>NW_006408804.1:1241755-1282396 GCF_000296735.1 Chrysochloris asiatica
TTTAGCTCCAGAGAGGGAGAGCGACTGTGTGCTGAAGACCTGGGGGGCACAGGGGAAGGATTGCATGGAGGTGATTGTAACCATGGCAATGAGAGGATATACGGTAGAATGAATGTAAAACTAATGATCTCCCATGTAAACTCTCACATAATTCACAATAAAACATTTAAGAAAAAACAAAACAACCTCTGGGGCACCTCTCCTCTGTCCTGTAGAATCACTGTGAGTTGGAATTGCCTTGACAATAATGGGTTTTGTTTGCTTGGAAGTAGAAGCAAGAATCCAGGGTGCTAAGGAACAGACTATACAGTTTTGAAACATCAAAGTGAAACTACAGGTGATTAGACAACTGAAGTCAAGTTAAGCTTTTTTTCTGGATCAGTTTCTGTTCCTCAGGTTGGGGATGTTCTTACTACAGAAAGAAATTTAAGGATATCAAAAGGAGAGAGAAATAGACAGACAAACAGAATTTACTGAGTGCAACTCTATGTTTTACATACTACGCTACATTGTTTTCATGCATTATGTCATCACATATATTGGTGTTTTTACAGGTGAAAAAAATTGGGTCTCAGAGAGAACAAAGAACTTTCTCAGGGTTTTGTTGTTGTTAAGTGCTGTTGAATTGATTCTAACTTGTAGTGACCCTATATAGGGTTTACAAGGAGTGGCTGGTGGGTTTGAACCACCAGCCTTTTGGTTTGCAGTCCAGTGCTTTCCCAAAAGCTCCACACAAGGTGACAAAAATGAGACACAGGGAAGTTATACACCAGGTAGGTGCTATGATTGAGACAGTAACCAGGAGGTCTGGATTCTGAAGGCTATCTTTAAACCACTATATCATTTAGTGTATGCATCTAACTATTCTGTCACTCAACTGTCAGTCCTGGTGTGGTACTTTAGGAAAAGCACAGGACTGCGAACCACAAGGTTGGCAGTTCAAAGCTACCATTTGCTCCTGAGAAACCCTATACAGGGTGGCTATGAGTCGGAACTGACTTGACTACACTTAACAACAACAGCAACAACAAAGTAGGAGTAAAAATTATACCAACCTCCTAAAGTTGACAGGAGAAGTTAATATTTGAACAGTGTTTAGAACTCTATCTGACACATTAAAAGTACAACACTCTCGACAGAAACTATGTGCTAGGAAGAGTGCCAGTTTTATGAATTATTCAATTGTGCGCACTATTTATGTAGCCCTAACAATACCCTTATGAAATAGGTAATCTCCCTATTTTATAAATCAAAAGGCTGAGGCCCTGAACAAACATGCAGTGTTCTCAAATGGAACAGCCAAAGTTCAAATGCAAACAACAACATCCAAGCTCACGCTCTCCACCCTGACTTTATACTGCCTCTACACTTGGTGAGTGATCGAGGTCTGTTTCCAATATTCATGATCTAGACATTGTATGACTTGGCACTGTCCTTGGTGCTGGAGATCTGTTTGAGTACATGCTTTATCATGAAAGATCCCAAATGGCCCCTAAGACCTAGAATCTGATTCACCCCAGTTCCTTCTCCTGTCTCTTGTTTGAGTTTGCTGTATAGCAGGAACTTGCTGTCAGTCAACTCCCAGAGGATGTGTGCCATTTCTACAGCTTCCAGCTGGGCCATTTTAATGCTCTGAGTATATGATATTCTAAGAAGGAAACCTGGGCAGGAGGTGTGCAATAAAAAAACCAGGAGGTGTGCAATAAAGAGGCGAGAACATAGCAAATGGAATCTAAGGACAAGCTTCATATACCACCATTTTGTTGGTATATAAGCTTGAAAATTTATCTTGTTTTCAAGCTTAAAAAACACATAGGAATGATAGTAACATACGTGGAATCTCTGTCTAATTTTGGACTTTATACTTTAGAAGGAACATTGGTAAATCGGAGTAACCCATTCAAGAAGGACCAGAATAATTAAGAGTCTGGAGTAAAGGACATAGAAGGAACAGTTGAGTAAAACCAAGAAGAAAAGCTGAAAAAGAGGGGTACTGAGAGGTGTCTCAAAATATTTGGTTACCATTATATTGTCAGGAGGGAACAGTCGCTGGAGAAGGATGTCATGCTGAGTAAGATGGAGGGTCAGAGGAAAAGGGGAAGACCTCCAACGAGATGGATCAGCCAGGTGGCATCATTGAAGGTGTCAAGTGTGGCAGCGGTAGTGAGGTTGGCCCAGGATCAGACATTGTTTCGTTCTGCTGTTCATGGGGTGGCTATGAGTCGGTTCCAACTCGATGGCACCTGACAACAACAACAAGGAATTAATGGAATAAAAATTGAACTGTTTCAACGAACTGATGCAGCACCTGGAGGTGCTGATTCATCTACATCAAGAAATTTGGAAGACAGCTACCTGGCCACCCTATTGAGAGTGACCCATAGTTTTGCCCATTCCAAAGGAAGGTGACCCAATGAAATCTTCAAACAATATCATTAATATCATATAGAAGTAAAATTTTGCTGAAGATAACTCAAAAGCATTTGCAACAGTACATCTACAGGATTCTGCCAGAAATTCAAACTTGTTTCAGAAGAGGATGTGGAATGAGGAATATCATTGTTGACATCAGATCCATCTCGACTGAAAGCAGAGAGTTCCAGAAAGATGTTTACTTATGTTTTATTTACTGTGTAAAGGTATTCAACTGTGTAAATCATAACAAACTATGGATAACATTTCCAAAAATGGGTATTACAGATTATTTAATTGTGCTCATGAAGAACATGTACAAAGATCAAAAGGCAGTCATTTGAACAGAACACGGTAATACTGAATGGTTTAAAATCAGGAAAGGTATGCCTCAGGGTTGTATCCTTTCAGCATATTCATTGAAGCTGGATGTTGAGCAGATAATCTGAGAAGCTATATTATATAATATTGGATTATATGGTATCTGGATTGGAGGAAGTCTCATCTAACAACATGCTGTATACAGATAACATAATCTTGCTTTCTGAAAGGGAAGAGGATTTGAAATACTAATTCATGGAGATCAAGAAGTGCAATTTTCAGTGTGGATTGCACCTCAATGTAATAAAAATGACAATCCTCATAACTAGACCAATAAAGAACATCAGGATAACTGGAGAAAACTTGACGTTATCAAAGACTTAATTTGCTTGGATCCACAATCAATGCTTATCGAAGTAGCCGTCAAGAAATCAACCGATGAATTACATTAGGCAAATCTGTTGCAAAAGATCTTTTTAAACTGTTCTAAAGCAAAGACGTTAGTTTGAGGACTAACACGTGCCTGACCCAAGCCTTGATGTTTCCAATTGCTTCATATGCATGTGAAAGTTGGACAATGAATCGAGAAGATGATAGAAGAATCGATGCATTTGAACTGTGGTTTTGGAGAATATTTGAAAAGTACCATGGATTTCTAGAAGAACAAAAAAATCTGTGTTGGAAGAAGTACATCCAGAATACTCCTTAGAAGCGAGGATGGTGAGACTTCATCTTGTACTTTAGACGTATTATCAGGAGGGACTAGTCCCTGGAGAAGGACATCTGCTTGTAAAAGTAAAGGGTCAACAAAAAAGGAGACCCCTGACAAGATGGATTGACACATGGTGGCAATGATGGCTCAAAGTCAAAGTTGTTTCATTCTGTAGTGCATAGGGTTGCTCTGAGGTCACTTGAGGGCACCTAACAGCAACAGAAGCAACCACAAGGAGCCCTAATGGTACAGTGGTTAAGTGCTTGTTTGCTAACTGAAAGATCAGGGGTGTAGATATACTAGGAGCTCTGTGGAAGAAAGATAGCGCGAATTGATTTCATAAAGGATTACAGTCTTGGAAATCCTGTGGGTCAGTTCTACTCTGCCTTATAGGATCACCGTGAGTCCAAATCAACTTGATGACAATGGTTTTGGTTTTGGTTTCACAACATAGGACAGTTGGGAAGATTGGGTAAGTATGTAAGTTCCTGTCATTGGGTGAGTGATGAATAAATATTGGCTGCCTTGTTATTGCTATATTACTTACTATTATCTATGAGCTGATTGTTTTTGTTGTTAAGTGCTTTCAAGATGGTTCTAACTCATAGCAACCCTGTATAGGGTTTCCGAGGAGTGGCTGGTGAGCTTGAACTTCTGACCTTGAAATTAAAATTGACCTGGCAGTCCAGCACATTAACCATAGTGCCACAATAGAACACTATAAGCTGATGGATACCTTGAAATAACTGAGGCCCACTGTTTCTAACCCTACCGTTTAGAAAGCCCAGAGTCTCAGTTCATAATGATGGATTAAGACTTTAAGGAAATTTGGATTTTTGTCTTGTTGTTATTAAAAGGGAGTTGAAATCTTGGAAGGATTTTCTAAATTTACCTTAAGGGCCCCAAACATCTATCTCCATAAAGAGTTTCCTGTCACATTTGCATGTTGAAGACAATTCACACTAAGGTGTTAACTCTAGTCTTTTAATTATTTCCTCTCAGTGCTTCTAAGGTTCTGTCTCCTGCTGAGGTATTATCAAGTGGAGACATATTTTTGTACAAGAGACATTCTTGCCGCTGAAATCAAACTATTCTAAAGTTAACTTTACCAGTTCACCTATTTGTGTTACCTTAGGATTCTTTGAGGCCTGAAAGAGTGAGTACAATGGAATTCTTGGGCCTGTCCCATTGCCTGTTTTGGTTCTACTTGAACTTGAGCAGACCATCCACCCTTTTTCTATCCTAAATTTCGCATCTACATTTTATTCTGCACATGTCTAACTTTAATATATTGAAATGTCTATAGCATGATCTTTGTAGACGTGACACTTAGAAATCAAAGTGATAGCCATTTCGTTTATTCATTAGAATTATTTTCTAAAAGCAAACAAACAAGGTTGAGAAAAATAGTTACATTCTATGCATCTTTTTCTTTTTAATGTTTTATTGTGAATTATGTGATAGTTTACATGGGAGAACATTAGCTTTACATTCATCCTATCGTATATCGTTTCATTGCCATGGTTACAATCCCTTCCATGTATCATCAACCAACCAAAGGGTACACCCGGCAAGCCTGCCCAGCTCCCCCCCTTCTCTGGGTCTAAAGTCCACAGCCACTCCATCTCTCCTCCACATTATCGTCTCTGCCTCCATCTCTGGTGTCACTGCTTCTCTGGGTAGGGTTCTGCTCTACGCTCTTCTGATGGTCCCAGGATGCTCCTAGACTGCAAAGTCAATCACTCCCCTCCTTTTGCTACAAAACATCTACGTTTACATTTCCAACCCTCACAATCAGTCCTTATAACACTTATTCACTATTGTATCACAAGAGACCTATCCTCATCTCCTTTCATCAGCCCTGCCCAGACAGATTGGATGTTACTCAGTGGAGATTCTACCTTCCTTCATGCCCTCTGGGTCTAGATTCCCTCTTGAAAGCTTGTAAGCCAGTCACTTCTTGCCTTTGTAGCTCCCCCCTCCCCCCATTTTGGATACCCAATGTCCAAGTTGCCCATCCCTGTCTACTCTGTGTATGGAGGGGGTGGGAATGATCCTCACTGTAAAGATTTGTTCCCTCTTTTGAGCCACTGCATCCATAGGTATAGGTTAAGTTTATCAAACTGTATCAGATTACTCTTTTTTTCCTCTTCTTTCTTCTTCCAGTTGAATTCTGATCATCTAGCCATTAAAGCCAGGTCATGTGGGTATTATCTGCAAGTGTGGGTGTTCTTATGCATATGCCCTCTCTTCTTATCAGCTGGATATTTCACTCTCCACTCTAGTCATCTGTGGCTGTTTCACTGACTCTGGGCTCAAGAGTCTCCAGGTCTTGCCACACTGCTGGCCAACCAGGTCTCTACCTGGATTCACAGGAGTCTATTGAATGTGGTTGGACTTAGCTCACAGCTTCATTGCTGTTTTCCCCTCACCTCCCCCGTATAGGTGACAAACGTGGTCACCAATCAAAGCATGTATTCTCACTGAGTCTTAGTCTTGGAAGGGGGTTTGTCCTGAGGGGACCCGACCACTTGCCTTGATGCTTCCTGGGCGAGCAACTTGCTTGTTCTTGTAGTAATCAGTCGAACTGCCGTTATTGTTTTGTACTTTTCCTGTTGGTCTTTCTTTCAAGAAATATCTTCTGTTCTTCTAGCCATTCCAGGCTGGTCTGCTTGTTCTTTCAAGTGGAAATTTTCCACCTCAGAATTCTGATTCTGGATGGGGTTCAGGATTCCACCTATAGTTTTATGTAATGCAGATGCTCCGCAGGAAGCCTCCTTCACTGGGCATGTTGTAGCCCCATTTTAGGTATTCCAGTCAGTTATAGGCAGAAGATGGACTTTCAAGCTTTCTATGGTAATATTTCTGGCTATTCCTTTCTCTCCCCCTCAAGCGTCTATTTTATAATTCTGTGCAAGGGAAACCAAGATTCAAAAGACAGCCATTTCCCCCCCTTTGCCCATTCCAACCATATCTCAATCCCTGTATCCCAGAGACCTGTTGTTCCAAGGTTGTGTATACATCATTATTTACCTCTGTCCCACTTAGCCCATGCAAACCTGCCTAATTGTTTTCCTATCCGCTTTGTTCTTCCACTCCCCTCCCCCTTCTTGTGTATTGCCTTCCTCCCTAGCACCCAAACTGTCCTATGTCTATTCCTTACCCTGTGCTCCACCTTCCCCTCCCTCCGCTTGTCCCACCCTCCACGTCTCTATAACCAGCAACGAACCCCCACCCCTTAGTATGGGTTCTTTTTCTTAGTCTTTTATAGTAGTGATCCTATGCAGTATTTCTCCTTTTGTGACTAATTTCACTCAATGTAATGTCCTCAAGGTTCATCTATGTTATGCAGTAGATTGCAGCTTCTTTGTTATTCTTCAAAGTAACATAATATTCCATTGTGTGTATGTACCACAGTTTGTTTATCCATCTTCAGTTGATGGACATTTAGGCTGTCTCCATCTTTTTGCTATTGTAAATAGTGCTGCTATGAACATTGGTGTGCATATATCTACTTGTGTTATGGCTTGTATATCTTGTATGATTTGTATACCAAGTAGAGGAATTGCTGGGTAAAATATTTCTATTTCCAACCTTCTGAGGAAGCACCATATTGCTTTCCAGAGAGGTTGGACCATTTTGCAGTCCCACCAGCAATGCAGGAGCATCCCAGTCTCTCCATATCCCTGCCAGCATTTATTGTCCTCTACTTTTTTGATCTTTGCTGTTATTGCTGATGTGAGATGATATCTCATTGTTGTTTTGATTTGCATCTCTCTAATGGCTAGTGATTGTGAGCATTTCTTCATATGTTTGTTGGCTGCCTGGATCTCTTCCTTAGTGAAGTGTCTGTTCATGTCCATTTTTAAATTGGATTATTTGTCTTTTTCTTGTAGAGGTGTTGTAGTTTCCTATCTATTTTAGAAACGAGTCCCTTGTCTGATGTGTCATTGCAAAAGTTTCATTTCATGCATCTTATACCTGTCTCTATCTCTGTTGTTATGTGGCAACATGTCAATTCTGACTTATAGGATCCTATAGAAGTCCTGGTGTAGCACTGTGGTCTAATGCATCAGACTACAAAGTCATTTGAACTGCAAGGTCAGTGGTTCAAGCTCACCAGCTGCTCCTTGGAAACACTATACAGGGTTGCTATGGGTCGGAATGGACTCGATGGCACTTAACCACAAAAATAACATAAGACAGAGTAGAGCAGCTCTTTAGGGTTTCCAAGGCTGCAAATCTTTAGTGAAGGAGATCGCCACACCTGTCTCCTGTGGAACATACATGGGTTAGAAGCACTCATCTCTGGTTAGCAGTTGAGTGCTTTACTATGCCACCAGGGATCAGCTTAACTATATTAGTGTCTAATTTATTATCTTTATTTCTTATTGTATGGTGGTAGCTTTTGTAAGAACTATTCTGTTCTGGTTTTTATATGTGATGCTATGGGTTACTGCGCTGGAGTACAAAGCTGGTTTGAACCGCAAGCTCGGCGGTTCAAGCTCACCAGACGCTCCTCTGAAACCCTATACAGGGTTGATATGGGTTGGAACTGACTCGACGGCACTTAACAACAACATTCTTATCAAGCATCCATGAACACTAAACTTGAAATGTGTGATCTGATCTAAACTGGCAAGTGCTTCTTTCCTTCCTAAAACAAAAGCCTATTAACAGTTCAAATGGTTTCAAACCATAAGATTCACATTACTCCAAATTTTCTATTCAGATTGACAATTTCACCATTCCATCAAATGCCTGGTAAAAGAGCATGTTTATCATGTTTTCAGAAAAGTATAAAACAGAAAGTGCAAAGCAATCTATCCAAATGTAATACTTGGAGTAGCAAAACAAAACAAAAACAAGGAAATTTTCAGTTTTGTGTTCTATCAATCACCAATTTATTTATGGATTCAACATTTACTGAGGCTCCAATATGATTCTGGTGAAAACATATATACAGATATAGATATAGATATAGTTATTAAGTGCTGTAGAGTTGGTTCCGGACCCCTAGCAACCAACCTGTATAGGGTTTGAGGAGCAGCTGGTGAGCTTAAAATGCAGGTCTTGTGGTTCAAACCTTCTTTGCAGTCTAATGCATTAACCCACAATGCTACACCAGGAGTCTCTCTCTCTCTCTCTCTATATATATATGTAAATAATTGCCATTTCAATATTTTTTACGTTCTATCCAGTGATGTCAACAATCACCAACTATTCCCAAATTTTCCTATCACCATTAAAAGAAGCTCAGTGCTCTTCAGAAACAATGTCTCCCCCTTGCCCTCACCTCTGATAACCACTAATAACTTTGGGTTTCTATACATTTAAATATTCTGGCTATCTCATGTAAGTGGTGGTGGTGGTGGTGGTGATGTGCCGTGGAGTCGGTTCTGACTCATAGCGACACTGTACAGGGTTTCCGAGGCTGTAAATCTTATGGGAGCAGAAAGCCTCATCTTTCTCCCGTGGAACAGCTGGTAGTTTTGAACTGCTAACTTTGAGGTTTGCAGCCCAATTCATAACCACTATGCTACCAGAGCTCCTTAAATGATTGGTAGTTAGACAAAATAATGAATTCCCACAAGTAAGAATAAAGCAGACAACAGGAGGAATAAAGTGGTCAAAGAATATGAACATGTCATGATAGAAGAGGAAATCTCAATGACTAACAAGCATGCAAAAAGATGCTCAGGGAATGGCAAAATGAAAAAATAAATTCATTTTATATCATCATATTTTAAAAAATGATAGTGTATGTCCAGTGTTGGTAAAGTTGTGGAGTGGAGCAATGGACCCACTCCCAGACTGCTGTGAGGATTACAATTTTATAAAACCGTGCTGGAGAGCAATTTTGCATTTGATCTATGGTGGCATAAATGATTAAGTGCTGGACTATTAGCTAGAATATTGGCAGTTTAATTCCTTATGTTGTTAAGTGCTGTCAAGTTGGTTCTGTGTCCTAGAGACCCTGCCTGTATAGGGTTTCTGAGGAGCGACTGGTAGGTTTGAACTGCCGACCTTGTGGTTAGCAGTCCAGTGCATATCCAACAGTGTACCAGAACTTCTTGATCCCAAATCGACCATCAGGTCGATTCCCACCGATAGCGACCCTGTTAGGGTTTCCAAGGAGCAGCTGGTGAGCTTGAACTACCGACCTTTCAGTTCAAACGACTTTGCAGTCTGACACATTTGCCCACAACGATGCCTTTGTTTCTGAAAGGTCACAATCTTGAAAACCTCGTGGAGCACACATGAGGTTGCCATAAGTCAGAATCAACTCAATAATAACTAATAACAACAGAAAAGTTGTAGGTGTGCATGTCCTCCTGAGGGAGGAGGTCCGGTGTCCCCATAAGACCTTGGACCTAGCACTTTGGAAAGTTACAGTTTCTGGGAATTTGCAGGCCAGGTTACCCAAAGGAAACCAACATCTTCTACTTGTGTAAAAATACCGCCTATATAGGGACTGCCAATGAGTAAGTAACACGGTGGTCTCCCCGCTCAACCCTATGGAATCTCATATAAAGCTAATAAGAAAGCTGTTTCAGGGAGCTCAGAATCTTTGGGACGTTAGTCCACCACTGCTCCGCGGGCAAGAAAAGCCTCTTCCTCTAACAACACTGGTGGTCTGGTGAGTCTTTCTCGCATTTGGGCCTTGCCTTCCTGCAACACTTCTATTCAGCAATGCTGCTTCTAGGTATAAAAAATCCTAGACCAGAGCTTCTGAAAATTTAAGGGGTAAGCAAATCACCTCGGGATCTTGCTAAATTGCAGGCTGGGTGGGATTCATAAGATGAAGTTTGAGATTCTGCATTCTTAAAGGGCTACCTGCGGGTTAATGCACTGGACTGTAAATTCTGTTTGAACCGCAAAGTTGGCGGTTCAAGCTCACCAGCTGCTCCTTGGAAACCCTATATAGGGTCACTATGGGTCGAAACTGACTCAACGGCATTTAACAACAACAACAAGCTCAACGTAAAGGAGCTCTGGTGGCGTAGTGGGTTACGAATTGGTCTGCTAACTGCAAGGTCAGCAGTTTGAATCTACCAGCCGCTTCCAGGGAGAGAGATGAGGCTTTCTGTTCCTGTAAAGTGATAGTCTCAGAAACCTTATATAGGGTCACTATGAGCCAGAACAGACTCACCGGTGCTTAACAACAGCAACATATGTATGTGAAAATGAATAAGAAAGACTGTAGAAGAATCGATGCATTTTAATAATGTTGCTGAAGAAGAATATTAAAAATGCCATGGACTGCCAAAAGAACTAGCATCTGTCTGGGAAGGAGTACATCCAGAATGCTTCTTAGAAGCCAGAATGATGAGATTTCATCTCTCATGCTTTGGACGTGTTATCAGGAGGGACCAGTCCCTGGAGAAAGACATCATGCTTAGAAAAGTGGAGGGTTAGCCACAAAAAAAGGAAGACCCTCAATGAAATGGATTGTCACAATGGCAGTAACAATGGGTTCATATGTAACAATTGTGATGATGGTGCAAGACCGGGCAATGTTTTCGTTCTGGTGTGCATAGGGTTTCTATGAGTCAGAACCAGCTCAACGGCACCGAGTAACAACAAAGAGCTATCAGGAGTTGCTGGGTTGCTGGTCTCTGGCCCACACACTGAGTGTCAGGACCCTAGTGCAAGTCATTTTATTGAAACTTCACAACTGTGGAAATGTTCTCTGTGTTGTCTAATAGCAATTGAGAAACGAGCGCTTCAGTTGTGATTGATCAACTGGAAAATGAAATTTTCTTTAATTTAAATTAATTTAATCGTACACATATTGTACAGCTTACCATGGGAACGTGCTCGTAATATAGAATATCAGGTTCTCAAGTTATTTATATGCATATTAATTTGAGAAGTACTGTTATACATAAATACCTGCCCTCATTCAGTATGTTAGTAGTGTGGTCATGGGCAAATTGTGGTATGTTTTGATTATTATATAGCAACTAAAAGGAATTATATATGGGATCGAGTCATGGTGTGGCACTGTGGAATAAAGCTGTGGACTGTACGATCGATTTGAGCCACAAGGTCGGTGGGTCAAACTCACCAGCCACTCCTTGGAAACCCTTTATAGGGTTGCTATGAGTCGGAACTGACTCGATGCTACTTAACAACAACAATCAATATGGATAAGATGCCTTGGTGGCATAGCAGGTTATCTGTTGACTGCTAACCACAAGATCTGCAGTTCAAATCCACAAGCCTTTCCATGGGAGAAAGACGAGGCTTTCTGCTCCTGTAAAGATTTATTGTTGTTGTTATGTGCAGTTGACTCATAGAGACCCTGTATAGGGTTTCCAAGGAGCAGCTGGTAGGCTTGAACTGCTGACTTTGTGGTTAGCCGTCAACATATAATCTGCTATACCACCAAGGTTTTGTACCTATATTGATTGTTTATCCTATAGCACCACGCCAGGGCTCCCCATGCAGATCTACAGTTTCAGAAATCCTATACAGGGTCATTATGAGTCTCAACCGACTGGATGGCACACAACCACTAACACCACCATCAACACGGATAATCCATAAACGTATAATGTTGTTGTTATTAAGTGCTGGTGAGTCAGTTCCAATATTTAACCAAAAAATGTAAATGTACATATCAAGAAAGAAAGATAATATTTTTATGACAATTAAAAAGGAAAGAAATGATGCTATGTATTGTTTGAGGAATTCATATATATGTGGTTAAACTAGAAACAGTCACTAGAAATGATGAAGACCAAATTTAGGGCAGTGATTCCTTCATTTAAGGGGGCTGGAAGCAGTGGGAAAGATACTGGGAGACGAATAACACAGAAGTTCCCAGTTTTATTTTTTAATGTTTTATTTTAAAACTAAGTAATGGGAACAACAGATATTTGCTATACTCTTCTCTATATATTCTTATTTGTGTGAAGTAGGCTTTTATGAATCCCTGTCTATTATGGTGAATTTCAACTTCTCATTATTTATCCAGCCTCAGTTTGGTGATTTTGAGAGCCACCAGAACGTTGAGAAATATTTTTTGTGAAAGTTCAAGGTCACTAAAAGTTCCCTTCCAAATGATTCAGGCTAAAAAAAGAAATCTTTTATTGGCTTTTGATTTCCATCTACTCTGAATTTGAATTGCTGCCTTAAAAAATTGCTTATATAGTTAATTCCAAGGCTTGTTATTTCAAAGTTTGTGAGAGTTCTTAAATAATGGACTGATGTATTAATTCTGGAACCTTATTTATTGATTTTTTAACTGCTGAGACTTATTGGTATAGAGTTCCACAGTTTGGTTTTATTAGCTATTTGTTCTCATGATCCTTGAAGACTAAGAGCATCTGGAAGAATTTTTGCTTTAGTTTCTTTCAATATCTTAACAATCAGCCCCTCAAGCTTTTTTTTTTTGTGTGTGTGTGTGTGTGTGCCTTGGCTCTATAAACTGTAAGTTTTGTGTTCTGGGGTCTCAGAAATTGTCATCATTGTGTTTTGATATCACATGGACCTGACTCATGTTTTTGGGATATAATTATCTGCTTTGAATGTTTTCAAACTGAATAATATAGTTTTCTGGATATGATCTATTGCAATGCTTTTTAATCCTTTGTCTGTATGTGAATCACCTGATGAATTTAAAAGGGAAGTGCCTAGGCTTAATTCCTTAAGATTCTGATTTAATTTGCTTGGTACTTAAAAAAAATCTTCCTAGGAGATTAAAATTTACAGTTATGTGAGAGCCACTGATTTCCCAATGTGTTTTCTTCTTTATTACCTAACATTTTATTAGTTTTCTATCGCTGAATTCCAGTTTCTCTGCCAATTTGCACCATGAACAGGATGACACCAAAGTAGAATTTCCTCAGTCTTGTCCTCTATTAGGCTTAGAAAGCTCAGACCAAATATTCAAAGCATAGAGGAGTTATTTAGGTTATTTAATCAATAATTCTGTTAGTTCTAAAAAACCAGGGAAGCCTCATCTGGCTGTAGGCCTAATCTGGTTTAAATTGACTTTGTATTTAAAGTTGACTTAACTGTGGTTTATATGTTGTTGTTAAGTGCCGTCGAGTCGGTTCCGACCCATAGCGACCCTATACAGGGTTTCCGAGGGTGTAAATCTTTACGGGAGAAGAAAGCCTCATCTTTCTCCCACAGAGCGGCTGGTAGTTTCGAACCGCTAACCTTAAGGTTCGCAGTCCAATTCATAACCACTACGCTACCAGAGCTCTAGGCACTTTTATTTTAGAAAACGAGGTTGAAATGTTCTGATACATATATGTATGTGTTCCTGTGTGTTATTGCCTTAGTAGATGCATTCTATATCCCTATCATTGCATATTGTTCAGTTTTGATGTGACTTCATTGCTACTGTGGGAGAATTAAAAAAATTATGTCCCATTGTAGCTTTGTTGATCAATTGTTATAGTGCTATTATTTAATAGACTCTTAGTCTGTCATACTTCAGACATAATGTCAGGAGGGAGCTGTTGCTGGAGAAGGATATCATGTTTGGTAAGGTGGAGGGTCAGAGAAAATGAGGAAGACCCCCAATGAGATGGATTGGCCAGGTGGCAGCATCAATGGACTCAAGCGTGTTAACAGTAGTGAGGTTGGCCCAGGATCGGGCAGTATTTCGTTCTGCTGTGCTATAAGGTTGCTATGGGTCGGTAGTGACTTGATGGCACCTAACAACAAGTCTGGCGCTGCAGGATAAGCATGGGACTGCTAACCACAAGGTTGGAGATTTAAACCCACCAGTTGTTCCTCAGAAGCCCTATGCAGAGTTGCTATGAGTTGGAACCGAGTCGATGGCACTTAACAACAACCACAGATTATTGAATGGAGCATGCTCTGATTATTGTATAGAATCGATCCCTGTCTGTTCATTGTGATACTTATTTCTTTCTATAAAGGAAGTTATTTAAATAACTTGGAGGTGAATAAGTGGGACAATTGTTAAGATTTTCCATTGCCTCTTATCTTTTTCTTAAGTGATCGAGTGCAATGTGATTTTTTCTCAGTAAAGATTTTCCTTTTGGGTATTTATGTTTTGAAGGGGAAAGCTACTACTCCCTACCATTTCTCCTGTTAGTAATTGTTGCTAAAGAATATAAATAACCAATTAGTGATTGGAGAAACTTTGTTATGATCGTTGGTAGACAGTTAATAAGTGCATTAATTGTCACTTAGATATTGAGCAACTGACAGAGCACATTTATGTTCCTAGATACTGCATTATGAATAATACAATAAGGTAAATAATTGTAAAAATAATTTTAGTAAGGGGTTTTTCCTTGTAGAACAAAAGACAGAGAGAGTTTTACATCTTCCCTACTTTCCTCCTTCGGGCATAGCTTTTAAATTTTATTTTTTCATGTTCTATTACCATATAAGGTAGTACATGCTTAGATAATCCAGTTATGTACAAAGAAGAAAGTGAATCACCATAATTCCATCATTGTTGTTGTTAAGTGACGTGGAGTTGGTTCCAGCATAGTTCACTCCTAATGCATTGCTAAAAATAGAAATTAATTCCTGAACTGATAGATTACTTAAGGGCCTGTTGTTGTTTGTTGTTATGTGCCATCGAGTCGGGCTACCTTGAAAATCATAGATTTTTCTTTTTGTGTATTATTTGCTTTAATTTTGATTTTTTTTTTCTACATTGAGAGCAGTAATTTAAAGAATTTACAACACCTTAAATTCTTTGAAACAAGATTTAAATATACCACGCCTGTACCTTTTATAAGGAGTCCTGATGTGGCGCTGTGGGTTAATGTGCCAGACTGCAAAGCTGTTTGAACTGCAAGGTTGGCGGTTCAAACTCACCAGCTGCTCCTCAGAAATCCTATACAGGGTCATTATGGGTTGGAACCAACTTGATGGCACTTAACAACAACAACAACAACAACAATCTTTTATAAAATGAATTAATTGTAAATTAATTGATTTTTTTGTTCAATAATGCTGATATTCAATCCAATGAGACACATGTTAGCATTTCTTGGGTGGCTCCAGTTCTTTTAAAACTCATTTAATTTTGTATGGTTCTAAAGACACAAGCCTGTGGATATAGAGAGACAAGTCAGCAGTCTTTCAGTAATTAGTTGTATTTCATTCCCAACCCTCTGCACATCTTTCAGAATTGAGTTGAACAGTTATTCCCAGGTCACCTTTCTTAGTTGGTGCCCTCATCTCTTCTAGTGCAGCCATCTTTTTGAGGATGTTTTGAGACCCTCTGGGCCAGAGAGTTTTAACAACAAGAACAATCCTGTATCTCTTAGTTTTCTAACTTTCAGTTAGTTGGTTTTATGTTGATTTGTTCTTATAAATAACTCTGTTCTTAGCCCTTTTTGTTTTTTTTCTGGATGACACGTAAGTTCATTTTAGGGTCATGTGAGGAAAGAGAAGGGCAAGTCATGTCTTCTCTTTCTTTCATATTCTGCTTTGTTGTCCTACTCTAATTCACCGTGGGAGAAAGATGAGGTTTTCTGCTCCCTTCCCCCCAAAAATATACAGCCTTGAAAACCCTATTCAGAGTCGTATACATCGGAACTAATTCAATGACACTTAATAACAACAACTCTAATTCAGCAGGGCCTAGCATAGGTTCTGTTTATAGTTCATTACTAAAGGTGAAAGTGTCTGAGAAAAACCAGATTTAGAAGAGATTAGTAAATCACTCTTCATTGTACAAATTCATTTTCACAAAACACAAATATGTGGAAAATGCTCCAAATGCTATCCTAAAAACCTGCTTACTACTTTTCAATGATAAGAATTTAATAATTCTTGGTATTTTGTTGTTTCTTATTTCTAAAATTTGTATGGTTAGATCAATGTGCCCATTTTCATAATGACTGTTGACTTGCCTTAATAGTTACAATTCCTTTTACTATACCGTTAAATACTTTAAACACTCTTATTATTATCTGAAGGAGCTCTGGTAGCATAGTGGTTACGAATCAGGCTGCGAACCGCAAGGTCAGCAGTTCGAAAATACCAGCTGTTCCTCAGGAGAAAGATGAGGCTCTCTGCTCCTGTAAAGATTTACAGCCTCGGAAACCCTGTACAGGATCGCCATGAGTCGGAACCGAATCCACGGCACATAACAACAACAACAACATTATTATCTGAAAGGAGTCCTGATCCTGTTGTGGGTTAGGCCGATTTTGGGTTTCACGGCAATGTCTGTCTTTCAAATCCACCAGCTGCGCAGAAGGCCAAAGATGAAGCTGTCTGCTCCTGTAAAGATTATAATCTCAGAAACCCTGTGAGTCAGATTGGACTTGATGGTAATAGGATTGCTATCTAAGCATCATTTTTCTAATTTGTTGTGACACTTATGGCATATTTTTGTACGCTTTCTCATACTTGCCAGCAAATTAATCTTTTGCAGCAATTATCTCCTGGGTTATGAAGAGGTCCCTTTAGGGAGGGTTCCATGGTTGCCTGTTCCTTTGTCCTACAGGATTAAACTGTTCTAGACCTTGGTTTCCATTAGTTTCTCTGCCTAGGATTTCTATTTGGGTGAATTGTATGAAAATGTAATAATAATAAAAGACTGGTGAGTCCAAGCCTGGGGCAAACTGTCCATAGCTATGTGTGCCCTTGTATTGATGGGACCTGTTCTTCTGGCTACACTGCCTCTTCCCAGTTCCTGGATCAGTGTCAGCTCTTGTCTGTACACTGGCCTTGGCATATCCACTTTTGCCTACTGCATACATTTATTCTAGATACTTCTGTAGGGTTTGGATTTCAATTCTCAACCATTATTATTTTTTATTTTCATCTGTGTCACCTAAAGATTTCCCTTACTTGGTTCAAACTTGGCAATTTTTTCCCTTTTATTCTTTCTAATATTTGATGTACTGTTATTACATGTTTGGAAAGCGAGGGAGGCTTCTGTATCAGTTTAGTTCACCATCTGGACCCAAAAGCTTAATTATAGATCTGTGTTAACTTCATTCCTTGGGGCAGACATTGTTAGTTTCTTCCCAATATCCATTCTTCTTTTATATCTCCTTAATTTTGCTCACAGTGGACTGTACTGAGCTATTCACTTACTTCCCTAGTTCCCTTTATAGCTAGGAAGAGCCAAGTAACATCATTTTGGCCTGTGACACTAAAAAGGATAATAAGGGTATAAATGCATCAGCATCTGGTGTTTTTTGTTTTCTCCTTTAATTTGTTCCAATCTCCACACTGGCTCAATGTCTGGGGCTACAGCAACCATTTTGTGAGTATGAAATGACAAGTATGAGGAAAGAACCTTGACAAACTGATAACATTGTTGAAGAATAGAACTGAAGGAAACATACTTCTATTTCTGGAGACAAAGAAATCTGTTTGCTTAATTCATGCTCAATTGTCTTTTTTTGTTGCTTGTAGATGAACACATTCCTAATAGAAACATTTCCCTAATAGTTGGGATGTTGGTATTAGTCAGCAGAGACCTTTCTAAATTGTATTGGGTTATATGATTGTTTTGAATCATAATTGATTTAGTGACATGTATTAAACAAGAATTTTTAGCATTTGTAGAAATAGCAATACAGAGTCAATTATTTTAGGATACTTTTGCATCTTAAGAAGATAAGCATTTTATTGTCTGTTATAAACTCCATAAAAGGTGTATATGGACAACTCTTGCATTGTGAGTTTTAGGCTTAAGTGCTGGTATATGTTTACAGTTGATATGTTATACTAAATTTCTATATGTAACATTTGATAGCTTTATAACTTGATTTATGTCAGGGCAAACTGCTGTAAGAGAGTCTGTTGACGTTGGTTGCTTTGTTGTTGTTGTTGTTGTGAAGTGCTGTTGAGTTGGTGCCGACCCATAGCCACCCTGTATAGGGTTTCTGAGGAGCAGTTGGTGAGCTTGAACTGCCGACCTTGCAGTTCAAACGGCTTTGCAATCTGGTGCATTAACCCACAGCGCCACACCAGGACAACCTTCAGGCCATATGTTGTTGTTGTTAAGTGCTGTAAAGTTGATTCCGACCCACAGAGACCCTGCATAGGGTTTCCAAGGAGTGGCTGGTGAACTTGAACCACAAACTTTGCAGTTCAAACTGACTTTGCAGCCCAGCGCGTTAACCCACAGTGTCAAATCAGGACTCCATCAGGCTGTATAAGACCTGCAAATTCATTTGGTCTGACCCTGCCAACACAACCACAGTTCCAGCCATCGCATTGTTGTTGTTGTTGTTAAGTGCTGTGGAGTCGTTCTGACTTAACAGCAATAGTTAATTCGACGTTTGACCAAATATAAATATAGCAGGCTAATTTTTAAGTTGATAATTTTGTATGGCCCATGAATGATGTTATAAATTTTGGCAGAAAAAAGGTTCCTCATCCCTGCTTTAAAGAATAGATCTGTACTTCATTCCTGCCTTATTATTACAAATTTTAAACAACAGAATTTGCAGTACACAGGCATCTGAATAGCATATTGCTACATGGCATTTTGGATTACCGTAGACTACACATAGATAATTTTTATTAGAGTGGAAAATTTAAGGAATTAATAGAGAAAGAAGTATAAATAATTTGCTCAATGGCTAAACTTTCTTTAATCCTAATGTAAATAGAGTGCAAATGAAATAATTGCCATTTGATTTTTATGTGAGAAATGTAAGTTTGTTATATTACTTTTAGAAAGTGTTCTTGGTTTTCCTTAGTGTATATTCCTCTTTTTGTATTGTGCAGTGACAAGATATTACAGAAGATGGCAGTAGGAGATTACAAATGCTCACTCTCAGAGTGACCTGGTCCAATGAATGCACCAATGAGTTATAAAAAATCACAATTATGTAATAGCTATTTTATATTGTTAGATTTCTTGTATTTTCCTTTACTACCTGCCCCCCCCTTTTTCAATGGAAAGAAGAAAACTAACTTTTAATTCACACATATTTTAAAAGGAATCATGCACAGTGTTATATTTCAGTTCACTTAAAAAAAATTCTCTAGAAACTAAAATTTTGCTTATATTTCTGGTGCATGGGCTGCCAAAAGAACAAACAGATCTGTGTTGGAAGAAGTACAGCCGTAGTGCCCCTTGAAGGCCAGGATGGCCAAACTTCATCTCTCATACTTCAGACATATTGTAAGAGGGACCAGTTGCTGGAGAGGGATATCATGTTTGGTAAGGTGTAGCATCAGAGAAAAAGAGGAAGACCCCCAGTGAGATGTATTGGCAAAGTGGCAGCATCAATGGGCTCAAGTGTGGCAACAATTGTGAGGTTGGCCCAGGACTGGGCAGTGTTTTGTCCTGTTGTACATAGGATAGCTATGAGTCGGTACCGACTTGATGGCACCTAACAACAACAAGAAGATCACTTATCTGGGGTCCTGGTGTGGTGCCATAGTATAAGCACTTAACCATAAGGTTGGTTTGAACCACAGTGTTGGCAGCTCAAACTTTTCAGCAGCAACTCAGCAACCCCTACCGGTCAGAACCTACCTGACAGCACTTAATACCAACAGCACTTATTTAAATAGAGTAAGTAAAAACTTTTTAGAATACTTTAGCATTTTAAGAAAATAATTTTATTGCCTGTTATAAACTCTATTTTGTTGTTGTTAAGTGCCATCGAGTAGGTTCCAACTCATAGCGACATTGTATAGGGTATTCAAGGGTGTAAATCTTTGCTGGAGCAGAAAGCCTCTTTTTCCCCCACAGAGTGGCTGGTGGCCTCGAACCACAGACCTTGTGGTTCACAGTATAGTACTTATCATATGGAGCAACATTATACACACTCTGTATAAATTCCATGTAAGTGGTATATTTTCAGTGATAAATTATCCCATTTTTATCTTTTAAAAGGATTATTAGTTTGGATTATCATTTAGTATATATATCGTTATTTTAAATCTTAGAAAATTAATATGAGATTTATATTAGATTTTCCAGGATGTGCTTAGATATGAGAAATTGCAAGTAAGCTTTATGTTCTTTGCTGTTTCCAAAAAGGATGCATGTTTTCCTTATAATTGCATTGCATCAGAAGAAGCCCACAAATACAGATAATCCATAAACAATGAAGAATGAAGAAAAGCTGGAGGGAAATTTTTGATATAAAATTTGTATTAATCATTTATGAAATAACTTCTGCATTCTTTTATATCAATACATAAGCACAAGGGTAGCATTTGGATGTGGATAACTCTATACATATGTCAGCTAAGGTGGAAAATAAAACAGAATCTTTCTATATGTAATCTATATAGATTCCTTATATGGATTTTTTTGCTATTCCTGGAGGACTGAGGTCCATAACAAGTTAATAAATTACCACGCAAAGACACTATATCAATGCCAAATGTGATATTGCTAAAATATTACTTTTCATATATAAAGGAAAACTGCAGTTTAATTCACCCGTACTAACTTTCCAGAATACTGAGGGACATATCAGTCTCCTAAGTACATAATACTGATGATTAAAGATTAAAAAAAAATTATATTGGTATAAGATCCTTTGCATTCGATAATTGAAAGCTAGGTGGTTCTAATTCACCCAGTTATTGTTAGGTGCCGTCAAATCAGTTCTGACTCATAATGACCCTACACTCTGCAGACAGAAACACTGGCCAGGCCTGTACCATCCTCATGATTGTTGTTAAGTTAAAGCCCAAAAGGAAAGAACACACTCAGCAATTTCTCTAGCTGAATGAACTGAAGAAACAATTCAAGGCTTGATTTGAAATATTGAAGGATTCTATGGAGTCCTGGTGTGGTGCTGGAGGATCAATTTGAGGACTAAGTTGCACCGGACCCAAGCTATGGTATTTTAAATCACCTTACATGAATGTGAAAGTTGGTCAATGGAGAATGAAGAGATTAATGAAGAGAAGAATTGATGCATTTTAATTATGGTGCTTGGGGAGAATATTAAAAGTACCATGGACTGCCAGAAGAACAAGTGACTCTGTTTTGGAAGAAGTACAGCTAGAATGCTCTTTAGAAGCCAGGATGGCAAGACTTCATTTTTTATACTGTGGACATATTAGGAAGGATCAGACCCTGGAGAAGGGCATCATGCTTGATAAAGTGGAGGGTCAGTGAAAAAGATGAAGACTTCTAATGAGATAGAATGGCAGCAGCAATGGGATCAACCTTAACAACAATTGTGAGGATTGTGCAGGACTTGGCAGTGTTTTGTTCTGTTGTGTATGGCATCTCTATGAGTTGGAACTGACTCTACAACATTTAACAACAACAATGTTGTTGTTAAGTGCCGTTGAGTCAGATATCTGTATTCTTTACATTATTAAAGTGTAACCCATAGTGAAGTCTTTGATCTTCTTCAGTAAATATTTTAAGTCCTCTTCACTATCAGCAAGCAAAGTTATATCATCTGCAAACAGCAGGTTATTAAGGACTCTTCCTCTAATCCTGATGCCACAATCTTCTTCATATAATTCAGCTTCTTGGATTATTTACTCTGCATACAGATTTAATAAGTATGGTGAAAGGATACAACCCTGGAAAACACCTTTTCTGATTTTAAACCATTTCGCATCACCTTGTTCTGTTCTAGTAATTGCCTCTTGGTCTATACACAGGTTCCTTAGGGCCACAATGAAGTGTTTTGGAATACCTATTCTTCACAATGTTATCCATACAGCCAAATTCCTTTGTACAGCCAATATTTTGCCCTAGAATCCTTCAATATTTCAAGTCAAGGCTTGAATTTTTTTTTTTTTTTTTTTTTAGTTCTTTGAAAATGCATGGTCTTCCTTTTTGTGTTTCTAACTGCTGGTCTTTGCACATTTCAGTATACTTGACTTTGCTTTCTAGAGCTGCCTTTAAAAATTATCTGTTCAGCTTTTTTATTTCCTCATTTCTTCCATTCACTTTAGCTTCTCTATGCTCAAGAGCAAGTTTCAAGTTTCTTCTGACATCCATTTTTTGTCTTTTCTTAAGGTCATTAATGTCTAATGCATCAAATTTGTTCTTGAGATGGTATCTAAATTCAGGTAGGATATATTCAAGGCCTTATTTTGGTTCTCATGGAGTTGTTTTAATTTTCTTCATCTTCAGCCTAAACTTACATATGAGCAATTAATTGCCTGAATCACAATCTTGTTTTGGATGATGATATTGAGTTTCTCTGTTTCCCTCAGATGTAGTAAGTTTGTTTCCTGTGTATTCCCTCTGGTGTTGTTGTGGTTGTTGTTAGGTGCCATCTAGTCGGTACCGACTCATAGTGACCTTATGCACAGCAGAACGAAACACTGCCTGATCCTCCATGTTTATAGTTAGCTTTCATGTTGTTTTAAAAAAACATTTGCAATGAATAAGTCATTTGTCTTGCAAAATTCTACCATTTTGATGATTTGATGATTTCCAGTATCATTTGTGTCACCAAGACCATATTTTCTGATTACTGATTCTTTCTGTGTTTGTTTCCAACTTTCATATTCCAATTGTCAAGTGTACAATATATTGGAAGCAGTATACACCCTGGAGGAAACTTCATTTCAATTTATTGGCTATTTTTTCAGATTTCATTATGGATGTGATTGTATTATCAATTTGACACAAAATCGTAACTACCACACATGTATCAACAGCAGCATTCTAATCACCAGCAGAACCCTTATGTGCTGCAGAACCTTCTCTGGGGGTGTCTACTCATAGTAGTCTACCCTCTGGTCACCAGAGAGGAAATGAGTGGAAAGAGAGAAAGAAGAGAAGGAAAAAGAGAAAAAAGAAAGACAGGAAAAAAAAAATACTTGAACCTATGTCTCTGCAAATTGCTTGCAGGTTTTCATAATGGGAGTGTTCTCTTGTCTCTTCGTTCACTCCTGCTCAAAATGGTTGCAATGGGACATGTTGGCTGCCCCAAATTGAAAGACATGTCTTCTTTTCTTGTTTCTGTTCTAAATATTTTTCCTGGTAAATGCCTGATCCATTTATTAGTCCCTTTATCTGAAGTTCAGAGTTCTGGGCCCACCCGCTGAATCTGTTTCATTCGGTTTTCCATGTTTTGTCTGCATAGCCTTTCTGCTTAATCTGTCACCAAGCCCCACATCCTTGTATAATACTTTTTGAGATAAATTCAAAACTGTGTTTCTTAAAGAACTATGCAGTGAAGAAGTTGCTATTTGACTAAAAGAATTATTCATTCATTGGTAATGAATCCAAATCTTAGTCATATGTTCCAAAGTAATTCTATAATATTTTTGTGGGTAAGCCTATATTCAAATTCAGAGTTAGTGATTTGTGAATAGCAATAAAAATGATAGCTCTTTTTGACTGTCTCTGAGTAAAAATAACCACTTTCCAAATATTACAAATATTATGTATGAGAACCAGTTCTCCCTGTTCAAAAAACTGATCTTATATTCACTACCTCTCTGACCTTGGACAAATGACTTAACGTCTCAAAGTCTCAATTCTCTAGTCTAATAATAATGTGAGGCTTGGATGAGGTAATAAAAGTTAAAATGCTCAGTGTAGTGCCTACCCCTGAGTAAGTAAATGTTAGCTCTGATGATTATATTATTCAAAAGTACAACCCAAATGACCTGGTTACACAGAGTACAAGCAGAGGCATATTCCACAGGAACACATTTAAAAAGTAGCTTTTAGGACACACCTTGAACTTTTAACAATGACAGGAATGCCAAAGTAAGAATGGAAATATCCAGTTTAAAATGCATGAGTATAGGTTCCATAGTTGATGAGAAAGTTCTTGGTCCTTTTGCTCCTACACTAGATTATACAATTGCAGAATGGCAGTGCTTCAAAGTGTCACAGTGAATGAAAAGAACTGTGTGGTAGATTTGGGCATTATATCCTGTTAACTAGCAAATTAAAGCAGCAAACTGATTGATGGTCAATATGAGTTTTAATCCCACAAATACTCTAGGCCCTTAAATACCAAAACCCAGTTACATTCCCATTAGTTGTTGATACAGAATATTCATTCAGACTCATGGGATTCCTGCCTTGTCAGTCAGAAAATGCTAAAGAAGCAGCATGATCTTAGTGCTGAACTTAGCATGAGTGAATCACTAATATTGAAGAGTTTCAACAAACTAATTTTGCAGTTTAAAAAAAGAACAACTTACATAACTGCATTTTTCACAGAGTTTGCCTAGGAAGTAAGTAACATTAGGATACCCCATCTGAAAAGGACAAGAATAAACTGGTTTGAAGACATGGCACAATCCTTATTCCCTGATATGCGTCTTGGAAGTGGAAAATCCCTCAGGTCTTTGGTGCTATGAGGAATGGGGGACATCTCTACTTCCACAATCCTTTACTGAGTAAATCTCAATTTCTCTATGAGAGATGCAAATTAGCAATGGTGTTGGGAACTTTCTTACTGAGATCAGAGGAATCCGTTCTTGGGGACATGAGTTCTTTTTTATAAAGTTTATAATTATTTTCCTATGCTAAAATTTCTACCTCCATTGAGTCATTAATTTGAATTTCACTGAAGGAAAAAACCCAATGAAATCAATGTTGTTGTTGTTGTTAAGTACCTTTGAGTTTGTTCTGACACATGGTGCCCCTGTATAGTGTTCCTGAAGAGCAGCTGAAATCAATAGACTTCAATTAAATTCAACTATCATATTTGAATAATTGGTCTTGAAGGAAGAGAAGGTATTTTCTAGGCTGTAATCTTTAGGATAAGCACTATACTGCTAACAACAAAGTTGGTGGTTTAACCCCACCAGCCACTCCTTGGAAACCCTATACAGAGTCACTATGAGTCAGAACTGACTAATGGGACTTAACAACAACAACACCAATCTTTATTGAAAGGAGTCCTGGTAGCATATTGGATTATGAACTGGACTGCTAACCACAAGGTCAGCAGTTTGAATCTACCAGCTGTTCCTTAGGAGAAAGATGAGGCTTTCTGCTCCTGTAAAGATTTATAGCCTTGTTGTTGTTGTTAGGTGCCATCGAGTTGGGACCAACTCATAGTGACCCTATGTACAACAGAATGAAACACTGCCTGGTCCTGGACCAACATCACAATTGTTGCCACGCTTGACCCCATTGATGCTGCCACTTTGCCAGTCCATCTTCTTCTCTGACCCTACACCTTACCAAACATGATATCCTTTTGAAGTGACTCGTCCCTCTAGACAATATGTATGAAGTATTAGAGACAAAGTTTGGCCATCTTGGCCTCCAAGGAGCACTCTGGCTGCACTTCACCCAACACAGATCTTTTAGTTCTTTTGGCAGCCCATGGCACTTTCAGTATTCTCCTCTATCACCTAACTCAAGAGCATCAATTCTTCTACAGTTCTCCTTATTCACTGTCCAGCTTTTGCATGCATATGAGGTTACTGAAAACACCATGGCTTGGGTAAGGCACACCTTAGTCCTCCAGCTGACATCTTTGCTCTTCAACACTTTAAAAAGGTCTTGTGCAGCAAAATTGCCTAATGCAATATGTCATTTGATTTCTTGGCTGCTGCTTCCATGAGTGTTGCTAGTTGATCCAATAAGTAAGAAGTCCTTGGTAACTTCAATTTTACTGCCTTGGAAACCCAATAAAAGGTCGCTATAAATCAGAACCGACTCTGTGGCACACAACCACCACTACTACCAATCATTATTGAAGAGGCCTTGATTGTTGCTATTGTTAGGTGCCTTCAAGTCAGTTCCAACCCATAGCAGCCTTATGCACAACAGAATGAAACACTGCCAGGTCTTGATCATCCTCACAATCCTTGTTAAACTTCAGCCTGTTGCTGTCACTGTGCCAATCCATCTCATTGGGGGGTCTTCCTCTGTTTGTCTGATCCTCCACTTTACGTAGCATGATGTCCTTATCCAGGGAGTGGTCCCTCCTGATAATACATCTGAAGTATAAGAGACAAAGTCTTGACATCCTGGCTTCTAAGGAACATTCTGAATGTACTTTTTACAACACAAATTTCTTTTGTTTTGTTTTGTTCTTTTAGTAGTCCATGGTAATTTCAATATTCTTCTCCATCACCAAAACTCAAATGCATCAGTTCTTCTATGTCTTCCTTAGTCAATGTCCAGCTTTTACATATATATGATACTACTGAAAATACTACACTTTAGTCCTCAAACTGACATCTTTGCTCTTCAATACTTTAAGGAGGTCTTGTGCAGCAGATTTGCTTAATGCAATATGTCATTTGATTTCTTGACTGCTGTTTACATGAGTGTTGATTGTGGATCCATACTAAATAAAGTCTTTGTTTATTTAGCTGAAAAAGTCATGAAAATGGATTCCTTACTTCATTGGGCAGATGTGTTGCCAAAGACATCTGTTAAAGTGATATAAAGAAAAGATGTCACCTTGAGGACTAAGGGTCACCTGACTCAAGCCTTGGTGTTTTCTTTATTTGTTGTATTTGACAGCTTCAATCTATTCTCCTTTTATCATGATGCTATTTGTTAGTTTAGTGGTGAGGATTTTTGTTTTCTTTCCATTGAAGTGCAATCCATACCGAAGGCTGTGGTCTTTGATCTTCATCAGTATATATTTTAAATCCTCTTTGCTTTGAGCAAGCAAGATTATTTCATCTGCATATTGCAGGTTGTTAATGAGCCTTCCTCCAATCCTAATATCATGTCATTCTTCATATAATCCAATTTTTTGGATTGGTTACTCAGCGCAGAGACAGAATAGTGAAATAATGCAACTCTGGTTGCATTTCCTGATTTTAAACCTTTCAGCATCCCCTTGTTCTGTTTGAATGACTGCCTCTTGGTCTATGTACAGGTCCCTCATGAATAAAATTAAGTGTTTTCTGTAGCTTGTCATAATCTACACAGTGAAAAGCCTTTGCATAGTCAATAAAAGTGGCAAACATCTTTCTGGTATTCTCTGCTTCCAGCTAAAATCCATCTGATGTCAGCAGTTATATCTCTCATTCCATGTCCTTGTTGGAATACAGCTTGAACCTTCTCTGGCAGTTGCGTTTCAATGTATTGTTGCAACTGCTTTTGAATTATCTTCAGTAAAATTTTACTTGCCTGTGATATTAATTATATTATACGATGATTTCTGCATTCCATTCGGTCACCTCTCTATTAAAAATGGGCACAAATATGGATCTCTCCCAATCATTTGGCTAGGTAGCTGTCTTCCAAATTTCTTGGCATAATTGCGTTAGTGCCTCTAGTGCTGCATCAATCAGTTTGTTGAAAGATTTCAATTTATATTCCATCACTTCCCTTATTCTTTGACAATGCCTTCAGTGCTTGCTTGGACTTCTTCTTTCAGTACCATTGGCTCTTGATCATATGTTATCTCTTGAAATGGTTTGCATAATGGATTATAAGCTGGGCTTCTAACTGCAAGGTCAGCAGTTTGAATCCACCATTTGTTCCACCAGAGAAAGATGAGGCTTTCTGCTTCTTTAATGATTTACAGTCTCAGAAACCCACAACCACCACCATCATCAATCTTTATTGGGGAGCCTTGGGTCCACAGTGATTAAAGCACTTGGTTGCTAATCAAAAGGCCGACAGTCTGAACCCATCCGCCAGTCCACTGCAGGAAGCTGTAGTACTCTGCTACTGTAAAGATTTATTGCCTTGTGAACCCTATGGCACTACTCTGTCTTACAGAGTCATAACGAGTCAGTATTGCTTCAATGGCAATGTGTTTGTAAATCTTTATGGAGCAGATGAATCTTTATGTAATACTTAAAGTGTTTGCCAGAGGTCAGCAGCATTATGCCAAAAAGTCCACAGTAGTCTGTGGCACAGTTACATTTCTGATGGATAGAAATAGATTATAGATTATAAATTTGGGTGAGATATAAAGAGGTCTCTTACAGGACTATAAATAAACAATTTCAAATAACTGTGCATTATCTTTTCCCAGCAGTTCCATGACCTAGCTAACTTCTTGCTGTGTTATAGTGTGACTGTCTTGGCCCACCACACTGTAGTGATACCACTAAGTCATATAAACTGTCTCTTTCTCACTCTGCCCACCCTCACCCCCAAGATGTTACCAATCCATCAACAGGCAGGCAAAACATAAGTAAATTTTCTGCTTGTGGAATAGAAATGCTCTGATTCATTTATACTCTTCCAGGTTTCCAAATTACATTTAGGAGTAATTACATATTACTTCTGATGTAAGAAAGAATACATTATAGGCTTTGAGAATGAATGCCCAATTGGCCCCCATGATGTTTAGCCCATGGACTCAGTCACTCTGCAGATCCTGCTTGGGGCCATAACTTATATTTCTGGGCCACTCATCTAAATAGGAGTCCTGGTGTGGCACTGTGGGTAATGCGCTGGACTGCATGGTCAATTTGAACTGCAAGGTCAGTAGTTCAAGTTCACTAGCCACTCCTCAGAAACCCAGTGTTGCTATGAGTTGGAACCAACTCGACAGCATTTAACAACAACAACAACAACAACAACAACAACAACAACATCTAAATAGCCACATGACTCACTCCTTCACTTCACCAAGGTTTACATCAACTTATTAGAGAACCCTTTCCTGGCCATCTTAGGTAAAATAGCATCTGATGTTATGTCTATTTGATTTTTGTCTGTCTGTCCCTTCTAAAATGAAAGCACCTTGGGAGAAGGGGCTTGTTTTGGTCATTATTCATTAGAACTGTATCTGGTATAATGTGTCATTCAATAAATGTTTGTTGACTGAATTATGAAACTAACTGAGACAGAGACAATTATTCCAAATGCTGAATTATGATTTATACCACTGAGTACAAATATTATGTGATCGCTTAGGTGGTGCAGGCTTCTAACTCATAGCTAAGTAAGTTCTGGACTAGTCTTTCTGCCTCCAGTCTCTTCATCTTCTGTTTCATCTTCCACAGTGCTTCTAAGTTTTCTTTCCAAGACATGAATCTGGTTATGTCATTCTCCTGACCAGCCTCCTTTAATGGCTCTTTATGTCTGTTAGTAGTAAATATAGGCAGCACAGCCTGACTCACAGGTCTTATCTGCTTTTCTAGTCACATCTTTTCCCACTCATCACTCTACTGTCTTAGAGCCACACTGGGCAACTTGTACCTCTTGGTACAGGCCATCTGTTACATGCCTTTTCCTCATAATAACTAGGTGAAGTAGCAACTATTATTATCCCCATTTCACATATAAAGAAACTGAGGTCCAGAGAGATGAACTAACTTGTACCCTCTGGCTAGACAGGTAGTAAATAACAGATGGGATTCATATCTGGGCTGCGTGGCTCTGTGTTTGTGCTATTAATCAATCCATAGTCATATATATATACACAAAAGTATAATGAATAGTTCAATATATTCTGCATGTTACAAAATGCACACAAAGGGAGTTAACCAATGTTTAAAATGATTTTAAACATTGTGCTAGAAAATTCTGAAATGCAGTTGGATAAGTTACCTGAAGCTAAGAACTCAATTATAAAAACACAACAAAGCTTGACAGGCAAAGTGGGTGTTGCAAACATGAATAAAACTCAATAGTTATAGCAAAAATGTACCCTATAAATAGATACTATTGCCCTATTAAAGTAATGAGAAAAGTTGAAGGTGAAGTTGTTCCTGAGTGATGTCAAGTCGCTTCCGACTCAAAGCAACCCTGTATAGGGTTTCTGAGGAGTGGTTGGTGAGTTTGAACCACTGACCTTGCATTTCAAACCGACCTTATGGACGAGCGCTTATCCTACAGCACCACACCAGGACTTGAGTTGAAGTAGCTCTTCTATTAAAAATCTCTTTTTCCTTTTCTTGTCCTTCAGTTGCTTCATAGTTATATTACATCCTTAATCTGTATTTTTTGGGTGAGGCCTTTGGGCACATTGTGGCGTTAACAAATTGGGACACACTCCATTGCTTCTCTCGTTACACTACTGGGCCAGGCCCCACTGCTCTATTCTATGCACTAATGAGCCCTGAAATATTATTCTTCTGCTAATTTAACTCAGGGAGACCACTGGGAATTTGTTTGAAAAATTGATAGAGGGATGGAGTGCTTGGCTTACAAATGAGCTAGCTGAAATACATGACATTATTCTTTGCAAAAGAAAATTAATAAAACAAAACAGGACTGTTGTGTGCAAAGAACCATTATACATTTCAAATAAACAACTTCCAGAATACTTTTTGTTTAGTCACAATTTCAACCCTTATAGAAAAGACCATGCTTTATAAAATAAATGATAATTTCCCTATTATTTACATGGTCTTTACAGTTGTTTCCTTGTCTAGTATTCTAGGAAAAGCACTGGACTGGTAACTACAAGGTCAACAGTTCAAACACATCAGCTACTTTTGGAAACCCTATGTTGTTGTTGTTAAGTGCCGTCAAGTTGGTTCCGACCCATAGCAACCCTGTATAGGGTTTCTAAGAAGCAGCTGGTGAACTTGAACTTCTGACTTTGCAGTTCAAACTGACTTTGCAGTCCAGCGCAATAGCCCACAGCACCATACCAGGACTCCTGGAGACCCATATGCAGGGTCGTTAATAGTTGGAATTGACTCAATGGGCACTTAGCAACAACCAACATAAGCCAGAGGTCTTACTTTGTCAAACCAAACCAAAACCAAACCCATTGCCATAGTTAATTCAGACTCACGGAGACCCTATAGAACAGAGTAGAATCACCCAATAGTGTTTCCAAGGCTACAATCTTTATGGAAGCAGACAGCCACATTTTTCTTTCACTGAGCAGTTGGTGAGTTTGAACCACCTACCTTTTGGTTAACAGTTGAGTGTCTGACCACTACACCACCAGGGACCATACTCACTTTCACAGTTTGATGTTTTTCACTTTCCTAATTTAAAAATTTATTTGACCTTTTCTTATGGTCAGGAAATTTAGCTAAGAGCAGTTAATAGACCTGTTCATACATAAGTAAATACATCTTTGCATATACATATAGATAAATCAAGTCCCAAATCACAGGAAAGATTAAAACCCTTTCATTTGTTTAGATCTAAATAAAAGTAGGTAAATCTCAATTTTAAGAAAAACGCTACATTAATAATGAAGTGCTCTTAATATCTCTGTAATGCAAAGATGTTTTTGATAGATGCTAATCAACACAAGAGTGGCATAACTGATTAAGTTTAATTTACAAATTATACTGTATTGTATGTACTGGATTCATCTTCCATTTTTATTAAATTTAGATTTTCAAGCAAAGAGTATGTTGTTGAGTACTGTCAAGTAGATTTCAACTTATAGTCACTCTATAGGGGTGCCTCATAGGTTTTCTGAGGTTATAATCTTTGTAGGAGCAGATCACCAGGATTTTTTCCAATGGAGTAGCTAGCACTTAACCACTGAACCCCAAGCTTCCTTTCTAACAAAGAGTATATGGCATAAGTATTTATTGACATTTTTGAAAGTTTTTTTCATTTTTATTTTCATATGTTCTTCAAAGTAATTCATTAATGTGAAAATCAAATCACTTAATAATGAAAACTTACCTCTTCTTTCCCAGAGACAACTATTTTTTATTTTTGGCTGTTATTCTGTTATTTTTCTCTATATCATCTGTTGATTTCCCATCAAAGTAAGGTTCTCTGAACTTCTATCTTGCATTTCATTTCATCAAAATAAGGTTTCTTCTCCACATTTTACTATCTTGTCCAACTATCTTCCTGATACAGGGCGTCAAGAAGTTTGTGAAAAAAATGGAATTAAATGCCAAGGTAATATTTCGATGAACTCTTTGAATCCCCTCATATAGAAAGAGCATAATTTTGGGGGGTAATTCAGTATTCAGTTTCTACTGTTTTATGACTCTGAGAATATTATTTACTACAAAGCTAAGAGGTGGTCTGTAATTGTTCTTTTTTTCTTCTGAGCTAATAATTTGTTTTTTTCCCGACATGTGTTAATTTCTAATACATCAACCTTCAATTTTTAAAAGACTCTTGTGTGACATTATCACATTTATTTCCAAGTGTGCAGACATTTCAGACAGTCTCAATTCATTAATTTTAAGAGTCTTCCCTTCTAGAGCCCTGCCTATGTTTTTGTCATCCAGATCAGTTGACTTTGGCCTGTTGAACTTCTGTAATGCTGGGACCTCCTTTTGCATCCTTCTTCTACATTGGTTCTACTATTTCTTCATCTCTTTTTTGGACTGTTTCATCTTTTGATGAATTACAACTTCCTCTAATTTCCTAGGAAAGTGGGCTGGGAAATACTTTTTTGATTTATTACATATCTGAATCGACTCCACAGCACTTAACAGCAACAACAATTACTTTATTTACTTTTTGCTCACGTTTGGTTGATACTTTGGTGGATTGTTCTTGTTGTGTGCCATCGAGTTGGTTCCAACCCATAGCAACCCTGTATAGGGTTTCCAAGGAGCAGCTGGTGAGCTTGTACTGCCAACCTTGCAGTTCAAACAGCTTTGCTTTGAACTTTGGCAGATACTATATCTTAATTTTAAAATATGTTTTATTTAGCATTATAAAACACCAAATTGCATGCCATTCTGATAATAGTCTTTGTATTTGGTGTTGTTGTTAAATACCATCTAGTCAGTTCAGACTCAGTGACCCTGTATAGGGTTTTCGTAGGAGTGGCTAGTGGGTTTGAACTACCAACCTTGCAGTTCAAAATGACCTGTAGTTCAGTGCATTATCCTGCAGCACCACATTAGTCCTTTATATATGACCTGATTTTTACTCTTGAAGATTTGGAGTTGTTTCTTTATCCCTGGTACTTTGCAATGATCTCAAAATATGCTGCAAATACATCTGTTTTTCTTTAATTGTACTGGATATTCAGTGGGACTACTTACTTTGGAAACATGTCCTTGAATCCTTGTACATTTCCTTGAACAATTAATTTTTCTTTTAATGAATTTTTCTTCTTCACTTGTTTTTGTCCCTTCTTTCTTATTCAGATGTTGGACCTGAAGAGTTGATGTTTAGTATTTCATTTCTTAAATATTTCCCAACTTTTTGCCTAAACATTTTATTTTCTGAGAGATTTCTTCCACTTCTAGTTTGTTTTTTACTTGGATTCCCCCTACCCTTTCATATTGTTACTTTCCAAGTGCTTTTTCTTATTCTTTTTCATATTGTCATTTGTTTTAATGAATGTAATAGTTCCTTTTATCTTATTGATAATATTAATAATACATTTTTTCTTTTAAAAACCTTAGTATGCTTCCTTTTAGATTTCTTTATTTCTGTCTGTTTTGATCTTTCTCTTTCATTGCAGAGACCTTTCTCATGCGTGTAGTGACCCTTTCCTGTCTGTTGGTTACTCTTAAGAGTGCAGTATTAAGGAAAGGGTTGGAAATAATGTGTGAGTGGGTGGGGCTGGTGATTGAGTGGTACTCTGGGCTTTTCATGGTGGGATCCCTAAATGCCAGTATCTGTAGGTCCTTGCTTTGAGTTAAGCTTCTTCAGAAAAAGATCCTCCAATCTGGTGCTTGTGAAATATTAGCCTGACTGCAAGCATTTTGGGAGCTAAATAGAAGACAACACAAGAAATCTCATTTTTGCTTTCTACTTTGGCTGAAATTTCCAAATCTAGAGTATTTATGGCTAATCTTTCCCAGATAATTAATCTCTGCTACCCTGCACTGTGGGCTCATGCATCAGATGGCAAAGTTGTTAGAACTGCAAGGTTCAAGCTCACCAACTGCTCCTTGGAAACCCTACACAGGGTCGCTATGGTTCGGAATCTACTCGATGGCACTTAACAACAACAACAACAACAACATCCTGCCAGTGTGATGCTGTGGGCTAATGTGCTGAACTGCAAAATCAGTTTGAATCACAAGGTTGGCGGTTCAAACTCACTAGTCACTCCTTGGAAACCCTACACTTGGTCGCTATGAGTCAGAACTGACTCAATGGCATTTAACAACAACAATCCTGCCAGTGAGCATGGATGTTTTTCTGGCTAAGCAAGGTAAGGGAGGGGCTAATGCATAGTCCATAAACTAATACTTGTACTCAGTCTGTATATTACATCTACCTCTAGAAGTATCAGTTGTATTAAAGACTTGAGCTTTTTAGGGGTTCTTCAGGTGAATTAACTCACCACTTCTCATGAGCAGCTATTTCTGTAGACTTTAGATTGTAGCTTCTACTTGTCTGTTAGGTAAATTACCAATATTCATGTGTTTTCTACATCCAATGAGTTTGTTGAAATCTCCTGATTAATCTTCTGTTACTCTCCTTGTCCATGTGGTATTTGACCTTTTTTATTCCTTTGCCTCTTTTTGGTGGTATCTCATGACAAGAAAGATATTGATTGTTTTTAAAGATTCTGGACTTTTTCCCTTTCCATATCACTTGTTAAAGCCAAAGTTTACTGCCATTCTTTGGTAAGCTCTCATTTAGTGGCCTTGTCCAGAAAAGCTCTTTATTCTATTTTTGAATTATCTCAGGACTTGGTACTGTGTATGCAGTTTAATCTTAGGCTCTTCAAAAGTCAGTTTCTGATTATGCAGGTTTTGTCTATGAAGAGTTTTTGAGCTAGTCTGCTGAGACATACTGGTGTACTGCAAATGAGTATTGGTATACTAGATATTTATCTTCTCAATCTTTGGACAACTGGGCTGATTCTAGAACTGTGATCTTATGTAATCTGTCCATTTACTGGAGTGCCAAATAAATGTTATATATAATTTTTTATGTAAAATATGATATGGAAAAGGTTGGAAGCATTGCTATAATATAATGTGGCAATTTTCATTTTAGAATTTGACATTTTAGATTATTCAATCCATCTTTAAAAAATATAGGATTTATTCTTCAGTTAAAACATTACTAAACATGAAGAAAACACAGATTATTCATGGAAAATAGTACAAAATTAAAAGGGTTAGGGGGTGGTTAGTTACATAAATTTAACATTGTTGGTGTTAGGTGCCATTGAGTTGGCTTCAACTCATATTAACCCTATACACAACAGAGCAAAACACTTCCCAGACCTGTGTCATCCTCACAGTTGCTAACATTGCCTTACCCTATAATCTTTTATTATTAGTAGAAACTTACCTTAGGTTGTTGCTGCTGTTGTTTGTGGCTAATGAGAAAATTTTCACTCATGGAAACCAACCCCAAGTGTGCAGAATACAACTGTAATTTATAAGATTTTCATGACTGTGACCTTTCAGAAACAGATTTCAGGTTTTACTTCTGAGGACCTTTGAGTGGATTTGAACTGTCAACTTTTTGGTTAGTAGTCCAGTGGTTAACCATATACAAGGACTATTATAAAGAATCAGGCTATGTCTTAAATATAAAGGCAGAAAGTGCTGAGACACTTTATGGATGGATCCAGAAACTCGATTCAGAAACTGGAAAGGAGGTAAATGAGAATTGCTTTAGGCTCTTCCAGGTTCCAATATCATTTGTCTCTCTTCTCTATGTGTCTGTCTCATTCATCTGTCTTTTCCATAATCCTAGTTCAAGAACCCAGCAGAGACTGGAAAAGAAATCAATTGTCTTATCTTAAATGATACCGAACTGCTGCAATTTATCTGAAGAAACTGAACAATCAAGGTTAAATAGTTGAACTTGGCTGCAGCATCCACTCCTTTCTATGGGAGAAAGGAGGTTCTTTCAAAAAAAAAAAAGGACAAAAGAATTAAGCAGTTGCTCCAAACATGTCCACTACAAAAATGAAGGTTATTATCTTTGCTTTATGATTTCTAGGATATTGCATGTCTACACATTTCCAATCACAGAGACTTTATGTCTTGAAAAATTATAGTTGAATCTATACATTATTTCATAATGCCAGCACTGATATTATGGCATTTCTTTTGTTAATTTTTTTAGGATTGTTGTTATTGTTAGGTGCCATCGAGTTGGTACCAATTCATAGCGACACTATGTACAACAGAACCAAACACTGCCCGGTCCTAAGCCAACCTCACAATTGTTGCCACGCTTGAGCCCATTGATGCTGCCAGTTTGCCAATCCATCTTGCTGAGGGTCTTCCTCCTTTTCTCTGACCCTCCACCTTACCAAACATGATATCCGTTTGCAGTGACTCGTCCCTCTTGACAATATGTCTGAAGTTTGAGAGATGAAGTTCGGCCATCGTGGCCTCCAAGGAGCACTCTGGCTGCACTTCTCCCAATGCAGATCTGTTGGTTCTTTGGACAGTCTGTGGCACGTTCAATATTCTCCTCCAATACCATAACTCAAAAGCATCAATTCTTCTATGGTCTTCCTGATTCACTGTCCAGCTTTTGCAAGCATATGAGGTTATTGATAATACCATGGCTTGGATCAGGTGCACCTTAGTCCTCAAGCTAACATCTTTGCTCTTCAACACTTTAAAAAGTTCTTGTGCAGCAGAGTTGCCCAATGCAATACGACATTTGATTTCTTGACTGCTGCTTCCATGAGTGTTGATAGTTGATCCAAGAAGAATGAAGTCCTTGACAACTTCAATCTTTTCTCCATTGATAAGAATGTTGTTTATTGGTCCAGTGATGAGGAATTTTGTTTTCTAATCCCTACTGAAGGCTGTGCTCTTTGATCTTCATCAGTAAATGTTTTAAGTCCTCTTCACTTTCAGCAAGCAAGGTTGTATCATCTGCATATCGCAGGTTGTTAATGAGTCTTCCTCCAATTCTGATGCCACATTATTCTTCATAGAACCCATTGTAATGAAGAAAGTTTTGATCTTGCACACTTTTTTCACGGGATCTCCTGCATCATTTCTAGCACCAAAGTTCACATTTTCCAACTTCTGATCCTTTAGCTTTTGTCTTCAACCTTTGCGTTCCAATCACCATTCCAATACATCTTGACTGCATGTTTGATCTATTTCAAACTTAAGAAGCTGATGAAATTCTTCAATTTCATCATCACTGGCTTTAGTAGTTAGTGCATAATTTTGAATAATAGTGGTATTAACTGATCTTCCTTGTAGACTTATGTATATTATCCTATCACAGACAGCATTATGCTGCAAGATGGATCTTGAAATGTTCTTTGTGATGATGAAAGTGACACCATTGCTTATCAATTTGTCATTCCCAGCATAGTAAGCTATGTGATTGTCAGATTCAAAATTACCAATACTAGTCCGTTTTAGTTCACTAATGCCTAGAAAATCAATATTTATGCATTCCATTTCATTTTTGACAACTTCCAAATATCCTAGATTCACACAGTCTGTCTTCTGATTATTAATGGGTGTTTACAGCTGTTTCTTCTTATTTTGAGTTGAGCCCCATCAGCAAATGAAAGTTCCAAAAGCTTTACTCCATTTGCGCCACCATGGTCAACTATACTTTGAGGAGACAACTCTTCCCCAGTCGTAATTTTTTTTTTTATGTACCCATACCACACAGAAAATACATATTCACTTAAATTTTGCAAACCAGTCTTGCCCACAGGCACATAGCCTTTCTTTGTCCGTGGACCTTTAGTTCACCTGCTCTATCTCTTTATGCCATCGCCTCTGCCAACATCTCTGCTGTCGCCATTTTTCTCATTAGGCAGCCATGCTTCCCTAATGCTCTTCCCTATTGATGGTCCTAGTGTTCTCTGTACCTGAAATGAAAGATTAACTACTTATATCTTCTACATTTACAGTTATGACAATTGCCATTAGTCCTGATAACAGTACAACTCCACACTGCATGAACATAATCTCTTTTGCTGTATTCAAGCTCTAGGCAATTGTTGACAGGCATAAAGTATGTGGTTCTGATGAAGGCATCTAACTAACTCCTTTGGCAAAAAGCGCAAAAGAACCTAACTATTGATTTCAACATCATCACCTCATAAGTAAAATCAATTACAGTGGGTTTCAAGGAATTCCTCAGACTGTTCCTTTGCCCTGGAATTGTACTATACTGAACTAAATATTGATTTAAATAGATTATTGGAAATCATTATTTTACCATAGATGAAGGTTTAAATTGTCATGAGATGTGCTTGTGTATAATCACTTGGCCTTTCTGAGCTTTAGACTTCCCATCTGAGACATTAAGATAAAACTCCACTCACAGATTTTCAGTGAGGAGAACAGGAGCTAGCCAGTCCATAAAGGATCTAAAATCAGTCTTTTAAAAATCTGAAGAATATTATTATTATTATTATTAACAGCATTGTTCTTGTATTAACATGTCTCATATACATGAATAATTATGGCCATTTTTACTACTGAAAGTAGAAATATAACAGAGTACGAGATTATTAGAACATTATTGGGAGAGGCAATCGAAGCAGCTAAGATTCTTAGTTCTCTCTCTAAACCCCCACCTCAATACTACCACACCATTTAGTTTTTATTTCAGATGAAATTTAATTAAAATAATCATCAACAACAATATTTTCTTTTTAATGCAGAAAATATCCAAGTTATTTTAGGAAAATTTTAATTTCTGACTCTCTCTGTAACATGAGGACTTAGATGTACAATAGACATTTGTGAAATACATGACTGAAATGTCACACACACACACAAAGCTGTGACAAGAAACAGGTATATTGCTAGTTCATAGGATGACTGCGTCTGATCTCACTGACATAACGTTCTCAAAATACACAGGTACAGAGATGGAAAATAAATTAGTGGTTGCCAGGGTTTCTGTGGGTAATCATTGACTGCTAATTGTAAGGTCAGCAGTTTAAACCCACCAGCTGTTCCATGGAAGAAAGATGAGGCTATCTGCTCCTCATCCTTACAGAGTCAGAAACCCTATATAGAGTGTTGCTATGAGTCAGAATCAACTTGATGATAGTAGCTTTGGTTTAGGTATCAATCAGAGATGATGTGGAGAAGGGTAGATATAACTGTTAAGGGATAGTATGAGGAAGCTCTTTGTGGCGATGAAATGGTTCATTCCATACCTTGCTTGCAGTAGCAGTGTATCAGCCTATATGTGTGAGTCCTGATGTGCTGCTGTACAATATGCACTAGACCACAAGGTCGGTTTGAACCACAAGGTCAGTGACTCAAACCCACCAGTCATTCCTGGGAACTGACTTGACAGCCCTTAACAACAACATACATGTGATACAATAGCACACACATTGAACCAATGTGAATATCCTGGTTTTGAAATTATATTGCTGTTGTAAGTGTTGTTGAGGCAGTTACGACTCATTGAGACCCTGTATGGGGTTTTAAAGGAGCTGCTGGTGTTTTGAATTGCTAACCTTATGGTCCACAGTCTAGTGCCAATCCTATAGTCCCATATACTTATATAAATTTATCAACTGGGGGAAACTGTGAGGGATATACAACCCTCTCTATACTGTTTTAACCACTTGCTGTGAATTTGTAATTTAAAATAAATAGTTGGTTTTCTTGAAAGCCTATAATCAGTTTTTTAAATGCAGGTACTTAAAAAACAAAACAAAAAACGTATTCTAAACATCCTTAACCTCTCTCTGTTTTTCTGCATTGAAAGCTATTCTTAGAAATAAAAATACACATAATTCTGATTCTAAGTCTATATTTATGATAGAAACATTTTCTTTCACTATAAATTCATATCTCTAAATATCCACATGGTTCTTCTATCTGGGAGTAATGTTCTTCAGGAATCTACAACTCAACATATCTAAAACTAAGCTTATCATCTCTCTCAAAATCTAACTTCCCTTCCTAACTTCTCAATCTAAGCAAATGGTACTGCCTTCCACTTAACAACATCCATCTTCTTAATTCCAACATTTACCTTTCTCCCCAATCAATAAAACCATTGTCTATGAGTTTGCCTCTTTAATACACTTATTGCAATCCTCTCCTTTCCATAGCCCATACCTTTGTTTGATTTCGGGTCTTTATTATTTTTGGCATGACACTTGTGATTAATGTCAACCCTTCTCTGATCTATCCAATCCAATGACTTTCAATTACACAAAGATAATTATTGTTATATAACCACATTTCAATTTAAACAGACATCTCACCCAGCTTGATCACTCAAATTCTAAAATAATGGACTTTAATATGTTTACTTCAACAAATTGAAGAAGAATGGTGTTGCATTCATTGTCAAAAAGAACATATCAAGATCAGTCATGAGGTACAGCAATGTCTGTGGTAGGATAATATCTTTGCACCTACAAGGAAGACCAGTTAATACCATTATTCAAATTTATGCACCAACCACTAAAGCCAGTGAGGATGAAATAGAAGAATTCTACCAAATTCTTCAATCTGAAATTGATCAAACATGCAATCAAGATGTACTGATCATTACTGGTGTTTGGAATGCAAAGTTTGCTAACAAAGAGGATGGATCA
>NW_006408804.1:1284206-1292656 GCF_000296735.1 Chrysochloris asiatica
TGAATCTTAAGGTCAGCAGTTCGAAACTACCAGCTGTTCCATGGGAGAAAGATGAAGATTTCTGCTCCATAAAGATTTACAGCCTCAGATATCCTGTACAGGGTTGCTATGGGTTGGAATCGACTTGACAGCACTTAACAACAACAACATGGGAAAAATATTTAAAGATTCAGAAAGCATCAAAAGATGATAGAAGGAACACACAGAGTCACTGTACCAAAAAAGAAATGGTCAGTGTTCAACCATTTCAAGAGTTAGCACATGATCGAGAGCCAATGATACTGAAGGAAGAAGTCCAATTTGCACTGAAGGCATTGATAAAGAACAAGTCTTCAGAAACTGATGGAATACAAGTTGATATCTTTCAACAAACTGTGGCAATTCTGGAGGCACTCACTCATCTGTGCCACTGATTTGTAAGAGTTACATGTTTGTGCCCATTTTAAAGAGAGGTGACCAATGGGATGTGGAAATCTTCAGACAAAATCATTAATGTCACAATGCAAATAAACTTTTGCTAAAGATAATTTAAAAATGGCTGCAATAGCACATTGACAGTGAACTGCCAGAGGTTCAAGCTGGTTTCAGAGGAGAATACCATTGTTGACATCAGATGAATTTTGGCTGAAAGAAAAGAATACCAAAAAAGATGTTTACCTGTGCTTTATCAACTACGTAAATGCTTTAGACTGTGCAGAGCATGACAAGTTATGGACAACATTGTGGGGAATGAGCATTCTGGAACACTTAATTGTGCTCATGAAGGACCTGTATATAGACTAAGAAGGAATGTTTCAAAAATAAGGCAACACCAAATGATTTAAAATTAGGAAAGGTGTTTGCCAGGGTTGTATTCTTTCACCATACTTATTCAGCCTGTGTTATGAACAAATAATCTGAGAAGCTGTGTTATATGAAGAAGAATTTGGCATCAGGATTGGAGGAAGACTTATTAACAACCTACAATATATGCAGATAATACAACTTTATTTGCTGAAAGTGAAGAGGACTTAAAGTACTGGTGAAGATTAAAAACTATGGTATGAACTGCACCTCAATGTAAATAAAACAAAATTCCTCACCTTTGGACCAATAAATAACATCATGATAAATGGAGAAAAGAATGAAGTTGTCAAAGACTTCGTTTTGCTTGGATCAACCATCAACCCTCATGGAAGCAGCTGTCAAAAAAATCAAATGATGTGTTGCATTATGCAAATGTGTTGCAAAAGACCTTTTTAAATTATTCAAGTGCAAAGATGGCAGTGTGAGGACTAAGGTGTGCCTGACCCAAGCCATGGTATTTTTAATAACTTCATATGCATGTTAAAGTTGGACAATGATTAAGGAAAACCACAGAAAGATTAATACATTTGAGTTATGGTGTTGGTGATGAATATTAAAAGTACTGTGGATTGTCAGAAAAACAAACAAATCTGTGTTGGAAGAAGTACAACCAGAATGCTCCTTAGAAACCAAGATGATCAGACTTTGTCTTTCATACTTTGGCCATATTATTAGGAGGAAGCAGTTGCTGGAGAAGGACATCATGCTTGGTAAAGTAGAAGATCAAGGAAAAAGATGAAGACTCCCAACAAGATGGGTTGGCATGTGGCAGCAGCAATGGGCTTAAGAAGAACAATTGTGAGATGGTGCAGGGCAGTGCCATGTTTCATTCTGTTGTTCATAGTGTCTATGAGTAAGAACCTACTCAATGGCACCTAACTACAAGAAGAACAAGAAGCCAGTCAATTACTCTTCTTTTCCTCTTACCTTTGTTATCTATCAATGAATGTTTCTTTTAGCACTAAATCTTTTCTGGTCTTTACACAATAAGTGTTCTCATACAATATTCGTCCTTCTGTGACTGACTAATTTCCCTCTCTACCACTCGTCTGTCAGTTTGTCATACTGTGGTGGCTTGTGTATTTCTGTGATACTGGAAATTATGCCACAGGTATTTTAAATACCAGCAGGGTCACCCAGAGTGGACAGGTTTCAGTTGAGCTTCCAGACAAAGACAGACTAGGAAGAAGGAGATATAAACTACTTCTGAATATTTAGTCACTGAAAACCTTATGAATAGCAGTGAAACACTGTCAGATATAGTGCCGGAAAATAAGCCCCTCAGGTTGGAAGGCACTCAAAAAGTGTGGATCGTGACAAGCTATGAACAACATTGCACAGTTGAGTATTCCAGAACACTTAATCTGCTGCACAAGATCTTTTTAAATTGTTGAAGAGCAAAGATGTCAGTTTGAGGACTAAAGTGCACCTGACTCAAGCCATGGTATTTTCAATAACCACATATGCATGAGAAAGTTAGATAGTGAATAAGGAAGACCATAGAAGAATTTATGCATTTGAGTTATGGTGATGGAGGAAAATATTGAAAGTACCATAGGCTGCCAAAAGAACAAATAGATCTGTGTTGGAAGAAGTACAGCCAGAATGCTCCTTGGAAGCCAGGATGACCAGACTTTGTCTTTCATACTTTGGACAAATTGTCAGGAGGGATCAGTAACTGGAGAAGGATATCATGTTTGGTAAGGTGACGCATCAGAGAAAAAGAGGAAAACCCCCAGCGAGATGGATTGGCAAAGTGGCAGCATCAGTAGGCTCAAGTGTAGCAACAATTGTGAGGTTGGCCCAGGACCAGGCGGTGTTTGGTTTTGTTGTCCATAGGGTCGCTATGTGTCAGTACCAATTCAATGGCACGTAACAACAACAACAACAATTTCCCTCTGGTAGCATAGTGGGTTATGAGGTGGGCTGCTAACTGCAAAGTCAGCAGTTCGAATATACCAGCTGCTCCATGGGAAAAAGATGAGGCTTTCTGCTCCCGTAAAAGATTTACAGCCTCAGAAAATCTATACAGCATCATTATGAATTGGAACCGGCTCCACAGCTCCTAACCACTACCAGCAGTTTCCCTCACCATAATATCCTCCAAGTTCTTCCATCTTATGAGTGTTTTTTTTTTTTTAAAGTTTACTTATCCATTCTTCCATTGATAGGCATTTATGCTGTCTTCATCTTTTTACTATTATGAATAGTGTTGCAATACTATGTGTCTGTATGTAAACTACTCATGATATGGCTCTTATTTCTTATGGATATATGTTTCTATTTCTAGTTAACTGAAAGTTTTTATCAGCAATGGTTGTTGGATTTTGTCAAATGCATTTTCTGTATCAATAAATAAGATCATGTAGTTCTTTTCCTTTGTTTTATTCATGTGGTGGATTTTATTGAATATTTATCTAGGATTGAACCATCCTTGTGTACTTAGTATAAATCCTACTTGGTCATGTTGGATTATTATTTTCATACGTTGTTGGATGGTATTGACTAGAATTTTGTTGAGATTTTTTGCATCTCTATTCATGAGAAATATTGGTCTACAATTTTGTTTTTAAGTGATGTCTTGCCTGGCTTTGATATTAGATATTAGAGTTACGCATGCTTCAGTAAATGAATTCAGGAGTTTATAATCTTTTTCTATTTGGGGGGTTACTTTGAGTCTAAGAGTGGTTGAACCATTTTACAGTCTCACCAGTAATGTAGGAGGGTACCAGTTTCTCTGTAACCTCGCCAGCATTGTTATTTTCTGTTTTTATGAACTTTGCTGTTAATATTGCTGTGAGATGATCTCTCATTGTTATTTTGACTTACATTTTTCTAATGGGTACCAGTTTCTCTGTACCCTCGCCAGCATTGTTATTTTCTGTTTTTATGAACTTTGCTGTTAATATTGTTGTGAGATGATCTCTCATTGTTATTTTGACTTACATTTTTCTAATGGCTAATGAGGAATCCTGGTGTGGCATTGTGGGTCAATGTGCCAGACTGCAAAGCCATTTCAGCTGCAAGGTCGGTAGTTCAAGCTTACCAGCTGCTGCTTGGAAACCCTATACAGGGTTGCTATGAGTCAGAACCAACTCGACGGCACTTAACAACAACAATGGCTAGTGCTGTGGACATTTCTTTATATACTTGTTGGCTGTTTGGATTCTTTCCTTGGTGAAATGTCTGTTCATGTTGGACTCTTTTTGTTAGGATTTTTAAAATGAGTTAATTTCTTCTGCCACTCATCTGCTAGTTTGTTGTATTTTAGTGGCTTGTGTGTTGCTGGAAGCTATGTCACTGATATTTTAAATACCATCAGGGTCATCCATGGTGCAAAAGTTTCAGTGGCGCTTCCAGACAAAGACAGACTAGGTAAAAGGAGAGACTATTTCTGAATGTTTTGTCAATGAAAACTTTATGAATGGAAGTGGAACATTGTTCAATATCATGCTGGAAGATGAAGACATTATGGACCAGCAGCAGAATATTGCCAGATAAGGAGCTCTGGTAACGTAGTGGTTACGACTCAGGCTGCGAACCTTAAGGTCAGCGGTTCGAAACTACCAGCCGCTTCGCGGGAGAAAGATAAGGCTTTCTACTCCCGTAAAGATTTACACCCTCGGAAACCCTGTACAGGGTCGCTATGGGTCGGAACTGACTCGACGGCACTTAACAACAACAACATAGTGCATGAAGATGAACCTTTAAGGTTGGAAGGCACTTAAAATACGACTGTAGAAAAGCTGCGCCCTTAAAGCTGAATTGACTACAATGACCTGAATGGAGTGAAACTTTTAGGACTTCCATTTGCTGGTAGGGCACAACTCAAAATGAGGAAAAACAACTGTAAGCATCCATTAATATTTGGAACATGGAAACTAGGAAAATGAAAGTTGTCAAAAATGAAATAGAATAAATACATATGATATCTTAAGCATTAGTGAGCTGTTATGGATTGATATTGACCATTATGAATCTAACAATTCTATGGTTTACTATTCTAGGAACAACAAATTAAAGAGGGATATTGTCACATTCATTATTAAAAAGAACATTTCAAGGTCTCTCTTGAAATAGAAACCTGTGTGTATGTGATAGGATAACATCTATGATCGTACAAGGAAGGCCAGTTAATGCTACCACTACTTAAATTTGTGCACTAACTACTAAAGCCAGTGATGGTGAAGTTGAAGAATTCTGTCAACTTTTTCTGTCTGAAATTGATCAAACATGCAATCAAGATGCATTGATAATTACTGGTAATTGGAATGCAAATGTTGGAAGCAAAAAAGAAGGATTAGTAACTGAAAAATACGGCTTTAATGGTAGTAATGAGGCATTCTGCTCTCTTGAAGAGTTACAGCCTCAGACACCCTATACAGGGTCGTTATGAGTTGGAAGTGACTTCACAGCATACCACCACCAGGTATTCGATGATTTCTTACAGCATAATACCAATTCTGCATTGGTCTTCCCATGTCTTTCTCTTCTGTGTCTCTTCTATTATTATATGGACATCCGTAATATTGGGTTATGGCCCAACCTGTTCCAATATGACATCAAGTTAACTAACGTGTTTGCAAAGATGATGTTTCCAAATGAGGCTAGAACTTGAACATATTTTTTTGGTGGGCACACCTCAACCAATAACAAGGGCTAATATCACCTTTGGAGATAACTAAAAAAAAACCCAACATCAACAGCACTTGCTATCGGGCTTCTGAGGCTGTAAACCTTTGTGGGAAAGCCTCATCTTCTTTTCCCACAGAAAAACTGATGGGTTTGAACCACCAATCTTGTGGTTCACAATTCAGTGTTTATCCTACAGAGCTATATTTGGTTCCAAGGTCTGCTGTAACAAAGTACTACAAACTGGTAGCTTATAAAAACACATTTATTGAAATCAAGATATCTGCCTTGTTGATTCCTTCTGAGAGTTTTGAGGGAGAATCCATTCCACGCTTTTTTTCTAGGTTCTGGTGATGTCTTGAGATCTTTGGCATTCCTTGGCTTATGAATCACTCCAATCTCTGCCTCCATCTTCACACCGTCATCTTTCCTCTGTTTGTGTCTTTATGTCTCTTCTCTTGTGTACGTACACTACTCGTATTAGATTAGGATTTTCTTTATTCCGGTTTGACTTCATGTTAACCAATAACATCTTCAAAGACTATATCTGAACAAGGTCATATTCATAAGTATAAGAGGTTAGGACTTTTACATGTAATTTTGGGGGTATAATTTAATCCATAATACCGTTTTTATCACTTGTGTTTTCCCCCTACATCCATTGCTATATTTAGTGGTGATTGCCATGCACTGATCCGAGCTGCCTGATTCATATGCCAGTCCTGACCAGGGCAGAAAGTATAGCTCCAGGTTCAGTCTACTTCTTGGTTGTTATGTGCCGTGGAGTCGGTTGCGACCTGGTACAGGGTTTCCGAGGCTGTAAATCTTTACCGGAGCTGAAAGCCTCATTTTTCTCTCCCGGAACTTCCAGCTGGGAGTTTCACACTGCTGACTTTGAGGCTCACAGCCCGATTCTTAACCATTACGCTACCAGAGCTCCTTCTACTTCCTGGGGAAACCTGGAAAGGAAATCTTATAGCCTAGTGAAAAGTTTACACTACTCCAGGGATGATTCAGCCTGCCCCTGTAGACTCTGAGTTTGACATTCTGTCAACCATTGTGCTTTTCTTCCCTATGTGGGTCTTGTATTGTTATTATTGTGTGTCATTGAGTTGGGTCTGACTCACAGTGACCCTGTATAGGGTTTCCTATAGGTTTCGTGAGGCTGTAAATATTTACAGGAGCAGAACACCCCATCTTTTTCCTGCAAAGTGGCTAGTTGACTCAAACTGCTAACCTTGTGATTAGCAGTCCAACACATAACTTCTCCACCAGCACTCTTTATGGGTCTTGTAGAATTGGGCTTTTATTTCTATTTCCTTGTTTCATGCTCTAATTTATCACTGGAATAGGAGCCTTGTCCCTACGGAAATCTGGTTTCTATCAGTTTCTCTCAGTGTTTTTGCATGAAGGCTTTGTCCTATTGTTTGTCTTACTGGGTCTCAATTGATTATCAGCTGTTTAAAAGACTAGTTTTGTACTGAGAATGGGCAAATTGCCTGGAACCCTAAAGCTGTCATTCCCCTGATCCAAGAGAATTTCAGGGCTGGGACAGGAGCAAGGTGAGTGAGGCATTCATCCCAGACAAAAGATATAAAGAGCATAAGAAAACCTCAGTGGTCAAGATAAATAGCATCTTAATGCAATATTTAAGAATTTTAAAGTAATACAAAAATCCATAATGAACATAGTACCAAATTTTTAAATAAAAACAGGATCAGAATTACTGATTTTTCCTTTTTCTTTTAGCTCCAATGTAGCTTGACCCAGAACTTTGAATAGTGCCTGGATTTTCCTTCCTACAGGATTCATCTGGGAGATTGTACTCTGTCTGCTTGGAGGCAAGAAATATTCTCCTAAAGATTTCTTTTGGGGATTCATTTCTGATTCAACTAAAAAGAGTTGAGTGTCTAAGACATATAAGACTTGGTGTTAAACTAAGAGCCCTGCCCTGAAATTGCTTCTTGCCTCAGAGGGGAAATAAGATAAGTATACAGGATTGTTGTTGCTTTTATTAAGTGCCTTCCAGTCTGTTTCAACTCATAGTCACCTGTATAGGGTTTCTGAGCAGCGGCTGGTGAGCTTGAATCATCAACCCTGTGGTTCAAACCAACTTTACAGTCCAATGCATTAACCCACAGCGTCACACAGGGTAGAAAGTTGTATGTATTTATGAAAAGTACAGAGATAACAGTTTGGAGGACAGAGAGAACACTTGGAGCTGGGCAATCAGGGAGAACTTTTTGGAAGAGGAATTGTTTATTAAGGACTCTAAGGATCTGTAAAAATTGGACATACAGCATTAAGAACAGCAGCTATTTCCTTCTGCTAGAGAGAAGGTAAAGCCATAGGAAAACTTGAGAAGTGTTAGGAAGTTCAGTGTTTGGAGAAATGGGCTTGTTAAAGTTGGGAGTTAGAGATAAAACTCAGGAGATGATTGACACAGGATCATTGAGGACCTTGAATGCCTTTAGCTTTAGAATTCCATACATAAAATTTTGAGGATTTTATGTTACCTCCAGACAGAATGAACACTTTGTCCTTGTAGATTGACAGGGACAAAATAGATTATTTACCAACAAGATAAGCCATAAATGCAAGTTATTGTTATAAAGCTTGAGTAATTAATGTATTATATCAATGTCTCACAGTCCAGATAGCTATTTGAAGTGATTAGTACTAAACAAGTTTGATAAAATCCAATATTGATGCAAAGTCCTTTGGGAACTCTTTTGGAGTTATCAATCAGCAAAAAGTGGCAGTTCACAACTCTTTGGAGGCCAAAGGGGTGACACAGAACATTATAAACCCTGTATTCTTATCAGTATAAAAACCAGATTCCTTATTCCTTTTGTTACCACTTTGATTCCATTAGTCATTTAGATATTTGGTGTTGTTTCAGTGCTGGCTAATAGATTCTTATTAGAGCCAGGTATGATGCACATCTAATTAGCAAGCTTAATGAAAGTGGT
>NW_006408804.1:1292887-1310647 GCF_000296735.1 Chrysochloris asiatica
AAAAAAAAAACCACAAAAACAAAAAACTTCTTATCCTATGCAGACTTCAAAAGCTTGATGCTATCTTCTGGGGAAGGCTTTTATCAATATGTAAGCTTTACTAACTGATTTATGTGAAACAGTGAAATCTCTTGGCTTGGTAGCACAGCTATGTGTTTTAAATGTTTCTTTAAAGAAGAGCCACTCTCTGCTTCCTAACCCACTGGTTAAATAATTATTGAAACCACTGACTGGTAGTGGTGATGGTGTGCTGTGGAGTTGGTTCTGACTCATAGCAACCCTGCATAGGGGTTTCTGAGGCTTTAAATCTTTATGGGAGCAGAAAGCCTCATCTTTCTCCCACAGAACAACTGGTAGTTTCAAACTGCTGAACTTGAAGTTAGCAGCCCTACTCCTAATCACTACACTATGAGAGACTAGCATGTTTTTTTTTTTTTTTTTTTTTTTGTCTTAAACTATGCTCTTTTTGAATGCAGACTGAGCCTTGCAGGTCCAAGCATCCTTAGGGAGCCAATGAAGAAAAGAAAAAGAAACAGAATGCCAGCTGCAGGGCAGGCAGCAGCAGATGTTAGCTTCTTTGCCCACACTGGAGCTAATAAATTCTCCTGTGTTACTGATTATTCCTGGTAGGAGTCAACTCTCCTGAGTGATCTGAGGGACAAATTAAGCAAATAAAAGTGTTTTTACATTAGGATCACCTGTTAGATTGTTGCCAATCCAAAATGAAGGTTTGCCACCTGTCACTGTAGTCAATCACAGAGACAGGGAGAGATCCAATCCAAGTTTCATTAGCAGAAAGCCAGAAGTCGGGAGGATGGAGTGAATAATTTCTCAACACCACCCTGTCCATTAAGAAGAGCAGGCACATTATATAGGGTAAGTTACATTTGGAGGTATACTTAATCTATTTTAACATCAAGATAGCGTTCTTTGGGAAAAGGAAACAATAAACCAACCAACTTTCTCAAACATTTTACCTTTAAGGTCTTAACTGCTTCATTCCTGAGATAACTTATCTGGGTGGGTTTTAGAAATTCTTATTCTTGTCCTGTTCTCCTTCTAGGACCATAAGGCCATTTTTATCTAATTTTTAAACTTCCTCATTTGCAGGGTTCTCATTTGTGACTTAATGACTAAGCCGACTGTGTTTTGTTTAGGTTGGTAGATCCATGCTATCAAGACCAATAATAAACAGAAACCCAGTTTGCTGAGCAAATAATCCAAAAAACTGTATTATATGAAGAACATGGCATCAAGATTGGAGGAAGACTCACTAACAACCTGTGATATACAGATGATACACCCTTGCTTGCTCGAAGAAAGAGGACTTAAAATATATACTGATGAAGATCAAAGACCACAGTCATTGGTATGGATTGCATCTTAGTGTAAAGAAAACAAAAATCCTCACCAATGAATCAATAAATAACATCAAGATAAATGGAAAAAGGTTGAAGTTATAGAAGACTTCATTTTGTTTGGATCAACTATCAGCACACATGGAAGCAGCAGTCAAGAAATCAAAGAACACATTGCATTAGGCAAAACTGCTGCACAAAACCTTTTTAAAGTGTTCAAGAACAAAGCTGTCATTTTGAGGACTAAGGTGTACCTGAACTAAGCCATGGCATTTTCAATAACCCCAGATGCATGTGAAAGTTGGACCATGAATAAAGAAGACTGGAGAAGAATTTATGCATTTGAGTCATGGGTTTGAAGAAGAATATTAAAAGTGCCATGGACTGCCAAAAGAACAAACAAATCTGTGTTGGAAGAAATACAGTCAGAATGCTCCTTAGAAGCCAGGATGGTCAGACTTCATCTTTCATACTTGGACATTTTATCAGGAGGGACCAGTTCCTGGAGAAGGACATCATGTTTGGTAGAGTGGAGGGTCAATGAAAAGGAGGAAGACCCTAGTGAGATAGATTGGTACAGTGGCAGCAGCAATGAGCTCAAGAATGGCAATGATTATGAGATTGGTCCAGGACCAGGCACTGTTTTGCTGCTATGCATACGGTTGCTATGTGCCAGTACCAACTCTGCAGCACTTAACCACAATAGCAACAACAACACTTTTAGGAAGAGCTTTGTTTTCATTTCTTGGTAGCTCTTTGGAATATTTACCCACCATTAGAAGAAAAATTTTATTATCAGTTTAACTAAACTATGACATCATTTATTACTCTATTTCCTTACACATTCTCAACTTCTCCGTACCTGTTAATAATAGTTATGAAAAAACTCCCCACAATATATAAAGAAATAATCTATTATATTGGTAATTTGATTCCCTGTATGGAAAAAAAAATTGGATGGTAAAACATTGCTGTCCATTGAGAAGGATCTAACCAGCCCCATTTGGCACATTTAGGAGGAGAGGAGATGCCCTGGTATTGTAAGAAGAGTTAAGTTTTATGGATGGCCCATGATCTTTTGTTCTGTAGTTGTAAAGTGCCTTTCAGTTGGCTCAGACTCATACAATAACACATTTAATGGTGTCTTGGTTATCTAGTGCTGCTATAACAGAGATGTCACAAATAGGTGGCTTTAACAAACAGAAATGTACACTTTCAATGTCTAGGAGGCTAGAAGTATGAATTCAGGGTGCTAGCTCTAGGCGAAAGCTTACTCTCTTGGTTGGCTCTGGGGGAAGGTCCTTGTTGTATCCATTCAACATTTGTGAAGATCTCTATGTGTCTTGGCATCCATCTTTCCCTGGGTCTAGGGATTCTGAGTCCAGAGACCCTGGGTCTAAAAGGCAACTTTGCTCCCAGCATTTCTTTCTTGGTTACACTGAGATTCCCTTTCTTTTGATCTCTTCTCTCTCCTTTTGTCTCTCATAAGATAAAAGGTGATGCTGACCACACCATTGAGGGACCCCCATTATATCAGATCACGGCTGTAACCTGAGTAAGGTTTTTGTACTCCACTGTAACTCCCTTATTACTGATTGGCCGATCACATCAAATCACTGCACCAGGGTTAATTACACCATTACATAACTTTCAAACCTTTGAGCATCAGTCAAGTTCACACATAGCTTTTGGGAATACGAGTCAATGCATGACAGATGGGTTTTTAAAATGAGAATTTATTTATAAAAGGTGAGGGGGAAGGAAAAAATTACAAAATTTTATTTTTCTTTATGCTTTTTTCCTCAGTCTTGCTCTGCTCAGTGGGAACAGTGGCTTACAATTGCCTTCATCCTTCATTAAACTGGGGACCTTTCCACATACATCTCCTCTAGCAAGGGAGATAAGACATATGTAACATATAACATGTATGTGGCTTCAGTGTGTATGCGCTCACTTATTCCATGTTTCTCAACATGGAATTTGTTGTCTTATTTTTACCTTGCAGTCCTTATTCAGTCCATTCTTATTACCTTAAGTTTCTAGTGGTAGTTCACATTTGTTATTGTTGTTAAGTGCTGTAAAGTCAGTTCCAACTCATAGCAACACTGTATAGGGTTTCCAAGGAGCAGCTTGTGGGTTTGAATTGCCAACCGTGTGGTTCCCAGTCCAGTACTGATCCTGCAGCACTACACCAGGTATCCACTTCACATTTACTGAGTAGTAACTGTGGACCAGTCGTAACTATGTGCCAGGAACTCTATGAAGTAGATACTTTTATTCTCCTTTTACAAGTGAGATAGACTGAGGCTAAGAGAGAATTCATTAATATAACCGAGGATTTCTAATTTTAATACCTGTGTTTTTGTCCTTGTGAGATTCAAAGCACTTACTCTCTGCTTTGCCATAATGTTCATTGGAGTGTGATGCCTCAGTTCATATTGTATTTACATCACTAATGTAGACTGAAGTCACAGGGTACCTATGAATCAGAACTGACTCAACGGTACTTAACAACAACAACAACAACAAAAAATTCTTAGATGATGGTGAATAGAGACTCTGAGTACTTAAGTATTAACTCATTTATAATAAGAGATTTCTATAATAGTGTTTGTAGTTAGAACAGTGTATAGAAAACTAGGCCAAATCAGTTAATTTTCTTGACTAATCTGAGCAATTACTGACTATACTTTCAAGTGTATTTCTGTAGTTGAAATGACTTATAGCTGTAGCTATAAATCTTAATTTTGATGAAATAATGCTTTACCTCTTAAAGAAATGTCAAAAATGTATGCTTTACTTGAAAGTCAAACACTAAAGTGAGAGAATATACCAATTTCTTTTTGGTGTAGGATTGGTCCTAGGCATAAAAAAGCATTTAGTAGCATTGCACTTACTTGAAACTATTCACAAAAAGCAAAATAAAAGTCAATATTAGAATCAAGCCATTCCCAGGTATTCTGGACAAATTATTAGGGTGGTAATGGTGTGCCGTGGAGTTGGTTCCAATTCATAGGACGCTGTATAGGATTTCTGAGGCTGTAAACCTTTACTGGAACAGAAAGCCTTAAGGCTTTATAATTACATCTGACACTACTATTTAATACCCTTTATTCTGGAACACTTAATTGTGCTCATGAGGAATCTGTACGTGGACCAAGAGGCAGTTGTTTGAATAGAACATGGGGACACTGAATGGTTTAAAATTAAGAAAGGTGTGTGACAGGGATGAATTCTTTCACCATAAGTATTCAACCTGTATGCTGAACAAATAATCTGAGAAGCTGGGTTATATGAAGAAAAACGTGGCATCAAAATTGGAGGAAGACTCATTAACAACCTGCGATATGCAGATGATACAACCTTGCTTGATGAAAGTGAAGAGGACTTAAAACATTTACTTATGAAGATCAAAGAGCACAGCCTTGGGTATGGATTACATCTCAATGTCAAGAAAACAAAAATCCTCACCACTGGACCAATAAACAACATTCTTATCAATGGAAAAGATTGAAGTTGTCAAGGACTTCATTCTTCTTGGATCAACTATCAACACTCATGGAAGCAGCAGTCAAGAAATCAAACAACGTATTGCATGAGGCAAATCTGCTGCACAAGACCTTTTTAAAGTGTTGAAGAACAAAGATGTCAGCTTGAGGACTAAGGTGCGCCTGACCCAAGCCATGGTATTTTCAATAACCTCATATGCATGTGAAAGTTGGACAGTGAATAAGGAAGACTGTAGAAGTGTTGATGCATTTGAGTTATGGTGTTGGAGGAGAATATTGAAAGTGCTGCCAAAAGAACCAACAGATCCATATTGGAAAAAATACAGTCAGAGTGCTTCTTGGAGGCCAGGATGGTCAAACTTCATCGCTTATACTTTGGACATATTGTCAGGTGAGACTAGTTGCTGGAGAAGGATATCATGTTTGGGAAGGAGTAGGGTCAGAGAAAAAGAGGAAGACCACCAGTGAGATGGATTGGCAATATGGCAGCATCAATGGGCTCAAGCGTGGCAACAATTGTGAGTTTGGCCCAGGACAGGGCAGTGTTTCGTTCTGTTGTACATAGGGTTGCTATGAATTGGTACCGACTCGATGGCACCTAGTAACAACAACAAAGGACACCTGGTGTGATGCTACAAGTTAATGTACTGGGCTACAGAGTCACTTTGAACTGCAAGGTCAGTGGTTGAAGCTCACCAGCTGTTCCTCAGAAACCCTATACAGGGTCATTATGTTTTGGACCTGACTCGACGGCACTTAGCAACAAGAGGAAGTAAGTAATGCTATCTCTTCAGGGAAGTCCTGATAGTGTAATAGGTTAAGCATTGGACTGCTAACCAAAAGGCCACCTACCAGTCATTCCGCAAGAGAAAGATGAAGTATTCTACTTCAGTAAAGATTTACAGCCTCAGAAACCCTAGGGAGCAGTTCTTTTCTGCCCAATAGGGTCACTAAGTCCGAACTGACTCTATTGCAGTGGGTTCTTCAGGAGAAGCACCCTTGAGTGAAATGAATCTTTGCTCTGCTTTTAGTATTACTTTAACCTTTAATGTTCATTATTAGGGCTTTAGGCACTACAGGAATACAGTCAATATGGAAATTATAATGTAAAGTTGAGGAAAGAATAAGTCCTTCTTTAACTTCTATATATTTCCCCCCATACTTGTTGCTGTTAATTGCTGTCAAGTGTGCATCCTAGAACTTATATAAAGTGAACACATTTTCACCCACTTTTTGTGGCAGTTGGGAAACCTAAATTCATCCTAATATAAATTCTTAACACAGTTTTAAGCTCCGTAGGTAGCAGTTGTTTTCAATTTGTGAATTGAGGTGGATATTGTTAGATTTTGATAGAAATTATAAGCAACCATTTAGGGGTGCTAGGCAACCTTTTAAATCGACCTGACAAAGTACCTAATTCAAGTGTCCAAATCTGTGTCAGAGGCAAAGTGAATGAAATTGCCACCCAGAGTTATTCAATTGTTCCCTGACTAATCAAGCCTTCTCAGGTCTTCATTCCCATTAGTTAACAGGACCTGTTATTTCTTGGTGATACTTATGCTTTGTCCCATGGCCATTTGGCATTAAATTTTGCTTTGAAGGAGAATGAGGCAAGCATGATGTATTTCCTTATAGGTTACTTGATCTTTTTATCTTGCTAGTCAAAGAATTCTTTCTTAATTAATTTTACTGTGCCAGTCCTCAATCTGTTGTCTTTCTACATTTACATTCATTGCCTCCTTTGTGATGTTGTTGTTGCTATGTGCTGTGGAGTCGGTTCCAACTCATAGTAACCCTGTACAGGGTTTCCGAGGCTGTAAATCTTTACGAGAGTAGAAAGCCTCATCTTTCTCCCACGGAACAGCTGGTAGTTTCGAACTGCTGACCGTGAGATTAGCAGCCTGATTCATAACCACTACGTTGCCAGAGTGCCTTTCCTTTGTGATAATGAAGCTGAAATCCTGTAAATATTTCTCCTTTGCTAGTTGACATGAAGCTGAGCTTTGTCAGTAGAGGGTGCTGGAGTGTTTAACTAGAGGAGGATAAACTTCCTTTTCCTAGTTCTGGTGTGCTCTTCTTGCTAGACTTCTGTTGGGCAAATGGATTCTCCAGCACCTGCTTTCTACTGTATACAACTTTTCCAATACCAGCTCCATCAGCACTTGTGACTTCAGCACCCATCTCATTCAACATAGGCAGTTTTTCCAGTGCCAGTCTCCGGCAGTGTGGTCAGTTTCTCCAGCATCTAACTTCTGCCACATGTAACTTCTCCAGTTCCTGTCTTCAGTGGTGTGGGAGGTTTCTTCAGTGTCAGTATCATACAGTGTGTGGCTTTTCCAGTGTTCATATCTTGCAGTGTGAGCAGTTTCTTCAGTATTTGGCTCCTGCCATGCAGTGTCCAGCTTCTACAAAGCATGGATTCTTCAGTGCTTTGCTCCTGCAACAAAGGTTGGCCAGCTGCACCTAGTCATCAACTATTTCTCCTGGCATTTTGGGTGGCATCTCAGTGGAATATACTGGCAATATAACTTCCCTTGAATAGCTTCCTCTGGTACTCTATTGGTGCTATGCTTTATATTGAGGCACAACACCTCGCTATGAATAGTTTCCTCAGAGGGTGGATTTCCAAGTTTGCTCATGCTGTATCTCCACGTCTTCTCCAAATTCTAGTGTCATTTCTTTTTCAACAAGGTTTAGGTTTTAGCCCTGGTGCAGGGGAAGAGAGAGGGAATGTCTCTGGCTATCTTAGCCCCAGCTACTCTTTCTAGCTGCCATTGCTATATTCTTCATTACCCTGGCACCCTAGTATAGTTAATAGTTCCTTATATTAAATTTCCCCTGATCAAATTATTATATAGATTCTATCTCCCAATGGACCCTGACAATACATTTACTGAGATATGTCTTGATGCTTTATGAATGTGGTGAAGTATACCGGGGGTAAAATAATGAAAACTTCTTAGATATTATCAACAACCTTAAGGCAGTGAGTTGCTGGGCCTGGTGGTTCAGGACCTTAGTTTCAGGGACACCATGATCAACTGAAGTGTGCACAAAGACAGTGGTCTACATCCTACTTTGGAGAGTAGTCTCTGGAATCTTAAAACCTCATGAGCAACCATCTAAAGTACAACTGTTGGTCTCTCCATGTGAGAAAGGAAGAAGAGTGATGGAAATTGAAGATGCTTGAAATCAGCCAGTTCAAGAATTGACTAATGGAACATGTGAACATCAGTCTCCATGGCTCTGAGGCCAGAAGAAATAGATGGTGCCTGGATCCCGCTATCAACTGCTCTAAGAGGGATCACATTAGAAGGTCCCAGAAAGAGTGGGAGAAAATATGGAACAAAACTCAAAAGTATAAAAAAAGACAGGGCATACTGGTCAGAAAGACTGTAGGAACGCCAGTCTATGGCCTATGACTGTCATTCAGGTCTGGAAAGGAACTCACCCTTGTGGCCCAGTTTTCATCCAAGGATTAGATAGTTGTGTGGAGAAGACAACAACACTGTATGGTATATTCACCATGGAGTGGTCATTCATTCGGGATCAAGAGGACAACATTTACTTCAGGATAAAGTTGAAAATGGATGGGAAGGTGGGTAGAATGGAAACAGGAACCACAGGGAAGACGTGAGATAACTATTGTTGCACGGAGGGGATCACAATCACTGAGATGAAACAAACTGTGTGATTTGTTGAATGTAAAGTTGATGATCTTGTCTGTAAACCTTCATTCAATTCACAATAAAAAGTTAAAAAATGAAAACTTGTCTTGGTGCTGATCATTCTATTATCATTGTGTTGATCATTCTTGTTTTCATAGAGACATGATGTGCTTTTACAATTTGTAGATTCAAGTCTTATTTTATATATGCAATATTTTTGAATGATGCTTTTAATATATCTCAATTCCCTTTATTTCCATTCTCTTCAAAGATACCAATTACATATATGTTGGAGTTCCTATGTCTTCCGTAGCTACCATCTTCTCTTTGAATTTTAATTGCTTTCATTTCAGTTTTTCAAAAAGAATTCTTTGAACATATCTGCAGTTTTAAAAATAAATCTAGTGGTCTTAACTTCTTGGATGGCTTTATTCTTTATTTTTATTTCTCACTTCTTTTGTGTATCACTATACTTGCCTTGAACTCTTTTTGTTTCACTATGTCTTCCTTGATCTTGTATAATTATCTTTTTAAGTCTGTTTTGTAGAGACAACTTTTATTATGTCTTTTGTATTCATGGCTTATATGTAGTTGCACTTTCCATAGATTCCACTGCAATATTAATATGAATATTCTTTATTTGTCATGTGGTTTTCATGCTCCTTTCCTCTATTAAAAAAAAAAAATCTTTGTATAAATCTTGTGCTGACTAGTTTTTACAAAACTTTAGATAAATTTGAGTGTCCTGTCTCAGACTAGAAATTTCTATTTAGTATCTTCAAGAAATAGACTTAAGTGTGTGTGCCTTCTATTAACTTTTATTTTACTTCAGCCAACAGAGTTGAGTAAATTCAGGAATGCTTATTAAAATGCAGGGTTGATTTCTTCCACCTTGCTTCATTTTGAGGCTGCTTTGTATAAATACTTATTGTTGTTAAATGCTGTCAAGTCAGTTTTGACTCATGGTGACCCTGAGCAGGATTTTTGAGGAGCGGCTGGTAGTTTTGAACTGCTGACATTGCTGTTCAAACTGACATTGTGGTCCAGTCCTTATCCTACAGAGGGAATTTAGCTAACAGGGAATTTAGCTAACAGGAATCCTCAGAGCATATAAAAAGGAAGCACTAAGATTCCTTGTATAAATATATAATTCCTCAGTTATCCTTCCCCACATCCTGCTCTTCTCAGTACAAAATAAAGGTCTGCCACTAGCCCACAACTTTTGAACTACTGGGATCTTCTAGCTTTGCTTGAGTTTTGCAGACTGAGATGTCATTTCTAGACAGTTTCCCTCACCTTAATTTGACATTTCTCGAATTTGGCAGTCCTTTCCCTTACTGAAGTTGGAGATAGAATGTGCATTTCTTTTTCTTATTCCCCTTTGGAATAATTTCCAATGGTGAACAGCTCTGCCTTTATTCTGATATTTTAATATTAAAAAAAATTTAAGCATCTATAAACTAAGAAATATATGAAGATAATCAAAGTTTTTCTAATCAGTAACATTCAGACTATAATGAGTGGTAAAAAAATTATTTAAGCTCATTTTGATATGAATGAATTCAACAGATACAAATGATCTACTTCTGGTATCAACTTTCATTTCATGCTAGTAGATAGAGCTGACTCAAGGAAGTGTCTATTATTCTATGCTGGTTTCCATATCTCCTTTTTTTGTTGTTGTTTAGTGCTATTGAGTTGGTTCCAACTCATAGTGACCCTGTATAAGATTTCCAAGGAGCAGCTAGTAGGTTTGAACTATTGACTGTTTGGTTCAAACTGACCTTGCAGTGCAGTGCTTATCCTTCTGAGCCACAATGGGACTCCATATCTCCTTGAGTTGTCTGACTTATTCTGAAATCCTTTCTGTTCTCTACAATGTCTTGCTTTCTGATGCTTGCATTGGGCTTTTATTTTCTCATTTTAGTATTCTTACTATCTGAAGTCATCTCTCAAACTATGATTTTGCCAGTGATCAGAGTTGATGTTAAAAAAGCATTGCTTCCTTTTTATATGCTCTGAGGATTCCTGTTAACTAAATTCCCTTGTTAACCTAGAAATGTATTTTGTGGATTGTTGGACTTCAATTCTCTCTTTGAACCCAAGTTCTCTTTGTATTGATTCTGTCTTTTCTTATTAATGGCTGAATTTTCTGTGCGGCTCCATACAATGAGCACTAGGCTGGGAACCACAAGGTCTGAGGAGGTTTTCTAATCCTGCAAAGATTTAAAGCCTCAGAAACGTGTATAGGGTCACTGAATTGGAACTGACTCAATGGTTCTTAGCAACAGCAGCATAAAAAACTAGATTCTTCATTGTGTGCCATAATAAGGCTCTTCACTTCAATGGGAAGATTGTTTTAGACCTCTTACATTGTTGTTTTTAGGTAATATAGAGTCACTATCAACTCATAATGACCCTATGCACAACAGAATGAAACAATGCCAGGTCCTACACCAACCTTATAATCATTGCTACATTTGAGCCCATTGTTGCTGCAACTCCATCTCATTGGGGGTCTTCCTCTTTTTCTCTGATCCTCCACTTTACCAAGCATGATAGCCTTCTCCAGGGACTGGTGTCTCCTGATAATATGTCCGAAGTATGAGAGACGAATTTAGCCATCTTGACCTCCAAGGAGCACTCTGGCTGCACTTCTTCCAAAACGGATCTATTGGTTCTTTTGGCAGCACATGGTACTTTTAATGTTCTCCTCCAACACCATAACCCAACTGCATCAATTCTTCTACGGTCTTCCTTAGTCACTATCCAACTTTCACATCCATATGAGGTTATTGAAAATACCATGGCTTGGGTCAGGCGCACCTTAGTCTTCAAACTGACATCTTTGCTCTGCAACGCTTTAAAAAGGTCTTGTGCAGCAGAGTTGTCTAATGCAATATGTCATTTGATTTCTTGACTGCTGCTTCCATAACTATTGATGGTTGATCTGAGCAAAATGAAGTTTTTGATAACTTCAATCTTTTCTCCATTTATGTGGATATTGTTTATTGGTCCAGTGGTGAGGATTTTTGTTTTCTTTACATTTAAGTGCAACCCATACCAAAGGCTGTGGTCTTTGAGCTTCATTAGTAAGTATTTTAAATCCTTTTCACTTTAAGCAAATGAGGTTGTGTTATCTGCATATTGCAGGATGTTATTAAGTCTTCCTCCAATTCTGATGGTATGTTTTTCTTCATATAACCCACCTTCTTGAATTCTTTTGCTCAGCATACAGATTGAATAAGTATGGTGAAAGAATGAAACTCTGGTACACACCTTTTCTAATTTTAACCCATTCAATGTCCCCTTGCTCTGTTTGAACAACTGCCTCTTGATCTATGTACAGGTTCCTCATGAGCACAAGTAAGTGTTCTGGAATACTCATTCTTCACAATATTGTACATAGCTTGTCATGATGCACACAATTGAAAGCCTTTGGATAGTCAATAAAGCACAGGTAAACATCTTTCTAGTATCCTTTGTTTTCAGCCAAGGTCCATCTGTAATGATATTCTTCAGTAATGATATCCTTCATTCCATGTTATCTTCTGGATCTGGCTTTAACCTCTGGAATTTCTCTGTCAATGTATGGTTGCAACAATTTTTTAATGATCTGTAGCGAAATTTTACTTGCATATGATATTTAATACATTCTGTTGGGTCACCTCTCATTGGAATGGGTACAAATATGAATCTTTTCTAGTCAGTTGTCCAAATTTCTTGGTCTAGATGAGTTAGTGCCTCCAATACCATTTTCAGTTTGTTGAAATATTTCAATTTGTATTCCATCAAGTCTTGGTGCCTTGTTCTTTGCCAATGTCTTCTTCCTTCAGTATTGATGGCTTTTGATCATATGCTACCTCTTGAAGTGATCGAAAATCAACCATTTCTTTTTAGTACTCTGACTTTATGTATTCCTTCCATCTTCTTTGTTGTTTTCTGCACTATTTGATATTCTGCCCATAGAATCTTTCAACATTGCAAATCTAGGATTGAATTTTTTCTTCAGTTCCCTCAGCTTGAGGAATGCTTAGTGTATTCTTCCATTTTGGTTTTCTAACTCCTGAATTTGCACATTTTGTTATAATATTTGATTTTGTCTTTTTCAGCTGTCTTCCTACATACAAGTAATTTATAAGCCGAGTATAGGACATTCCATTTTGTAGCAACAATATAATACAACTGTAACACATTATTTATCTCTTTAGCAAATCTTAGGGTAGTTTAGGGAGGGATGGAGGAGGACATTATTATTTAAATATTTCTCACTCAACATTATATAGATTATATTACCTTTTCCTGGTAACAATGATACTTTAAGTATCTGGCGATAGTTCTTGATGCAAAGGAATGTCTCTAGAATCTGTGATTTTAGACCTAGCTGGCTAATTGTGGAACTATTTTGGGAAGGATGGAAGTCTAAGTGTAATTATATTCAGTCAACCTCATCCATTATTTGCTAAATACACAAAACAAAACAAACTTGTTGCTGTCAAGTGGATTCAGACTTATAGATTTGCTAAATAGTGGTTCCTGAAATCCCAGATCTGAGTTTTTCTCCTTTGTTTTTATGGAAGGTAGCTAGACTGTGGGGGCAAATTTCATAAGAGAAGGACACCCAATATAGTACAGCAAGGCAAGGATATGGCAAACCCCCGTTAACAGGTTTGTAGTTACCCGGCAGCAGTAATGGCACTTCTAGGAAACTCCAGTCCTTGGGCTTTACAGCATGTGGAAGAGCTACAAAGGTATTACACTGAAAGGTAATTGAAACGGCTATTTTAGAAACAGGCCATTTTTATGTGTTCTTTTAGGTACCTGACACACAATGTAGGTTTAATAAATAGTACATAAAATGTTACCTCTAGGGAAAAATTGCATTTCAGATCTCCATTTTGCCTGCCACAGAATAGAATGTGAAACTAGGCTAGAGACATAAGAGCTTATATAGCTGTCTCAGCTGTACATTTAACATAGTCCTGGAGTGTTAATGGTAAATGTGCTCTGTTTCCAGGGAAATCAAAACAGTCCTCTCAAAGAAAAATTTCAGATTTTTACCAATATTTTGTTTTAACCTTTTAAAAAAGATTGTATGCCTTAGTACATGGATGGTTATGAGAATCAGAAACAAACCCTCTGAGATTTAAAATACCAGATTTCAATATGTGAAATTGAAGATACCAGCAGCTTGATAAGTCAGTGTCACCTGGAAGACTTCATAGGTAAAATGATTTCCAGTCAAGAAAACTGTTCTTGTGTAGAAGGCAGGATATGGCTGCCAAGGAGCAGATGGGTTACCTCTAGGGCTGATTATATGATTATGGGGTTCAGTGCAAAGTGAAAATACAGAACCCTTTAGTCAAACCTTAAGGAACCTTGGTGCACTGTGGGTTAGGCATTGGACTGCTAATTGCAAGATCAGAAGTTCAAACCTACCTGCCACTCCTCGGGAGAAAAGTGAGGCTATCTGTTCTCATAAAGATTTACAGTCTCAGAAACCCTAAATAGGGTCACTATGAGTATGAGTAGACTTGATGATAGTTGGAATAGTGGGTTTTGCTAAAATAAATAAAATTTCAATTTCAGTATGGCAACAATGAGGTAGCAAACCAAGTACAGGTTCTTCTAAGTGCCCATGAAGCTTGTTCTGCCCATGGCTGTGCTTGCTTAAGATACAGAAAGGCATTCTAACCCTCCAGATATTTACCTAGCGCCCTCCTTATTCTATTACTGATGCCAGTCACTTTATCTTTGATTTACTGTACTCTCCCTGGTAAGATAAAATTGCTCCCAGGTTATCAGCCCCTATAATCTTAGTGAGAATGAATTTCATAGACGATCATACCTGAGAGCAGGCTCGTACACATGAGGATAGAGAGAAATCATAGGTGGGAAAGACACTGTGGGTGGGATTTTACATGGGGCAACCAAATATATGGGTCTTGAGTAACTGTGTGTGCGTGTGTGTGTGTGTGGGGGAGGCGGGGGGGGAGAAGTGCCCCATTGAGGGTGGAGATCCCAGTAATGGTCTAGTAGGAATGATTTGAAGTAAACATTGTTTCACTGTTTAGTGTGGGTCCTATGTCAGTGTGAATATTTTCAGACTGAGAAAATGTTGATGGACTAACCCCTGCTATGTGACTCTGGGTGTCTGCATGCATGTGTTGGGCAATTTCTACTTTTGTTATGGCTCTGTTCAGGTTTTCTACTTCACTGTGTATAAAGTGGGTCCTATTTTTCTAAAAATGTATCTATCTGTTCTATGTTTTCAAATTTATTGGAGTACAACTTTTCATAATATTCTGTTATTATTCTTTTGATTTCCTTTGGTTCTGTTGTGACTTTGCCCGAGTGGTTTCTAATGCATGTTATTTGCTTCTTCTCCATCTTTTCTTTTGTTAGGTTTGCCAATGGTTGGTCAGTTTTGTTAATCCTTTCAAAGAACCAGTTTCTTGTCCGTTGATAGTTTCTATAGTTTTTCTGTTTTCTGTCTCATTTATTTCTGCTCTAATCTTTATTATTTCTTTTTTTTTAGTGGCTGTAGGTTCCCTCTGTTGGTCTGATTTTGTTTTAATGTGTTAATTTTGGTTCTTTCTTCTTTTTGGATGTATTTATTGTAATAAATTGTCCTCTTAGCACCGCTTTCGCCGTGTCCCAAAGATTTTGGTATGTTACATTTTCGTTCTTGTTTGTTTCTAGTTCGCGCTTTATTTCTTATACTACCCAGTCCCTTTGTTGTTGTTGTTGTTGTTATGTGCAGTGGAGTTGGTTCCAACTCATAGTGACCCTGTACAGGGTTTCTGAGGCTGTAAATCTTTACAGGAGCAGAAAGCCTCATTTTTCTCCCGTGGATCAGCTGGTAGTTTCAAACTGTTGACCCTGAGGTTCACAGCTCGATTCGTAACCACTGTGCTACCAGAGCTCCTTAGTCCCTTTTTAGCATCGTGTTATTTAGTTTTCATGTATTTGACTTTATTTCCTTGGTCTTCCTATTGTTGATTTCTAAATTGATAGCATTGTGGTCTGAGAAGATGCTTTGTAGTATTTTGATATTTGTAAATTTATTGAGGTTTGTGTGTTGCCTAACACATTGTCTATTCTGGAGAATATTCCATGTGCACTGGAAAAGAATGTGTATTGTGCAGTTGTTGGGTTGAATGCTCTGAACACATCTGTGTGGCCAATGAACACACACACACACAATCAGAACAAAGCAAAACCAACAAAGTGTATTTTCCAACTTTGCTCCGAGGTTCCCATGGCGTTATTTCATGGTGGGTTTGTTGCCCCGCTTGGTCTTGCTGTTTGGTCTCACCCAAGTTGTTGGCTCTGGGCCCCAAGCCGGCAGATTCAAAAGTATGCGGCAATTTCTTACTTCCGCTGAAAGTTCTACTAGCTATAAATAAGCCTTCAAACTTTTTAAATATTCCTACCTATGTGGTTCAGAGTTTTGGAGCTCTGCCTTGAACCTGTTTCGCCTGATACTCTGTGGTTTTGTTGTGGGTGAACTTCACTGCACCTCTACCTGATCCACCACCAAGTCCTGCTCCTCTGCAATTGTTCATGGTTTACCTATGGATCAGTTGCATCTCTGATGTGCTAAAAACCAAAACCAAAAACACTGCCATCAAGTCAATTCTGACAGTGACCCTGTATCGGGTTTTGAGATGGAAATCTTTATGAGAGCAGAAAGTCTCACCTCTTCCTGCTGGGCAACTGGTGAGTGTGAACTGTGGAACTAGCAGCCCAGTAAACTAACAATAACAGTTTGATAAATAAAAAATAACCTCAGGATACTCTCCTCTTTATTTTACATCATACCTGATAATCATTTTAGCAATTCCATTGTCCATTATGAGAGTATTTGTTCCTGAGTATTTAATGAGTTACCTTCATTTCTATAATTTCCCACATTGAGATAAGGTGGCCACATGTTTTCTACGAGTACACTACTTGCCAATACAGAGAAGTCATCAATTGAATGAAATCATTCGTCTATGAGAGCCCCTTACAGAGAAAAGGAAAGATATCAATGATTTGATATCTATTGAGATGAAAGTAATGATTTTGAGAAATAACTGATTTAATGATATAATATTTTCATTAATATTGACCTCTATTTCAAAATAAATCTTGAATTCATAAATAACATAATACTGTACCTCTATATAAGGCTCTTCTAAGAACTCAAAATTCTTTTAAATGTATATCTTTATTTGCCTTCACAATAAATCTGTGATATAGGCAAGAAAGAGTGGATCTTATTTAAAGATTAAAATTCCAAGGGGAAAATGTATCTTGCATATTTTATTTGAAAGTTGAGAGAATATACCCTATTGATTCTTGCCAGGAATTATAATACTATAAAATATTGGAGCATATATAACTATAAATTTACAGTGTAGATATCCCCTTTTTCCTTGTGAATTTACATATTGGTGCTTATAACCTGTAAAGCAGAAAAAAAAAAAAAAAGAAACACATAAAAATATTATATGCTTTGTTTTATAACTGTAAATGGTACTGGATGTCACTATGTCCCTGAAAATCAAGCTTTTGTCTATAGTAAACCCTAAAAACATAAAATCAAAATATATGCCTTGGTGGTGACAGTGATACAGAGAGAAGAATGTTAATTCCTGTTAGATATAAAGAAGAAAGATTACTAAAGCTATTTAAGATAATACTACTACACATATAATTCTCATTGAAATGTTAGCAATAATATCTTTCACTGAAGAAATGTACAAAGTACTATTAGTGGCAATCTCTTTTTGAAGGGGTTACAGATGCTGTGGGATAAAGCACTGTACCACAAGGTCAGTTTGAATCATAAGTTGGCATTTCAAACTCACCAGTCGCTCCTTGGAATTCTGTACAGGATCTCTAAGAGTTGGAACCGCCTCAGTGGGCACTTAACAACAACAGATACTTTAATTATCCTACTTACATTTTCTGGTATTTTTCCTAATTTTGTTTTTGCAATACTTTCATATTAATAAAAATAAGAAACACATTTAAAAAAAAAGAAATAATGTCTTTGTGAGCTCTTGGAAATTTAATTGTAGAAAGAATCCAACCCCAAGCCATGGCATGGTTATAAGAACAGGAATTATTAGAATGGTGAATATTTTTAAGGAAAAAGTAGGGATAAGGTTTATTACTTTTATTTAGAGTAATAATAATAATTTTATGCATCAATTTTTGGTTCCTAAGACCAAT
>NW_006408804.1:1311297-1313937 GCF_000296735.1 Chrysochloris asiatica
ATGGATTGGCAAAGTGGCAGCATCAATGAGCTCAAGTGTGGCAATGATAGTGAGGTTGGTTCAGGATTGGGCAGTGTTTCATTCTGCTGTGCATAAGGTTGCGATGAATCGGTACTGACTCGATGACACCCAACAACAACAACAGAGGTGTCTCAGAAGAAAGACCTTGTGAAATCAGTCCTTGAAAATCCTATGGAATGCAGTTTTACTTAGGCACACATGGCTCTCCATAAGTTGGACTCGAAGGAACTTGTTTTTAATGTGTTATGGGGGAAAAAAGATAAATCATGGAACTTTCTTATAATGAGCAGCTCAGTCAGCAGAGACAAAATGTACCCACACTACAAGTTAGAGAACAGTCAAATGCTTCACTTGTCACTAAACTACCACTGAACAATCAAACTGCAGAGAAGAGAAAGATCAGGACTGGAGCAGCTGGAGATTTTATGGAAAAGATGATGAGCTTGACTTCAAAAGAAGCATGATTAAGAAGTTTTGAAGTCAGGACACAGAGGAATGGAATTTTCTTCTGCTAGGCAATAAGTGATATGCAGATGACATAACCTTGCTTGCTGAGAGTGAAGAGGATTTGAAGCACTTACAGATAAAGATCAAAGACTACAGTCTTCAGTGTGGATTATACCTCAATGTAAAGGTAGAAAATATGCTCACAACTGGACCAATAAGCAGTATCATGATAAATGGAGGTTGAAATTGTCAAGGATGTCATTTTACCTGAGTCCATAATAAATGTCCATACAGACAGCAGTCAAGAAGTCAAACAGTGCATTGCATTGGGAAAATCTGTTGTAAATACTTTTTTAAAGTGTTCCAAAAGCAAAGATATCACTTTGAGGACTAGGGTAAGCCTGATCCAAGCTACAGCATTTCCAATTGTCTCATATGCATGTGATAGCTGTACGATGAATAAATAAGATGGAAAGAATTGATAGTTTTACATTATGGTGTTGGTGGAGAATATTGAATGGACTATGGACTACCAGGAGAACAGAAAGAAATCTATCTTGGAGGAAGTACAGCTAGAATACATTCCCTTAGAAATGAGGAAAGCGAGACTTCGTCTTATGTATTTTGGACATGTTATCAGGAGGGATCAGTCCCTGTAGAAGGACATAATTGGTAAAGTAAAGAGGGTAAGAGAGCTGCATTGGCACAATTACTGCAATAATGGGCCCAAACCTAGCAAGCATGATTATTATGGTACAGAACCCAGCAGTGTTTCATTCTGTTGTACAGAGTCGATATAAGTCAAAACTTACTTGATGGCACCTAACAACAACAGGCACTAGGGATTCATCCTCAGTCCTGATGAAGCAAATTATGGGAGAAATTAAGTCTTTGGAGAATGAGTTTGGGTGTTCTTCGTTCAATAGGAGGAGGACGTGGGAAAGAGTGGCAGAGGTGGCTGGCAGTCCTCTGTTTCCCTTCTCTACCTCTTCTATATCATAAGAAGTTTTAGTGGACACATTACCCTCATTTCTCAGCTTTCCTTGGACTTAAATATGACCATGTGATTTTGTTCTAGCTAAGGGTTGTGAGGGAAAATGGTATGTGATCATTCCCAGGACCTTCTCTTGAAGGAAGTGCTGTACTGTTTAACATCCTATTTCCTTCTTTCATCCTGCTAATCTTATGGGAAACATTTTTTTTTTTTTAGTTAGGTTTCTATTTTATGCAGCTAAAACTATGTCCTAACTAGTATGCTATTTGGTACCTGGATGTGGACTACTGTATGTAACAGAAACATAAATAGGTGCATTTATTTGATGGTTTCAGTAAGTATAAACAGACATTATAGAATGTAAATAGGGTGTTATTTTTATGACAGGACAAAACATTGGTATCCATGTTCCCTATGATACCTGGCCAGGTACATGATGCCAAGTACACCAAAAATTTGGCACATAATCTACCTGGCCAGGGAAATGGTGCAAAAAGTTCCATGTCTGTTGGCTTCTTATTGCCTCTTTTAAAGACTAAAATAGAGAGAAAAATCTCAGTTAGATCTAAATTAGTTTGCAAGAAGAAATAGAAGGGGTATAAATGTGTGGAGCCACTCTGTACCTATGTAATTCAAATGACTGCAAGTCTAGTAATTTGAGGCTTTTCAGGGTTGAAAAAGTCAATTGCTTCTGTAGTTTAAGTAATTATAGAATTGTCAGCTTTAGAGGAAGTTAAGAATAGAACCCAAAGCTTTTCAAACACATCTGTCAGAAGATAGGAACGAGTCTAGCTGCAAAGATGAGATTGAATTGTGTGTTGCCACCCAAACCTATTGTCTCAGTTGACTTCAAGTAGCTGTCAGTTATACCTAGAGAGTACTCTAGCTAGAGCTCAGAGATTGGTAAGTAAAATGTTAGTCTTCAAGTCTAGAAACAGTACCAAGGGAATAAATCTGTGTGTTTATCCCCTAAAATACTATAGGGCAAAAATTGCCCTTTAGATGAGTTTCACGTTGGGCAACAATGGCCGCCATTAAAAACCTTGTTCAATCACAGGAATGTAATTTTTTAAGGGATTGTTATTGCAAAGATCAGGCTTGCAAAACCCTGTGATTTTTTTTTTTTTTTTAACGCCTCCTCTAACTGTGGAGTTCTAGTGTGGCACTGTAGGATGAGC
>NW_006408804.1:1314037-1321194 GCF_000296735.1 Chrysochloris asiatica
TGGCACTGTAGGATGAGCACCTGACCATAAGGTCAGTTTGGACTGTAACCAGCCACTCCTCAGAAACCCTATACAGGGTCACTAAGAGTTGAAATAGACTTGACAACGCTTAATGACAACAACAACAAAGCAACCTGTAGCTCTGTGCGTGATCCTAGTAATTAGCATAGAGTCTGTCTGAAACCACAGCATGGATAAAATATTTCAGAGTTAACCACACTTTGTAAACATGACTTATATTGAGGTAAAAATTTTTTAAAAAAATATTTCTAAATTACTATGGCAGCAATAGGAGACCAGTTGAATTTTATTATAAAAACATCTGCAATGAAGTTTAAGCAACTTATCTACCATTAAGTTGCTAATTTAGAAGCAGCAGTCAGGAAAAATACAACACATTTTTTTTTTTTTTTCACCAACGTAAATGAGTTTCTCAAGGCATCATTTTTTGATCATTTATCTTTCTCTCTCAGTGCTGAGCTCAGGCTTATACACAATATGTGATCAATAGGTACTTATTCATTTATTTCAGAGTAAGAATGATTAGAATCAGCAATGACCTAGAGATAGCAGTGACCTGAATCGTGCTACAGGTTAAGGCCAGGGTCACCACAGTGGTGGGGCAGATTGTGTACTGTCCAACCCCGGGTGAAGGGGAGGCACTCACATGGTAGACAAGAGATCTGTGTATTTATTATGAAAAATATATGCCAGATGGATGTGAAGTTTCTCGTTCTAACAAAATTAGTGTCTTGTGACATTTTTGACATTAGGTGTCAAAAAGTGAAGTTCTAGGGACAGCTGACTTTTTACTAATTCATATAAAAGCACTATCATTATATAAGCTAGCAGCAATCCTGGCCAGCACCTGGATAGAGGAATCGATGGATGGGCACTCACCCTTAAAGAGGTGTCAGATCCTTCAATTATTGTTGGAGGGAAGAGGGACAGCAAAAGAAAGTCTGTGGATAAACATTATATTCATACTGTTAAACTCATGGTAAAAAAAAAAAAATACAGGCATCAACATGCTGTGTCATTTATTTGGTACATGGTAAAAGCCTCTATTTCTCACTTTTCCTAGATCGCATTCCTATTAGTGGGCTCCAATAAAACAAAACAAAATAAATAATAAAAATAATAAATAAAACAACCTGCATATCTACAAACCTATGTTGGTGGGAAATGGGTTGTGAATACTGTGTAGTTCTAATTCTGATGTATCCAAAGAGGATAATGAACAAGGTAAGAGCAATAAACAAAAACACAAAGGAGGGGGAGAGGGGAGAAAGAAAGAAAGAAACATTAGAGGAAAATGGACAAGCAAGAATCTTCTTTGGCTCATAAAGATATTTACGAAGTTCTAGAAGTTTTTACAATATTTCTAGCTTTTATTGTGTTTTCCCACGTATTTTCTTCTCTAGATTAAATATCTTCAGTTACTTAAAAAGATAACATCTGCAACAATGCCTTTGAGATACCTTCAGCTACAATGCCTTCGACATCCATCCCAATGTTTGAGGACAGAACACTGTTTTCAAGCAACTCCAGCCAGTGGTTGAGCATGGATAGGTTTCTGGTTAATGCGACTCAACGTGAGATTCATCCAAAGACCAGTTTTTGCTCTATAGCTCTGTTGGGTGGCTAAGACTTTTTCAGAGTTTTATCATAGTCTGGGGTTCTTCCTACTCCACCCTCTTTCTTTCTTCCTTTTATTTCATAGGTGTCAGACCTACACTGAGGAATGGAAGTATTTTTGTGCTCCCTTTCCTATTTATTTCCCAGATATCAATGCCCAATACATCTCTTGCTCTTCTAATCTTACTGTTTGGATGAACCAAGCTGACTCACATAGGCACATTGTTCACTGTAGAGTCAGTATTACATTTTCTTGTCTGAGGCATACAAAGTCATTGTGACATGCAACCCAGTGAAGAACTTTCTTTTTTGTCAAATTCAAATAGATTATCCTTTTTCATATTTACCTTTGTTTATCTTCAAGTTTTCTAACCTCTCAATCATATTACGTATTCTATTTATTCTCACCTTTTCTCTGAGTCTTCCTATCCCAAACTCCTATCTTTGCTAAGACTTTTTAAGGAAAGGTTTGTGGCTATCATCCTGGAATTTCCTTGTACTCCTCTCTTGAGTTGGGAATCAATATTTTTTTTACCCCACCCTGCCTTCCTAACTTGTTTGTTTTGATGGAATATTTCCCTAATTTCTTTATAAATTTTCATTTCTAAGAAACATTGCTTTTAAGATAAATTTCTAAATTCTTGAATGTTTGAAAGCATCTAGATTTGTGTGCTCATGAGAGATTAGGTTGGCTATATAACCTGGATTGAAAATGATTTCCTTCAGAACTTTGAAGGCTTTGTTTCATTGCATTTCTGCATCTTGTCTTCTGATAAGATCACCAATGCCTGTGATTCTCACTCCTTTTTAGGCAGGCAAGCTGTCTTTTCTTCTTGGAAGCTTGTTTTGGTCTTCTCTTTATCTTCAGTGTTATGACATTTTGCAGGACATGTTTAACTCCTGGGCACAGAATGAATCCTTTCAGTCTGAATATTAGCACTATCTTTGTGAAAATCGTTTTTACATATTATGTGATAATTAAACTCCCCCCCCCCCCCAATTCTTTCTTAAAAAATATTTTTCTGGAATTTTTATTTGGACAGAAAATTGGTTGGTAGTTGTTGTTGATAAGTACCGTGGAGTCAGTTCTGACTCATAGTGACCCTGCACAGGGTTTCCGAGGCTGTAAATCTTTATGGGAGCAGAACGCCTCACCTTTCTCCTGCAGAAGCGCTGGTAGTTTTGAACTGCTGACATTGAGGTTGACAGCCTGACTCGTAACCACTATGCTACCAGATACAGGATTAATTTCTTGAGTTGTCTTTTCTTTCATATTTCAGTCTCTTCATGTTATACTAGAGTTGATTTCTTTAGTTTATTGTTAAGTGTTCCTTTTGGATTTTTATTTTAGAAATTATATTTTACTTTCAAAATTTTTTCCTGTTATTGAATAGTTTTCCTTTCATTATGCCCTGCAGTTATTTTATAGATACAGTATCTTTTTTCAAAAGAGAAATCATCTTTTTGTAGTATGTAATACCTTTAAAGTAGTATATTATTTATATTTATTTGTTGTTGCTGTTAAGTGCTTTGGAATCAGTTCTGACTCAGAGTGACCATGTGTAGGGTGTCCAAGGAAAGGTTGGTATGTTTGAAATGTTGAACTTGTGGTTCAAAGCGACCTTGCAGTCCAGTGCTTTATTCTACATTGCTACAAGATTCCATGTATATATGATGCATACATCATAGCAAAATGGATACCCATAAACCTATCACACTGATTAAGAAATGTAACTTTAGCAGCTTTATAGAGTCCCTGTGTTTCCGTTCACCATATTCCCTTCCCCTCCTCTACAATGAAGGCTGTGTTAATCATTCCTTTGCTTTTAATATAGTTTCACCATCTTTGTATGTGTTCCTAGATGCTGATAAAATAGTTTTGCCTGTTTTTAAAATTTTTAAATGGATTTATACTGCATATTTTTCTTTTGTGAATTGTTTCTTTTGATTTATTGAAATTTCTCACTCATTTACTGATAATCCTATCCTATGCTATTTGTAGTTGGTGGTTTACATCTTAAAAAAAAGAAAAAGATCATTTTAATGAAGCCTCAGGAGTGAGAAGAGATAAGTACTTGATGTGTCACATTAAACTAGATGCCTAATGATATTTAAAAAAAAATTCTGTGAATCATTCTATTTTATTAATTCATATTTGGTCTTATTATAATACATCTATATTTATTATATGTGCTTTGTGAACTATGCTATGCAAATTGACTCCGGTGTTCCCTGAGACCTTGATTTGAGCCCTTAGGCTCAGAGACTCATCTTCTTAAGGTGTTTGGTTAGGTCTAAGACATTTTCATAACTTTACCCCTTGTATGTTCCACCACATTCATTAATATATTTGCAGCAAAGGTAAATACATACGTACAAGTTGTTGTTGTTGTTAAGTGCCATCAAATCGGTTCCAACTCATACTGATCTTGCATAGGGTTTACAAGGAATGGCTAGTGAGTTTGAACTGCTGACCTTGTGGTTCAAACCAACCTTGCAGTTCAGTGCTTTATCCTGCAGCACACCTCTGTCAAACCTGTATATATGTGTGGGCAGACTCCCACTATTATTCCTACACCTGCTCATTCTTTGAACTTGTGTATTATAAACAAAGTCTGATGAGATTATCACTCATGCACTTGAACAGAGGAGAATCTGTTTAATATGTATGTTCACTGTTCCTGGCCACACCATTCACACATAGTGTTTATGAAATGTTGTTACATCTATGACTATGTAACTCTAGGGCTCAACCAGAACTTATTTCAAATGTACAAGAAGACAATGGCATTCTAAGAAACATAAACAACTATCACACCCTTTGTCACTCTTGTTACAGTCCTCTGTTAGCCAATTGCTCATGCTGAAAGTAATGACACAGAAGCAGAGAGAAAGATAAGGTAGCCCACAGTTCCTTTTCCTTTCACTCCTTCTTTATTATCAGTAAGCAGAAGGTAGAGAGTATTGATAGAATATGCTCATACCAGGAAGTAAAGTAAAAACAATTGAGTTTTATGCAATGTTTCCCCTCTTTTGTTAAGAATGAAATACATATGAATGTATGAGCCACAAAATATGAATTATACAATTTCAGTGATTTTGCATCCAAGTTAAATGCTCTTATATTTGTATTTAAAAATAATCATTGCACAATATAAAAATAAATGGTAATGTCCACGCTAATAATTTGGACTTTAATTTTACTCTATTTAGAATGATGTTGCTGTTGTTGGTTCCAGCTCATAGCGACCCTATATAGGGTTTCCAGGCAGTGACTGGTGGGTTTGAACTGCTGACCTTGTGGTTGACAGTCCAGTACTTATTCTACAGTGCCACACTTTAAATAACAAATAAAAAACACCACAACAAGCCAAAAGGAGGGATTGTGGAAGAAAGGGGGAAAACTCTCTATTTTAGTACCTTTAACTACACCTCCCCACTGCATTTTGAACACGGGGCCTTATACTTTAATTTGATACTAGGTCTCACAAATTACATAGTCAGCTCTGTTCACAGAACATTTCCTACTGTCTATCAGCACAATCTGGAAAAATGATAGCCAGTAAATTGGATTTGCAATTTGCTTTTATGACAGATGGAGACAATATCATAAAATACCATCTAGTCTTGCATTTAGGTAATTAATTGTTTTTGCTGAATTGGTGAGTTCAGGGCCAAGGAAGCCTTCGTAAAGTGCGAAAGTAGAATGGTAAGAGACAGTAAAACTCTCATTCAGTTTTTGTGATTTTAGAAAAAGAAATTAAATAACAAGATTGTATGGAGGGGTTGTTAGATGTGAATGCCTTTGGGGTTGCTTTACCCAATTAAGAAAGGTTGTGTGTGAGTGTGTTTGGGAAGTTCTAGAATCATGTGCTACCTGAGGCTCCTGACACTTTCCTGATAGGCTGATAGACTCTGGCTGGCTGGAGACAGAAGGAAAAGACAGAATTCAATGGCTTAGGGTTTTTTGCATTTACAGGAGTTTCACTATCTAATAAGACTAAGGAGTAATTGGTAATGCTAATTTGTAAAATTAAATCCATGTTTGTACTTTTAAAAATCAAGTTTTTTCTTTTTAACATACTTTTGCTAGATAGCACACTACGAAAGTGGAAAGCATTCCAAATGAAAGTAATTGGCAGGAGAAAGTGAGAAATATTGAAGCTCCTATAAGCAGGGCTGAAGAAAAGTTCCCGAGGAGAGTTTCAGGGCAGTTTTTTCTTTTGATGACTTATATCTCAAGAGATTATAAGGGTGATAGATAGACTCTAGTCATGGTGTCCAATTGTCTGACACTTGTTTCACTTTGGAAAGGTTTTCAAATGTCGCAGCAGTCACTGAGATTTGGCTGTCTTAATGGGTATCTCATATGTGCATGCAGACTAGAGTTGTTTTTAAAGACTGTTATTTATTGAGGATTGAAGCTCTAAAGAAAAGTATTAAAAAGTCAAAGAAAACTAGTTTCATTTAAAATACATACAAACACAAGTACACATATGCACTTCTTCATTCAGTCATCAAACTGCTTTGAATATGTGAGTTTGCATATGGATAAACCCAGGTTCTGTAGGCAAGTTTAAAGGCAAGATTGAAGATGTAGAACAAGCAAGAAAGTAAAATATCTTTGCCTTATTAAGATGCCATCATTTCCCTGTTACTTACTTTTTTCTTATTTGCAATTGCTATTTATTGTCATCTAAAATAGATGTGTTTTGTAAGAAGTGCAGCCAGAGTGCTCCTTGGAGGCCAAGATGGCTAAGCTTCGTCTCTCATACTTTGGACATATTGATAGGCGGGAACAATTGCTGGAGAAGGATGTCATGCTGGGTAAGATGGAAGGTCAGAGAAAAACAAGAAGACCCACAATGAGATGGATTGGTCAGGTGGCATCATTGATAGCGTCAAGTGTGGCAGTGGTAGTGAGGTTGGCCCAGGATTGGATATTGTTTTGTTCTGCTGTGCATGGGGTCACCATGAGTTGGTTCCTACTCGATGGCACCTGACAACAACAACAATATTGCTGGACTATTCTTAATCTTCACTCGTATATGGAGTCTCTGAAGGGGGTCTTTGCTTGATCAGCTCAAGAGGCTACTTTCTGTCCATCTGACTGCTTTTAATAACTTGTATGAAATGTCAGATATAAGCAAGAAACAGAGTGCCTTAAGGGCTAAAGATTTCAGGCTAAATCTTGGATAGGGTAGATGTGCAGTAAGGAACTCTGTCCACAACAACACAGGATACCGGACCAAGCAGGCTCAGGGGATGGTGCTAGAACTCTGAGCAAAATATATTTAGAAGTTTGGAAGGCTTACAGGTAGGAGAATTTGTAGCAGAGTCAAGAAATTCATTGCTTTCTAATTCAAGACGCTCAGCTGCTCCCGGAGCCACCATCTTGGGAGAGACCAAGCAAGGGAAGGATCAGAACAGCCACGAACGCCTGACAGAACTACGGAGAAGTGTGGAAATTCTTTTTTTTTTTTTTTTTTTTTGTATTTTTCATTGGTCCCTTGTTGTCT
>NW_006408804.1:1333994-1337008 GCF_000296735.1 Chrysochloris asiatica
TGGCCCAGGATCGAACATTGTTTCGTTCTGCTGTGCATGGGGTCGCTATGAGTCGGTTCCGACTCGATGGCACCTGACAACAACAACAACAAAAACATGTCTCTGCAATCAGTAGATGGCTGCTGACAGCCTTTCTCAATAATGTACTTGTCTTAGTCTTATTAGGGTGCCTTAAAAACAAAAACAAAAACACAAAATGTCCAATCAAAGCAATGGTTCTCAAAGGGATCTACTGGGCCAGTTACATTCAAGGCAGAGAGGTCACCTCAGATGGTTATGGTAAAAATGGGTTTTGGAATTCCAAAGGGAGCATCTTGATAGAATTTCTTGAAAGATACAGAATTATCACCATGATTATCTAATAATGGTCATTCAGAGTTGTTGGTCAGTTTGGTTTCTTGTGGCTGAAGTATTGATAGTTCTGTGAACTGGGGTTCACTCTCAGTTCCTAAAGCTCAGCCGCATTCCTTCTCCCATGACCCATTCCATATTTACATTAACACTGATGGACTGATTGCCTCTTGTACTTTGAATCTTCCAACTTTCTCTTTGATTAGTAGCTGGAGAGTGGTTTCCACTTTTTTTTTTTTTTAGATCAGACACATCAGGACATGTTCAAACACTTGGCTGTTAACTGAAAAATTGGCAGTTTGAAGCTATAAGTGGCTTACTTGGAGAAAAGACTTGGCAACCTGCTCCTATAAAGATTTATAGGCTAGCAAATCTTTGTGAGTCAAAGGGACACAAAAACAAGTGGTCATTTGTGCCATATAACAGAATTTGGTAACAACAGTAATATCTCATCATGTTTACAGGCAAGAGATTTTTTTTGGGCGTGGCATTTTAGAAATTCTGCTCCACCCAGAAGTTCTCAGCTAAATGGCTAGAAGTAGGATTCTGAAAATTGTTGTAATGCTATGTGTCATTTAACATACATAACATGTTCTGTGAAATAGAACATTATGTGTTATGTGAACACCATATTGTCTGGTCCTATGTTTTCTTTAAGCATCTTGAATAAGCTTCCTGCCTTTGCAGTGATGTTCAACATGCTGAAAGGAATTTGTTTTTGTGTTTGGTCCTTGATCGCTCCATGCAGCTCATGTCATCGACATTTCATCTCCTCTACTTCTTCAGATTATACTCATGAAGGATGTATTATTCTTATACTCTGACTTTTAATGTTACTTCCTGTCATGGACTGAATTGTGCTTCCCTCTTTTATCCCCAAGATGTGTCAAATTGGACAATGAATAATGAAGACTCTAGATGAAAAGCTGAATTTGAATTATGGTGTTGGAGAAAAATATTGACAACATCATGGACTGCTAGAAGAACAAATAAATCTGTTTTGGAAGACATACAATCAGAATACTCCTTAAAAGTGAGGATGGCAAGACTTCATCGTTCTTACTTTATACATGTTCTCATGAGCGACCAGTACCTGGAGAAAGACAGCACAAAACAAGACGCTCCCCAATGAGATGAACCAACATCGTGGCAGCCATAATGGGCTTAAACATGAAACCAATTATGAGAATGGTGCAGGACCAAGCAGTGCTTCGTTCTCCTGTGCACAGAGTCACTATGAGTGCGAATCAACTCACAACGCCTAACAACAACACAATGTGTGAGTCAATTTGGCTGGCTCCTGATTCTCAGTACTTTGGCAGTTATGTAATGATGTAACTTGGCAGTTACACAATTCTGCTGCATTCATCTCCAATGATGTGATTTGTGTGATCAGCCAGGCCGTTGTAAGGGGATTAGAGTGTCATACAACACTCTTACTCAGGTTGTTTCCATGATCTGATGTCAAGGGAATTTCTCTGGGTGACTTGTATCACCTTAATATCACCAAGAAAGAAGTGTTGGGAGCGGGGTGTGTCCTTTGGATGTAGGTACCTGTGATGAGAACCACTTATATCTAGGGTAAGATTAATGCTAAAACACACAGAAATCTCTATGGGACCCCTGGCCCACAGATGCTGAGAGAGGACAAAGAGCTCTCCCCAGAGCTGACAGAGCAAGAACACTTTCCCTAGATCTCATGCTCTGAATTTAGATTTCTAGCATCCAAAACTGTGAAAGAATAAATTTCTGTTTGCTAAAGTCTTCAACTTGTGGTATTTTTGTCATAGTAGCAGGAAATAACTAAGACATTTCCCTTAAAACATTGCTTTAGGGAAGGTGCTAATTGACTTACTGACAGCTAAAAGAATGCTATTATTTATATATATATTAAAAACACAAAATATGGTTGTTCACAAATAACAAAATAATGTCAAACTACAAGTTTGATTGTGGGTTTATTATCTTACAGGCAGGTGATAAAATTTGAGTGCAGAATTTCACTGAAGTATTAACCTCACTTTGGTAATTTATATATTCTTTAATGTTACTCACAGCCTGTCTATGATTTACAGAATTCCTGTCTTTGGCTTAATATATTTACTTTTTCCTCTACACATAAGTGTCTGTAAAAACCAAGATAATAAGAAGAAACATACTTATTTACACTTTGTAGTTCTAGTAGGAAGTCTTTTATGTCCTGGATCAATTGCAAATGCCAAGTACTGGTGATAGGGTTGGATGTGTTATAATTCCCAGGAGTAGACAGGGATACTGGTAATAATGGTTAACGGGTCATACTTTTTATTTTATTTTGCACATATCAACTGATTTAATCTTCTTGGAATTAGGTACAACTGAATCCAATTTAGAGGCAAAAACTCTTGAGACTCAGAGAATTTAAGCTACTTCCCATGTCTGGTTCCAAAAGGGGCCCTGGTGGCTCAATGGTTAATTTGACTGCTAACTGAAAAGTTGGTGGTTTGAACCCAGCAGTCACTCTGTAAGAGAAAAGATCAGGCAAATTATAAAGACTACAACCTAGGAAACCCAATAGGGTAGTCTTACTCTGTGTGATATACAGGGATATCATTGCTGATGTCCGATGGATTTTGGCTGAAAGCAGAGAATATCAGAAAGATGTTTACCTGTGCTTTATTGAC
>NW_006408804.1:1337863-1338366 GCF_000296735.1 Chrysochloris asiatica
GCTCCTTGGAGGCCAAGATGGCCAAACTTCTTCTCTTATACTTTGGACATATTATCAGGAGGGATCAGTCACTTGAGAAGGATATGTTGTTTGGTAAGGATATGGTGTTTGGTCAGAGAAAAAGAGGAAGACCCCCAATGAGATGCATTGGCCAAGTGGCAGCATCGATGGACTCAAGCATGGCAACAATTGTGAGGTTGGCCCAGGATTGGGCAGTGTTTCGTTCTGCTGTTCATAATGTCACTATGAGTCAATATCAACTCAATGGCACCTAACAACAACAACAACTCTTTGTGATAGGGTGATTATGAGTCAGGATTGAATCAGTCATACACAACAACATCTAGCTAAGTTCATGCTTTATAATGATAAATAAGTTTTATATGTCATTAGCTTTTTTATTTTAGCATTCATCCATCTAATCTATCCAAGAGAGGTTTGTTGAATAAATATTGAGCAAATAATCTCTCTCTCTCTCTCTCTCTCTCTCTCTCTATATATAT
>NW_006408804.1:1338616-1345639 GCF_000296735.1 Chrysochloris asiatica
AGTTTACATGGGAGAACATTAGCTTTACATTCATCCTATTGAATATCATTTCATTGCCATGGTTACAATCCCCTCCATGCATCATCAACCAACCAATATATTAATGTTTTATTGTGAATTATGTGATAGTTAACATGGGAGAACATTAGCTTTACATTCATCCTATTGAATATCATTTCACTGCCATGGTTACAATCCCCTCCATGCATCATCAGCCAACCAAATGGTATACCCTGCAAGACTGCTCCCTAGTCATAGCACACAGCCCCTCTCCTTCTCTGGGTCTAGAGTTCCCAGCCACCCCATCTCTCAATGTCATCGTCTCTGCCTCCATCTCTGGCATCACTGTTTCTCTGGGTAGGGTCCTGCACTCTGCTCTTCTCCCTTGATAGTCCCAGGGTCCTCTGCTCCTGGACTGCAAAGTCCACCAGTCCCCTCCTATTGCTACAAAATGTCCACCTTTACATTTCCAACGCTTACAGTCAGTCCTGATAGTAATTATTCACTATTGTACCACATGAGTGCTATCCACATCCCCTTTCATCAGTCCCGCCCAGACAGATTAGATACTGCTCAGAGATTCTACCTTCCTCCGCGCCCTCTAGATCTAGGCTCCCTCTTGAGAGCTTGTAAGCCAGTCACTTTTTGCCTTTGTAGCCACCCCCCCCACCTCATTTTGGATAGCCAATGTCCAAGTTGCCCATCCCTGTCTATCCTGTGTATCCAGGGGGTGGGGATGCTCCTTGCTGTTAAGATTTGTTCCCTCTTTTGAGCTACTGCATCCATAGGTGTAGGCAAGTTCATCACATTTTATCAGATTATTCTTCTTCTTTTTTTCCCCCCTCTTCTTTCTTCTTCTAGTTGAGGTCTGATCATCTAGCCATTGAAGCCAGGTCAAATGGGTATTATCTGTAAGTGTGGGTGTTCTTGTGCATATGCTCTCTCTTCTTATCAGCTGGACACTTCACTCTCCACTCTAGTCCTCTGTGGCTATGTCAGTGAATCTGGGCCCATGAGTCCCCAGGTCTTGTCATATTGCTAGCCAACCAGGTCTCCACCCAGGTTTACAGGAGTGTATTGAACGTGGTTGGACTTAGCTCGCAGCTTCATTGCTATTTTTCCCTTACTTCCCCTTATTGGTGACCAACATGGTCACCAGTCAGAGCATATGTCTGCTCGTGTATTCCCATTGAGTCTCAGTCTTAGAAGGAAGTTAATAATATTGTTTTAATATAAAAATCTAGTGACCCCTTCAGATTATTCTAACAAAGTACACAGTTTACAAAGTTTTCAGTCATGTTTGAAGCATGCAATTATCTGTTTTATCATTATTATATACAGGTTTCTTCTTTCATCATGTGTCTCATAAATGCCTGCAATTCTAGTAATTTTTAATGCTATGATGTATTGAATCTCCATTTAGGTTACTATTATATGAAGAGTTGATTTTTTGAAGATGCAGGTTACTTGTAAGCCTGGGGACATATTACAAACTACTGTGTCACATTTTCTCGAAACTATTTCAGGTAAGCGGGTATTTAATCATAAAACATCAATACAATGATTGATTTTGGAGATTGGGAATTTTTATATTTGTGTGACCAGCATTGCCAAATGTGTATGTTTGTGCAGCTAAGATTTTAATTTGAGATGAACTGTTTTCATAATCTTATTCTGTTTTAAATCTTCTGTAAACTGTATGTTCACAGACGGCAAATGAATCATAAGAGTAGTTACATTTATTTGAGTTAATATCTCAAAAGTCTACTAAACTGGTGAGCAGTAGATGAATTACATATTCTATTATTTTAAAAACATTTGGTTTTAAGGCTATTGTCATGATTTTCTATCATCTTGAGGGTCAAGATGCTAAACCTCTATTATTTGTAGTTGAAACAGACACAGGAATGTATTTCTAGGAAAACAAGTTCTTTCATAATCTTCGGCAGAAAGAAAAGACTAGCATAAAACACAACTGCATTAAGACATAATGAGAAAATAGGGGCCAAACCTTTATTCCAAAAATTTTACATTGCTTAAAATAATTTTTTGAGATGCTTATATAAAATTTTTTTTCTCACTCAGCTAACACATGAGTTAATTTCAGCTTACCTAATTTTTGTTAATGTTTTATTGTGAATTATATGATAGTTTACATGGGAGAACATTAGTTTTACATAGAATAACTAATTTTTGATTTATTAAATTGTACTTCTAAAGAGAAATGCCTTTCAGAGAGTGAAGATAGAAAGACAGAAACTGAAAGAAGTGGTGTTACTAGACTGGATATGCTATGGAAGATCAAAAGACTCACAGAGGATTATATATATACTCCATAAAAGGCCCTAAAGTTCATAGTATTCACTAAGACCATTAAGAATATGCTGACGAGAGGGCAGCAGCTCATTAGGAAGTCTAGTTGTTGTTGTTGTTGTTGTTGTTGTTGTTGTTAAGTGCCGTCGAGTCGGTTCCGACCCATAGCGACCCTGTACAGGGTTTCCGAGGCTGTAAATCTTTACGGGAGCAGAACGCCTCATCTTTCTCCCACGGAGTGGCTGGTAGTTTTGAACTGCTGGCCTTGGGTTTATTTTATAGGCCAGAGTTGACAGTCCAAGAGGTGGTCATACAGCTGGGCTGGTTACATCATGAGGATGGTGGGACCCCAAAAGAATAGAGATCAGGTAGCGGTGTGTGACCAGTAGAGGCCAGGAGACTACAATTATCATAATGCCTAGCAAAATGGTGACCTATCAAAGGAACTTGTGTGGAGATAATATAGCATGGTGTCCTTTGGAGTAAACTGGAGGCAGTCAAAAAGGTGTTGCTTAACACTATAATATCTTAAGTGAGAGAAAGTTGAGGCTTTATATTTCTGTAAAGATTTATAGCCTCAGAAACCCTATATAGGGTTGCTATGGGTTAGAACTGACTCAATGGCACTTAACAACAACAACAATTACATAATATCTTGAAGACCTGGTGGTGCAATGGGTAAGAACTTGGTTGCTGTACAAATGTTACTAATCATCCCTCCAGTGGTACACTCTATGTCTCATCTGGGCCCTAGAATTCATTACAATGGCCACACAGAACTCATACAACTCAGCAATGTTACAAAGCTCTTTTAGGGATGTTGATAAATGCCCATAGGCCACACCACTCCACCCTAAGCTTCAACCTGAAGCACTCAGTTATAGCTCTATGAGTCAACAAAGCTAGTCCCCTCAATTATTGCCTGGTGACATCTCACTCTGTAAGTCAGCTCCCTGCCCGAAGTTGCTCAGCTTTACTTGCTTAGTGAACTTGGAAGTCTACTGTTCTGTATTCTTCTCTGGTTCTTGGTTCCACTGCTGCTGTTTCTCTGCCACTCCTCCAGTGTCACACCTTTTTGTGCCTGGGTTGAGGAGGTTCAATGCACAGGGAACTTGTGGTCCAAAGGACGTGCTCCATTCCTGGCTAATCTGTTTGATGGTAGTGAGACCCTCTTCCTGTTTCTGAAATGATTCCTTTTAGACCCATGTTGGAATTCCAAGATTTCATTATTAACCCTGTTAACATTCACTCACAAATGAATCATATAATCTGTTAGCATCTTTTCCCACCTTATCTTACCCAGATGCATTAGGAAAAACTGGTTTCTTGGGAGTTATAAAGACTATGTCTAGCAGAGTCATATGAAGTAGTTCATTGCACTGCAGAGGCTAAATAGTTGGCAGTTCTATCAAAAACAAAAACGTAAGAATTGAAGTGGAGGAAACTGAAGGCTGTTGCCCCAATATAATGTTATGGTTCCTTGCATAGTTCCCATACTGGGAACCCACAATAAAGAGGTAACAAACTCCCTAAGAAGCAGATCCCGAAATACCATGGCAGTGTATAAAAATATAAAAATGACAAATTCCCTAGTCTATTTACCCATTTACTTGGGTGACTACATGATGATGACAAGGGCTCATTAACCATTTTGAAAAGAGTGGGGATCTAAGGAGGTCAGCCATCTTGGCTAAAATCTGTTGATTTGCTCAGTGGTCCTTTCCCTAGTCTTTTGATGAATAATTGGAATTGAAATACTTGGTACTTGGAGTAACCTCCACCTCGGATTTTTGAATTGTGGAGTAAGAATTATTACAGTGCAGAAAATCAGATGCTCCTCTGAATCTGCACACTCCTAATATGAGCAAGATAATGATTAAAAAGTAATGTTGATTTCTGAGGGTATAGTGAAACAATGAACGATCTAAAGATGCAGGAGGGATAGACCTTATGATATCTTCATTTAATTCACCATCTGGTCCTTGAAAAACTGATGAATCCTGGAAAATAACTGTAGAGAATAGCCAACTTGACCAAGTGGTAATTGCAACCGCTGTGCTGAATGTGGTATCATTACTAAAGCAGACTAAGAAGCCTTCTGATGCATGGTACGCAAACATAGGCAAACAGTGATTTGGTGAATACTTTATTTTCAATTCCAATTAGAAAAGAGTACATCCCATAGAACATTGGTCCATTGTATCACTAATGTCATGCTGATTAGACAGGATGATCAACAGTTGACTGCTATGCTGAAAGATGTGGCTTCAAAAAGTTTGTGGAAAATCAAATTTAAAAGACAACGGATTTTTTCCCCCATGAACCTTTTGAAGGCTGCTTATTCTTTAGGGGTTGAACAAATCTTTGTTCTCCTACAAAGAATTGTTTTGTTGAGAAGTACTGTGGTGGCCGGCGTCGGTTCTGACTCATAGAGACCCTGCACAGGGTTTCCAAGGCTGCAAATCTTTATGGGAGCAGAAAGCTTCATCTTTCTCCTGTGGAACAGCTGGCAGTTTCGAACTGCTGATCTTGAGGTTAGCAGACCGATTTGTAACAACTACGCTACAAGAGCTCCTTACAAAGAATTAAGAAGGTCTTAATGGTTGAAACTACCAGCTGTTCCATGGGAGAACAATGAGGCTTTCTGCTCCCATAAAGATTTACAGCCTCAGAAACCCTGTTCAGGGTCGTTATGGGTCAGTACCAACTCAATGGCACTTAACAACAACAACAACAGTTGAATGCACCAATAGGATGGCAGATCAGGTATATGTGTAGTAAGGAGCTTCATCAGCAACAACACAGAATACTGGACCAAGCAGGCTCAGGGGATGGTGCTAGAACTCTGAACCACATATAAAGGAATATTTAGAAGTTTGGAAGGCTTATAGCTAGGGGAATTTGTAGTAGAATCAAGAAATCATTGCTTCCTAATTCAAGATTCTCAGCTGCTCCTGGAGCTGCCATCTTGGGAGAGACCAAGTGGGGGAAGGATCAGAATAGCCACGAACACCTGGCAGAATCACAGAGATACAGGTGTGGATATTCTTTTTTTTTTAGTATCTGTTCATTGATCTCTCACTGTCTGCACACCTCTATTCTGGTGATTAGAGGGGATGCCTGAGCGAATGGATACCCCACCCCACCTCACCTCTGGAGGGTTCTACTGCACATGCACACAGATCTTGAAATTTAAAGTAACATTATCCACTTAAAACCAAAGAGTCACCACTTGTCTGTCAGTTTGTCGTACTGTGGTGGCTTGTGAGTTGCTGTGATTCTGAAAGCTATGCCACTGGTATTTTAAATACCAGCAGGGTCACCCATGGTGAACAGGTTTCAGATGAGCTTCCAGACAAAGACAGACAAGGAAGACAGAGTGACAAACTACTTCTGAATCATTAGTCACTGAAAACCTTATTAATAGCAGAGAAACACTGTCAGATATAGTGCCGGAATATGAGACTCTCACTTTGGAAGGCACTCAAAATGCGACTGAGGAAGAGTTGCCTCCTCAAAGTAGAGTTGGCTATGATGTGAATGGAGTTAAGCTTGTGGGAGAAAAGCCCGCAGGACCTTCATTTGCTGATGGGGCACAACTCAAAATGAAGAGAAACAGCTGTAAACACCCACTGAAAATCGGAACATGGAATGTACAAAGTGTGAACCTGGGAAAACTGGAAGTTGTCAAAAATGAAATGGAACACATGACATCGTTATCTTAGGCATTAGTGAGCTGAAATGGACTGGTATTGGCCATTTTGAATCTGACAATGACATGGTTTACTATGCCAGGAATGACAAATTGAAAATTAATGGTGTTGCATTCATTGTCAAAAACAACATATTCAGATCAGTCATGAGGTCCAACATTGTCTGTGATAGGACAATATCCATGTGCCTACAGGGAAGCCCAGTTAAGACCACTATTATTCAAATTTACACACCAACCACTAAAGCCATTAGGATGAAATAGAAGAATTCTACCAACTTCTCTATTCTGAAATTGATCAAACATGCAATCAGGGTGTATTGATCATTACCGGTGATTGGAATGCAAAGGATGGGAACAAAGAGGAAGAATCAGTAGTTGGAAAATATGGCCATGGTGATAGAAATGATGCTGGAGAACACATAATAGAATTCTGAAAAACCAATGATTTGTTCATTTCAAATACATTCTTTAGAGAGCATAAGAGATGACTATACACATGGACCTCACCAGATGGAGTACATAGAAATCAAATTGACTACATCTGTGGAAAGAGATGATGGAAAAGCTCCATATCATTAGTGAAAACAAGGCGGGGGCAGACTGTGGAACAGACCATCAATTACTCATATGCAAATTCAAACTGAAGCTGAAGAAAATGAAAACAAGTCCATGAGAGCCAAAATATGACCCTGAATGTATCACACTTGAATTTAGAGATCATCTGAAGAACAGATTTGATACATTTAACACTAAAGACTGAAGACCAGAAGAGATGTGGGATGACATCAAGAATATCATACATGAAGAGAACAAAAAGTCATTGAGAAGACAAGAAAGAAGGAAAAGGTCAAAATGGATATCAGAAGAGACACTGAAACTTGCTTTCCAGCATAGAGTTGCTAAAGCAAATGGAAGAAATGAGGAGGTCCAAGAGCTGAACAGAAAATTTCAAAGATCAGCTCAAGAAGATAAAGCCAAATATTACAACAAAATGT
>NW_006408804.1:1346427-1350380 GCF_000296735.1 Chrysochloris asiatica
AAATAATCCAAGAAACTGGGTTATATGAAGAAAAATGCAGTATCTGGATTGGAGGAAAACTCATTAACAACCTGCAATATGCAGATGATACAACCTTGCTTGCTGAAAGTGAAGAGGACTTAAAACATTTACTGATGAAGATCCAAGAGTACAGCCTTTGGTATGGATTACATCTCAAGATCAAGAAAACAAAAATCCTTACCACTGGACCAATAAACAACATTCTTATCAGTGGAGAAAGGACTGAAGTTGTTAAGGACTTCATTCTTCTTGGATCAACTATCAACACTTACGGAAGCAGCAGTCAAGAAATCAAACAACGTACTGCATTAGGCCAATCTGCTGCACAAGACCTTTTTAAAGTGTTCAAGAACAACGATGTCTGCTTGATGACTAAGGTGCACCTGACCCAAGCCATGGCATTTTCAGTAACCTCATATGCATGTGAAAGCTGGACAGTGAATAAGAAAGATCATAAAATATTTGATGCTTTTGGGCTATGGTGTTGGAGGAGAGTATTGAAGGTGCCGTGGGCTGCCAAAAGAACCAATAGATCCATATTGGAAGAAGTTCAACCAGAGTGCTCCTTGGAGGCCAAGATGGCCAAACTTCATCTCTCATACTTTGGACATATTGTCAGGAAGGACCAGTCATTGGAGAAGGATATCATGTTCAGTAAGGTAGAAGGTCAGAGAAAAAGAGGAAGACCCCCAACAACATGGATTGGCCAAGTGGCAGCATCGATGGACTCAAGTGTGGCAATAGTGGTGAGGTTGGCCCAGGATCAAGCAGTGTTTCATTCTGCTGTGCATAAGGTCTCCATGGGTCGGTACTGACTTGATGGCACCTTACAACAACAACAACAACAACAAATGATTGAATGGTTAGAAGTAAAGGAGGATATCCTCTCCTTCTGATTAGTGACCTGACAGAAAATAACTTGAATGTCAAAGATAAAGTGGTCTGGGGAAGAGGCATATGAATGGACATTTGGGACAAGCAAGGAAGTGAGAAAATTTTTTATTAGGCAATAATATCCACCAGAAATCATCTATCACAGAAGGAGGCACTAGATACCCATTATTTATGTCAGTTAGCCTTTATCAGTAGCTACACCAGAGGTATGGTGAGATTATTTTTGGAGTGGTAATGAGATAGAGACAATGGCAACACATGAACTCAACAACATAGATTCTGACTTTTCAAGTTCTATGTTGCTATTGCTGACTCTAAATGTCCAACCTGTCAGTAACAGTGACGAAGGATGATTCCTCAATATGATGTTATTTTTCAATAATACTGTCATAGTTATCTAGTAATGATGCAACACAAATACCACAAGTGGGTGGATTTAAAGTAAATAAATTTATTGTGTCACAGTTTTTGAGGGTAGAAGTACAAATCAGGATAGGCTTTGGGAGAAGGTCTTTCTTCATTAGTTATCCTGGGAGTGTCTTGACCTTCCTTGGTATCTATCTCTGCTCCCCATCCCATCTATATATCTATGCCTGGTGTGGTGATATAGGATAAACATTGGACTGCAAGGTTGGCTTGAACCACAAGGTTGGCAGTTCAAACTCACCAGCTGTTCCTTGAAAATCTTATACAGGATAGCTGAGTTGGAACCTATTTGATAGCATGTCACAACAACATAATATTATGTACTTATAATAGGATATATCTGAGTAATTTGTTTAGGACCCACCCTATACAGGTGTTAACTTTATGACTGTGTGTCAACTTGTCTGACTGTGATTCTCAGTGGTTTGGCAGTTTTGAAGTCATCTCCACAATGAGATTGGATATAATGTAATTAGTTTCATGATGAGATCTGTTATGAACAACCCACCAGATGAAAGGGGATTTCCTCTGAGGTGTGGCCTGCTTCCAGTATATATGGACAACTGAGGACGCTCATTTGTTTTTTTGCTGGATCTATATCCTGCATCTGACTTGTTATATTCAGATCTCTGTTTCTTTGGACTTGAGCCAACATCTGCCATATTGCCTGCTGATCCTGGGATTCATTAGCCTATGCAGCCTAACATCTTATCTGCTAACCTTTGATACATTGGCTTCCACAGCCAGCAGTCTGCCATCTGACCTATTGGTTTTGGTTTGTCAGCCCCTGGAGCTATGCAAATTAGTAGAAGCCTCCAGTCTGACAGCTGACCCATGGACTTGGACCTTGCCAGACTTTACAACAGAATGTTGCAGACCAAGATACAGTTGTTCAAACAGGACAAGTGTATACTTCTGGAATTGGAAGTATTGTCAGAATTGGAAAAAGGCTTATTAATAAATTGTGATATCCAATTACACAACCTTCCTTGCTGACAGAGAAGAGGATTTGAAGCACTTGCTGATGAAAATCAAAGAAAACAGCCTTGAGTATGGATTACAACTCAGTGTAAAGAAAACAAAAATCATCACAATGAGACCAAAAAACAATATAATAAATATACAAAAGATTAAAGATGTCAAGAATTTCAGTTTGTTTGGGTCCACAATCATTGGTCATGGAAGCAGCTGTGAGAAATCAAGCACTGTATTGCATTAGGCAAATCTACTGCACAAGATCTCTTAAAAGTGTTAAAGAACAAAGATGTCACTTTGAGGAATTAGTTAGGTATTTTCAATTGCCTCATATGCATATGAAACCTGGACAATAAATAAGGAAGCATTTGAATTATATTGTTGGTGAAGAAAGTACAATGGACTGCCAAAAGAACAAAGAAAATTGTTTTGGAAGAAGTATAGTCAAAAAGCTTCCTTGAATCATAAGAAGCTTATCCCTGTCTCTTTTTAGCAGATCCATCTAGACAAGATGAAAATTATTCAGTGGGGACTATGAACTATTTTCTTAAGAAATAGATTTAGTAAATCTAAGTTTCACTGGCTCTGATTCTCTTAGAGAACCCAGCCTCAGAAAACTGGCACTGCCTTATTAACATAACAAAAGAAAATCAGGAAACTGCTATTTCCAAACAGGGTCATATTTATAGGTACAAAAAATTTCCACATAATTTTTTTGCAGGACACAGTTAAATCCAGGACAGAGACTGATTGGCCACCCAGTAATAAGTTAACTCTATCATTGATGCCTTTTTAACCTGGAAGGCCTGGTGGTCTGTGGAGTGGAGCTAAATTTAGAGTAATCATAAAACTGGTTTTATATGAATAGGTGCCTATTGCATGACATATGCCTTTCCGCCCCACATTTTATCTGGGGGGTGTCCTCTCCTACTTTATTGGGGACATATGGATTACCTACAGACATGGAATTTCATACAGTATATCATCTGCCCAGAAGGTTTAGTGAAGGAGGTCTAGGAGTGGGCCAATGATTACAGGAGCCATTGCTCATGTGACATGCCTGCGGCATAGCTTCCAAAATCAAAGTGACATGCAAGCCACCACAGTAAGACAAACTGACAGACAAGTGGTAGTATTAGCTATTAAAGTATGCAAATCTAAACAACATCGGGATATCATCTCACACCAGCATTAAGAGCAAAGTTTAAGAAAAAAACAGAAAACCACAAATACTAGTGAGGGTATAGAGAGACTGGTATCCTCCTACATTGCTGGTGGGACTGTAAAATGGTTCAATTGCTGTGGAAAATGGTGTGGTACTTCCTCAGAAAGTTGGAAATAGAAGTAGCATATGACCCAGGAATCCCCTTACTTGGGATTTTCCACAGCAATTAAACCATGAAAAAAGAGCCAGGACACAAGTAGATATATGCATACTGCTGTTCATCGCAGCATTATTCACAATAGTAAAAAGGTGGATACAGCCTAAATGGCCATCAGTGGAAGCGTGGATAAACAAACTTTGGTACATACGTACAATGGAATACTGAGGAACGTTAAAGAATAAAGATGAATCTGTGAAACACCTTGTAACATGGGCGAGCCTGGAGGATGTTATGCTGAGTGAAATTAATCAA
>NW_006408804.1:1352934-1354020 GCF_000296735.1 Chrysochloris asiatica
GACCCATAGTGACCCTGTATAGGGTTTCCAAGGAGCAGCTGGTGAGCTTGAACTGCTGACCTTGCAGTTTAAACGGCTTTGCAGACTGGCGCATTAACCCATAGCGCCACACCAGGACTCCGTTTAAATATTTAAGTATGTTTTATTATATTCAAATTATTGTAGATACAGTGGTTTTCTCTTGAGTAAACTGATAACCTAGCCAGGGTGTCTATCTAAATATATAGAACAAAACAAGTCAATATTGTGTCTCTGAACAAGAAAAAATGATTTGGGAAAAAAACTAGACATGACCCATAGTTTAAGTAACATGTAAGTAAGTGAGATTTCAAAAATCCCCAAATATTTTCTCTATCTTTTAGGGTGATTCTGGAGTAATCCTAAACTGGGATGGAAGTTATTCACTTTTTCCCAAATAGGGTAACTTTTTGAGTAGAATCTCACTTTTCTTGGTTTAATCCTCAGCTGAAAAAATGTTTAAGTAGATGTATCCATGAAATCCCCAGTATTAGCTTTCATTTCATGTGACTATATGGATTTCAACCTTATGATACCCTTTTAAAGGAGGTTCTACCGTCCAATTTTGAGATTTGTTACACCTGCAAATGCTTGGGACAGCAAATGGAAGATAGTTTTATGATTACCCTAAATTTAGCTCCACTCCACAGCATCTTTATGTAATAAAATCTTTATTTTTGTTTTCTTCAGAGTAAAGAGAATTCAAAAGTTGCCTTTTTTTATGTCTATATTAGTGAAATATAAAGTTTCACTTATCATTTTCCTCTACTGTCACTGACTCTTAAAAATTCTATTTTAAACATTAATTTTGCCCTTCATCATTTGCCTTAACTACATTTATTCTTAGCTCTTTTACAACAATACTATGTACTGGTAATATGCAAAATAATCAGTTATGCAAAATAATCAGTTATGCAAAATAAACATACACATATATGTACATATATGCATGCTTGTTGTTGATGTTGATTATGCTGTTGAATTGGTTCTGACTTATAGCTACTCTGTATAGGGTTTCCAAGGAGCAGTTGGTAGATTTGAACCACCTACCTTGGAGTCCTGGTGTGG
>NW_006408804.1:1354746-1355760 GCF_000296735.1 Chrysochloris asiatica
TATATACATATATTTAATTTCTGGAAATATATATCACTGAAAGTTATTATTTCAATAAAGAAGCACTCGACCTCAAGGTTGGTTCGAACTGAAAGGTCGGCAGTTCAAATTCAGCAGCTGCTCCTCAGAAACCCTATACATGGTTGTTATGTATTCTACCCACTCAGTGGCACGTGACAACAACAGCAACAACTTCTTATTTATACTGACTTAATTTTCACATGTCAATCTTATTTTAAATTTGCCCATGTTGGAACCTGTATTTTATAAATTGCTAGCACATTCATGTTTAGGTTAGCGGACACTACTCATTCATTGTCCCTGATTTAAACACATAATTGCCAGCTAAATTGTTGCTACAAAGGAGCAATCTCAGATGGCCACTCCATTAGGAAGTTTTCATTGAAAGCTGAAAACAGGTCTTACAATTGAGTTGTTATTTTCTGGGGAGGCTTACTTCATTTATCCTCACAGCTTTATACAGGATTGACTACAGTCTAAATCACTGAGTCTAAGTCATTTAGTAACTTTCATAGGTCCATTTGAATGATAATGACCTTGTAGTGAATGTCCCTATATTTTGATAGGTGTTATCTGAGATACAGAAAAGAGCCTTCACTGTCAAAGACAGTTGGCAGTAAGATACCAAGGTGGCAGAGTTCGGGATTAGCCTGTGCTCTGGAAAAGTTGCATGACCTACTGTTCTTTAGTTTCCTCATTGATAAAATGACTCTTCGGGATTATTATGAGAGGTAAACAAAATGGTGTATGTAAAGTGTATATTTACTCTCAACAGATCTCTTAACAATACATATGCTCCATACATATATATTTAAGGAGCCATTGTGGCACTGTAGGATAAGCATTGAACTGCTAGCCACAAGGTTGGCAGTTTAAATACACCAGCTGCTGCGCAGCAGAAAGATGAGGCTGTCTGCTCCTGTTATGATTTACAGTCTTGGAATCCCTATATAAGGTTGTTATGAGTCAGAATTGACTTGATGGCAGTAGATT
>NW_006408804.1:1358655-1362527 GCF_000296735.1 Chrysochloris asiatica
GCCTTCCCTGAGGGGCTCATTTTTTGGCACTATATATGACAGTGTTTCTCTGCTATTCATAAGGTTTTCAGTGACTAAATATTCAGAAGTAGTTCATCACTCCTTCTTCCTAGTCTGTCTTCATCTGGAAGCTCATCTGAAACCTGTCCACCATGGGTGACGCTGCTGGTATTTACAATACCAGTGGCATAGCTTCCAGAATCACAGCAACTCACAAGCCACCACAGCACGACAAACTGACAGACTAATGGTGCAAAGGGAAGATGGGCTGGATTTAATGGAATCTATATGTTCCCAGTCACTTCTATACATAGTTAAGCTATTGTTAGCCTTTCTGGATTCCAGGAAAACTCCCAGTTATTCAGAATCACACCAAAGGGTGTATGACTGTATCCTATGGTGCCTGTGATTGTAAAACTGGAAGGAAACTTATGTAAACCTGATAACACATTTTCATCAACCTGTTTTTTTTTTTTTTGGAAACCCTTTATTGTGAATTAAGTGAAGGTTTACAGAGAAGGTCATCAATTGTACATTAAACAATTCATACATTTTGCTTCTTCTAATGATTGCAATCCCCCACATGTAACAACAGTTATCCACTTCCTCTCTGTGGTTCCTTTCCACCCTTCTTCCCATCCTTTCTGGATTTTGTCCTTAGGAAAATGTTTACCTTTTGATCTTGAATGATTGGTCATTCCATGGGAACATACCATATTATGGGAACATACCTGTATAACTATCTACTTCTTGGTTGAAAACTGGGCCATGATGATACTGAAGGGAAGTTGAGGTCATAGTATCCGGTCCCTCCAGTCTCTTTCTGACACTAACCCTGATCTTTTTCATAATTTTGATTTTTGTTCCACCTTGTCTTCTACTCTACCTGTGACTTTCTAATGTGATTCCTTTCAAACCAGCTGATAATGCTAGCTGGCTGCTATCTAATTCTTCTGGTCTTAGAGTCGTGTAGACTGGTGTTCACAGGTTCCATATGTCTTTTGGACTAACTGATTCCAAGCATCTTCAATTTTTTTTAATCACTTTTCTTTCTTACACATATGGAGAGATCAATAGTTGCTCCTTAGATAGCCATTCATGGGCTTTTGAGGTTCTAGTCACTCCTCACCAAAGTAGGATATAGAACATTGTCTTTTTGGACTGTCCTGTGCCAATGTACCATGGTGTCTTCTGAGTTTATGGTCCTGAGTCCCCAGTCCCAGAAACTTATTGCCTCAAGGTGTTTGATAATGTTTTAGGATGTTTTCATCATTTTGTTTCCTGTAGGTACCACCTTGTGGTGCTATGGTTTAATGCGCTGGACTGCAAGGTCCATTTGAATGGGGAGGTTAACTGTTCAAGCTCACCAGCTGCTTCTCTATATAGGATCGTTATGAGTCAGAACTGACTCGACAGCATTTAACAACATCAATGGTCCACCACATTCATGGGTGTATTTGAAGCAAAAATAAATACCCATGTAGAAATATCCTCTCTCAAACCCTTATGTATTTGTGGGTATACTCCCACTTTCCTTACCATACCCGATCACCCTGTGTGTCTGTCCATATATCTGCCTGTAGAACACTGTCATTGAAGGCTTGTGTATATAACAGCATTTATCTCCATCCCCTTTAACTGTTGCACTCCTCCCTGTGTCTTCCCCTGTCTTTGTGATTCTTCTGCTAACTTCCCTCTTGCATATTGCCTTCTCCCTCACCCAACTTAACACGTGCCTACTATCTATTTATTCAGTGAATTACTCTTCCTTCCTATCCACTCCTGGTCACCATCAAAGAATGTTTGCTTTAGCATGAAAACTTTTTCTTTGAGTTTTGACAATAGTGGTATCAATATTTGTCCTTTAATTATTGACTAATTTCACTCAGGATAATCTCCTCCAGTTTCTTTCATGTCATGAGTTGATTCACAGATTCATTCTTATTCTTCAATGTTGTGTATATACACCATTTGTGTATTCATTTTTCCATTGATGGGCATTTACACTGTCTCCATCTTTTTGCTATTGTGCATAGTGCTGTGATGAGCATGGGTGTGTGTGTATCCACTTGTGTCATGGCTCTTATTTCTTGGGGATATAAGTAGATGGATGCTGGGCCATACTTTTCATTCGTTCTCGAAGAAAAAAATCTGAACCATCATTTTATTCTCTCTAGAAAACAATATTATAAAATTCTTACATGAAAAAAAACAGGAAGCAAAAATGTGAAAAAAATATCATTTCAGAAAGAGTGGCTCTGTAATATAAGCACTGGACTGCAAATCACATGCCAGTAGTTCAAGCCTACCAATTGCTCAGTGGGAGAAAGATGAGGCTTTCTGCTCCTGCTAAGATGTACAGCCTCAGAAACCCCGTACAGGGTTGTTATGAATTGGAACTGACTCACTGGTATGTAACAACAACAACAACAGACAATTTATAAAGATACTATATTGTTTCCTACATTAAGAATTTTTAATGATTATATATTGATATTTTAAAATCTTATAAATTGTTATTTCTTTGCTCATTTTAAATAAACATTTACTTTCATACCTAATTTAGTACTTTTCATTTGATAGTCTTATTATTGGCGATGGTCTCTCAAATTGTTTAACCTTTGACACCCACAGAACCTAGATAATTCCAGAAGCAACAAATAGCAGGAGAGGCACGGTGAGTGAAGGTCTTATTGCTTGAATCTTGACTCTTGAATATAAAGATTTGATAGAATTACAATGATAGAACCCCCTATAAATTTGTTGTTGTTAAGTGCTGTTGAGTCAGTTCTGACTCACAGCATCCTGTATAGGGTCCCAGGGAGAGATTGGTAAGTTGAACCTTCTGTTTCAAATAACCTTGAGTCCAGCACTTTATCCTACACCGCCACACCAGAACTTCACCTAGCATTAATTAACTGGATTGTGAGTTGGGACTTAAGAATGTGATTTGTTCATAATATATAGGATATGTTTTTTTGTGTTGGTTTGTTTTACAGAAATTCAACATTTTATGTAACTCAATATAGTAGTCTTTTTCTTTATGACCTTCTGTTTGCATAGATAGACCTTTGCTACCGGCCAACTGTAAAGATAGTCTGTATTTTCTTCTGATACTTTTATGATTTTCCTCCATATTTACCTCTTTAGGTCTTCTAGAATTTATTTTATATTGGTCTGACATACAAACATCCACTGTATTTCCTCTTCAAATAAAGCCATACTATTTATTAGATAATTTGTCTTTTTCTCAAAAGTGAGAAATCTTTATAATGAATAGTTTGTAATACATTCTGTTGGCTAACAAAAAATTAAGAGACTGTAAGTTTCTTGAAAATGTTGAATTAAAAATAATCTATTGGAAATTTGAGGAAGTGTGGTATGAACTTTGAGAGAAGATAGTCTAATCTTCTCTAAGCCCTAACCAAATCTAATTCCCTACTGTCAAGTCATTTTAGACTCATAGAGACTCTATAGCAAAGAGTAGAACTGCTTTATAGGGTTTCCAATGTGAAATCTTTTTGGGAGTAAATATTCTTTTCTTACTCCCTTAGAATGGCTGGTGAGTTTGAACTGCTGATCTTGCAGTTAGCAGCCCAATGTTTCCTTAGCCCACTATGCCACCAAGGCTCCTGACTGTTCTCTAAGCATTCCAAATACTAAACCCTATGTCTTATTGAGACGTCATTGGGTTTGTTGTTGTTGTCAGGTGCCATTGAGTTGGAACTGACTCATAGCGATCCCATGCACAGCAGAACGAAACAATGTCCGCTCCTGGGCCAACATCACTACTGCTGCCACACTTGACGCCATCAATGATGCCACCTGGCTGATCCATCTCGTTGGGGGTCTTCCTCTTTTTTCTGACCCTT
>NW_006408804.1:1366606-1368009 GCF_000296735.1 Chrysochloris asiatica
GACTAAAGTGTGCCTGGTCCCAGACATGGTATTTTTCAGTTGCTCCATATGCATGTGAAAGTTGGACAGTGAAGAAGAAAATCTGTAGAAGAATTGGTGCATTTGAGTTATGGTGTCGGAGAAGAATATTGAAAGAACCAAGGACTGCTAGAAAAAACAAACAAAATCTGTGTTGGAAGAAGTACAACCAGAATGCTCCTTAGAAATCAAGAATGGCAAGACTTTGTCTCTCATACTTGGGACATATATCAGGTGGGGTCATGATACACCACAGAGACAATATCCATATAACTACCCCTAGATTGATAAAGAGGCCTGGTGACATGGCGGCTCAGTGCTTGGCTGCTAACCAAAAGGTTGTTATTTAGAACCCACCAGTTGCTTTGTCAGAGAAAGATAAGGCAGTCTGCTTCTGTAAACAACACTAGCAAGCTATGCTCACCATGGAATGGTCAATCATTCAAAATCAAAAGTCAACATTTTCCTAAGGACAAAGTTGAGAAGGGCTAGGAAGGGTGGGTGGAATGCAGATAAGGAACCACAGGGAGGAAGCAGGATAGCTGTTGTTCCATGGAGGGGATTGTAATCATTGAGATGAAACAAACTGTATGATTTGTTGAATTTAAAGTTATTTTACCTGTAAACCTTCATTCAATTCACAATCAAAAGTTTAAAAAAAACAAGCAAAACAAAGATTATAGAGTTGGAAGCCATATGGAGTAGTTCTACTCTTCCCTACAGGGTTGTCATGTGTCAGCATCAACTAAATGGCAATGGGAGGTCAAGACAAAGAGCATTTTCAACACCTGAAAGCCAAAATTGCACCTCTTCTAGTTATTAATCCCTTTCTCCACTAGAAAGAGAACAACTGTTCTTTGCTTTCTTATAAAATAGTATAGCTCAATACCTAAATTTGAATCCCTTAACACTAGGGTTTATATTTTCCAGATATTTTTATTTTGGATTGTAGTTGTTGTTATGTAGAATTGAATTGGTTCCAATTCATAGCAACCCTATGTACAACAGAACAAAGAGCTGTCAGGACCTGCACTGTTGTTCAAACAATTGTTGCTATGTTTGAGCCCTTTGTTACAGCCACTGTGTCAATCCATCGTGTTGAGTGCTTTCCTCTTTTTTTTTTGCTAACTCTTTACTTTAAAAGAGGCAGTTGTTCGAACAGAACATGGGAACACTGAATGTTTTAAAATTAAGAAAGGTGTGTGACAAGGTTGTATTCTTTCACCATACTTATTTAACCTGTATGTTGAGCAAATAATCCTAGAAGCTGGGTCCTATGAAGACAAATGTGGCATCAGGATTGGAGGAAGACTCATTAACAATCTATGATATGCAGGTGATATAACTTTGCTTGCTGAAAGTGAAGAGGACTTAAAACATTTACT
>NW_006408804.1:1368754-1369798 GCF_000296735.1 Chrysochloris asiatica
TGGCCCAGGATCGGGCAGTGTTTCATTCTTCTGTGCATAAGGTTGCTATGGGTCGGTACCAACTCAATGATGCCTAACAACAACAACAACTTTACTTTAAAAAGCATGGTGTCCTTTTCTAGTTACGTGTCCCTACTGATAACATGACCAAAGTATGTGAGACCAAGTCTTTCAATCCTGGCTTCTAACGAGCTTTCTGGCTGTAATTCAAGATAAACGTGTTCATTCTTGTTTGTGGTTTCAACTCAGAGAAGGTATGTATCAGGATTGTGTCATTTCATCATAGTTATTTAATCTGTATACTAAACAAATAATCCAAGAAGCTAGACTATAAGCACTGACTGGACTAAATTAAGAAGCACATTAATTTGAGTATGATGGCATTATACAAATGGGATAAATTAGTTGTGTGTGTGAATGTGTGTCTGGTTTCTCTTCAACATTTTTTTGAGGGGTGGAGAAGAAGTCATCTATATTATGTGTAGTTCTAGTTTGTTCATTTGCAGTGCTGTATAGTGTTACATACTATGAATATTGCCTAAATTTATTTATCTTTTTATTGCTGATGGATATTTACTGTTTCCAGTTTCAATTTTATAATAGAGCTACTATGAACATTCTTATATATTTCTCTTAGGACACATGTTGACATATTTTTGTCGTGGTTTATAATATCTGTGTCATAGGTTATTCACATCTTCATCTTTAACAGATAATTGCAAAACTGTTTCAAAGGTGGCTGTGTAATTATTCTGGTTTACCCATGCGTCAATATTCCTCTTCCTTTTTTGGAATATTTTCTTCTGGTATCTTCCCATTTTTGAATTGCTTATCCTACAATGTCATTCCAGGGCTCCTGAGCCACCCTAGTGTGAGTGGAATGGTATCTCATTATGGTTTTGATTTACATCTATCCAGTGGATAATGATGTTAAGTATTTTTTCATTTGTGTATTGGCCACTTGGGAGTCACTGGTGTGGTGCTGTGGGTTAATGCACTAGACTGCAATGTTGGTTTGAACTGCAAGGTAGGTGGTTCAAGCTC
>NW_006408804.1:1370079-1381325 GCF_000296735.1 Chrysochloris asiatica
AAACATTTAATTTTTATGAAGTCCCATTCATCTATTTTGTCTTGGTGACTTGTGCTTTTGTTAACAAATCTTATAATTCATTGCTAAAAACTAGACCTCACAGCCACATCCCTATATTTTCTTCTAAATTTACATTTTGGTCCTTGGTCTATTTTGGACTGTGTGTGTGTGTGTGTGTGTGTGTGTGTATGGTGTTTGAGTTCTCTTCGGAGTGCTGTCTAATCTGTTGTTAAAGTTATTTACTGAATTCAAAATTTTGGTTATTGTTTTTTACATTCTAAAATTTTCATGTTTTTTTTTCTATTTTGTTGATTTTTCTGTAGAAGGTTTCCATCTTGTCTTTTACTTCTTTGGACTTAAATTAAGCCAAGTTACTTTAAATTTAATGGCTGATGATTCAGTATGTGAAATTCTGTGGATTTTTAAATTGTTTCTCTGGATTTTTTTATTCACGTTGTCTTCCATCCTTTTGAGTCTGGTTGTTTTTAATTGATTGCTGTACATTGTCCTTGCAGTATTGCTTGTAGCAATGCTTCGAGTCTCTTCAGAGAAACTTAAATTTGCTATTGTAACAAAACTGAGGTACTAGCCATCTGGGATGACTTAAATACAGACTGAGAGTTGTAATCTGTGAAACAGTTGACCTCCCTAACTTCTGTTGACTTTTACCCTTTAGGTGCAGCTTTTTGTAAGGTGGTCAAAAGTTTACATCCACTAGCTGCTTCATGGAAGAGAAAACCTGATAATCTGCTCCCATAAATATTGTGATGGTTGTTGTTGTTAAGTGCCATAGAGTCGGTTCCAATGTATATTGACTCCATATAGGGTTTCTGATGAGTGGTTGGTGGGTTTGAATGGCCAACCCTGCAGTTCAAACCAACCTTACTGTCCAGTGCTTATCTTACAGTGCCACACCAGAGCTCCACAAAGATTACAGCCTAGGAAATCTTGTGGGGCAGTTCTATACGTCATTATGAGTCTGAATTTACTCGACAGCACACAACAACAATAACAACAACAGCAACAAAAATAAATACTTTGAAGAGAGATTCTCCAATTCTAAAACAGTTCTTTTTTAGACAGGTCTGGAAGAATATATATATTAAACAACACTCAGTTTCTAGAATAATTTTTACAATCTATCAAAATGTGGATTGACAAATGTTCCCATCATAGAAATCTCACAAAGAAGTTGGAGCAATTTTATTTTCTAAGTTATAAGGTAAGAATCAGAAATCTTCCTGTGTTCAGTATTCCAACAGTATCTGACATTTGATTTTCTTCTTCTTGTTCTTAGAATAGTAGCATTGTTGAAGATTTCATTTTTTATATCTTTTTCACTCTCACTGACAGTTTTTCTTTCATTTACTCTCAGAGTCTTAGCCATATTGTCATTCTACATTTGAATTTTTTCCCCAAAGTTCACAGCATTGACTATTAATGTAATATTGATTTAACATTTTTTGAGGGAATATTGCTTATAGTAATTTACATTGCTTTATAAATGCAGTTGATTCTATGTTGTTGTTAAGTGCTGTCGAGTTGGTTCTGACTTACAGCAACCCTATATAGAGTTTCTGAGGAGTGGCTGGTGAGATTGAACTGCCAACCTTGTGCTTATCCTATGTACTTATTATTATAGCTACTATTTGTACAGAAATATATAATTACATTGTACTGAAACCTTCCCTAAATTTCATGTGGTAATAAGAATATACTATTTCACTTTATTACATTTTGTTTTTCAATTTTTCATAAATGTTGACTGTTCTTTGGTGATGCCAATTTTATCAAGTATTTTCATTTAAAAAATACTAATTAGTAGTTTTGCTTTACTTTAAATAGTTCTATATATGAATTGGAATCCTGGTGTGGTACTATAGGGTAAGCACTGGACTGCTAACCACAAGTTCAATAGTTCACAGCCACCAGCCACTCCTCAGAAATCCTCTCTTAGATTGCTATGAGGCACTTAACGACAAAACAATACAGCAGATTCAGAATAAAATTCCAATGTATCAATCACAGCTAGTGTTAGGCTTAGTCAGAACATACAGTCAGTTCCAAGGCATGTTTTGAGAAATCCTGCCCAAAACACCTCTCTAGTGAAATGTCCACATCAGAAGAATGAAGAGAGAATCATTTACCAATTGATGACTGTTAACAACAATCTCCTTGGTGGAAAAAATTCCAATGAAGGCGCCAATTATATCACTTCCTAATTGTTTAATGTCAAGTTAATTAAAATAACAACGAACCTTTTTCGTTAATTAGGTGGGAGTAACATAAACAGCATATATCCCTTTTAGTAAGAACATGTTCTCAATGACCAAGGTACATTGTTAAGTGGAACATCCTTCTCCAGTTCCTGGTTGTTCATTCTTTCCAAGCTGCCTCTCATGAAACTATGCTAAGTTTCAAGTAACCTATTAAAGAACGTGGTACTTGAACAAGCATACAAAAGAACACATACATAGTACAGTTAACATATCCTGCACATACCTAGCACTGATTTCCACTGATATTCTCACATCTTACTTACAATTCCCTTTGAAGCTGCTCTTCAAGTTTTACAAGCATCTTACTAGTAGTTCTCAGACATCTCCCTTATGGGTCTTCAGGTCTGTTAGATCTTTAGTGTTTAGCATAATTAGCTGAGAGCGATTGATCATCTACACACAGGACTAAGGAAGTCTTTTTGTCGACATTTTTATGGGATTTATGTACATTCCCCTAAGGCGCTCTGGTAGTGTAGTGGTTACGAATCGGGCTGCGAACCGCAAGGTCAACAGTTCGAAACTACCAGCTGTTCCGAGGAAGGAAGATGAGGCTTTCTGCTCCCGTAAAGATTTACAGCCTCGGAGATCCTGTAACACGGTCGCTATGAATTGGAACCGACTCCACGGCACATAACCACCACCCACCATATACATTCCCCTCGTAAAAACACTTGTTGAGCTCTCGACCTTGTTTATACAGGGACCATCTCTCCCTTTCTTCAGCGCCAGGCATCTGTGGTGATGTAATCCAGTTGGACACAAGCTTGGCTGTAGACTTCAAGAATCAAGCAGTCTCTGCTGTTATAAGCCAGGCGACAGTTGGTCTCCAACTGTTCTGTGTTTAGGTGAGTTTGAAGCACTAGTATTCCCTCAACCTTAGGTTTGCTGCTCCTTCTCTGAAGAGCCCCTTTTCCCGAGTTGCAAATCTTATGTTACATGTATTTTCCTGAAGTGGCTCTAAGAGATTTGTTACTCCCTTAGAATTTCCTTTTGTTTTCAACTAAAAAATGTTGGAAATCAATGAGTTCCCCAAAATATACTCAAATGAATTTCGTGACAAATGAATCTTACCTCATTTTGTCAAACATCAAAAAATTGTTGCCTAGTTGCGTTTTTTTTTTTTTTTTTTTTTTTTTTTACTTTTGAGCCTGTTGATTTGCCATCAAGTATGCACAGCTGTGTCATTCATATATTGGAGATGTCAAGAGAAGTGTGATGGCTTAAATGAGCATGAAGCATTTGCATGTAGCCAAGTTATCTCTTAGATCATTCAAATCTGGCTATGGTTGAAATGAGACTAAGAATATTCTTTCAGGTTTTATGGTTTCCTGCTTTTAATGTGAGCAGGAACATTGTGAAGAGCTTTTTGTTTCTGTTCCTTTTGTTCCTTTGTTTTCTGTTTATTGTATTTCCAGAAAGGAGACAAGAACAAAAGGAAGAAATGGGATAGGCACTGCGTTGAACCCCCCCTCCACCCCCAAGCATCCGACATCTGATGCTTAAAGCTGAGATTTTGTTTTCCTTGTAAAAAAAAGTTTCTGGCTACAAAGTGGTATGTGTAGTTTACGTCCAGCATTGTGTCTGGTACAAAGCATGGACTTGAGTAATAAAATAAGATCATCAGATTCCTACTGAGTTCTCACTATGTATTGTTATAGGCTCTGTAACTGTTTTCCTGTATGAACAACAGTGACTGACTTAGTACCCTTAGTGCTGAAGCCACTTTGAATGATAAATAATAAGACAGATAATTAGAGCTTTCAGTAGTAAAGAGCCTCTCATAGATAATATTGTTTTAATTTTTTTTGTAGCTATCTAGATAGTCAGCTAATCAACAAAAGCTAATCCAAAATCAAGGATTGATGTCTAGCATCTATAACTATAATGAAACCTATGAGATTTATTGACCATATAATTTAGAGTCTGTGATTCCAAAGCCAAAGATAATAAGGGTATCAGGATCAATCAAGGAATAATGGCTTCATTCCTTACTATTCAGATATAGAGTATGCCACTCCATGAACTCATTTTGAAGAGCAATATTAATATTAAAAGATAGGACTCCTTTCATAATAAGTAGCATGGGACTTTTTCTTATGCTTACTTAAAGAAGCCTAAGAGATTTCTTCTGGAAATTAAGATATGAATTGTCCTTGTAATAGGCTCCTTTCCACCCTGTTAGTTTCCAACAAATGTGTACATACAGATTATCAGGTGTAACCCAGCACTGTGAACCCAGACAGAAGTGAAGACAGACTCGCAGCAGGTAGTGTGCCACATAGCACCTTGGCTTGAACCTTGCCTGTTTTTGGAAAACTCTACACTGGAGGAGAAGCACTGAAATACATGATAAAACTTTATACCACAATAATTCCCTTAAGATTCCCCAGGGATAGAACACTACAGCTCAAAGGAAAGGAAAACTTCGTTAATGGAGTTTTCTTGTTTTCCTTTTAGGTGAACATTACTCCTGATATAGTATCTGAGTTTTGAACTGTTTATTTCCTCTAGAGCATTGCTAGATGTGTTTCCCCTTACTTTTGACTCACATTTTCATTTTGCCTTTAAAAAACTAAAAGTGAATATTTTATATTTTTTCCTGTTTGCATTTAAGAAAAGACAGTTTTAATAATGTTCAACTATTGGGGAAACATTTTATTAGATGATTATTAAGAATGAGAATTAGATCATGATTTTAGGCACTTAAAATATTTAGAAGAAAATCAAATGCCTGTTTGGACTCTCTGTGACATGGTGGTAAGCTTCTATTTTATATCCCTTCCTGACGTGAGATCCACTTGACTTATCACTATGTTTCCTGTTCTGCAGTCCTGGTGTAGTGTTGTAGGATAAGCATCGGACAGCAAGGTTGGCTTGAACTGCAGGTAAGCATTTCAAATTTACTAACTGTTCCTTGGAGACCATATACAGCATTGCTATGAGTTGCAACTGACTCAACAGTGGTTAAGAACAACAACAAACAAAAGTATTTAGAAACAGTAATCTTCACAAGTTCTCTCCTTCCTTCATTTCTCATTTCCTGTTTAGTTCCTTGAGATATGGCATCAACCTCTTCCACCTTAGTGAAACCTGTGAGAAGTAGAACTCAGTAGTACCGTCTTGTTTTCCTAGGTCTCAAAAGTTGTCTATTGTTGAAAGGGTGCAGTCAGGATGTACTTGTGTATTATTCTTATTGTTGTTTTTGTGAAGTGCTGTCAAGTCATCCCGACTCATAGCGACCCTGTATAGGGTTTCCGGGGACAGCTGGTGAGTTTGAACTTGAGGCTCAAACTGACCTTGTGATTGAGTGCTGATCCTACAGTTCCAACCAGGACTCCATTACTCTCTATTAGTGGGAAATATTTGAGTTTTCCTTCTCTGACAGGTTTCCACCTTACAAATGCTCTGGCTTTCACAGGTTTTAGTGTATATAGAAATTTTCCTCTAGAAGACCCAATTGCTGAATGATCTTTTCTTTGGATCCATCTTTCTCCATGAATATTTTACAATGTTGACAACATTCTACCTGAGAAAGGTTACGTTTTACATCTATGACCCTGTTTTCTAATTTTTCTTATCCTGCGATTTCTTCTTCATCTCTGGGTTCTGGGAGAGGGTTCAGTTCCTTTTGGACCTGAGGCTATTCAGGGAGAAGTGGGCAGATGAGAACCTGAAGACATCCTGGAGCTTTCTTTGACCCTTCAGAGTATAGGAGAACCCAATGGAATATTAATTAAGAATTTCAAGACAGTGACAGCAGAGCATTATCCAAGCATGTAACTTGGGGGACTGCAGAGGTCACTGGCTTATGAAGTCATTTCCGCCTCCATGCTGTGACTGTTATTGTTGTTAAGTGCTGTTGAGTCATTTCCGACTCATAGTGACCCAGTATAGGGTTTCTGAGGAGCTGCTGGTGAGTTTGAACTACCAAATGTGTAGTTCAAACTGACTTTGTGGTCCAGTGCTTATCCTGCAGCACCACACCAGGACTCTACTTGCTGGAAATTTATGTGTGTGGGCTGGGCTAAAACAGAGTCAAATTATGAAGATGGCAGAGTTACCTGGCGATCACTGCTTCCCTTTCATTTTCTTTTTTTCCCATTTTAGGTATCAAATGACCTTATAATGTGTCTGGTCCTTTTTCTGAAAAATCTTTATCATAATTACTCTGCATGCTTCTAAGTACAAACAATAGCATATGAGCACTAGTATGAGACTCATTAAGGCCTATAATACATTTTTCTCTCTGTTAAAAGGCAATGGCTCTTTCCAGAACTGACACTTTCAACATGATTATGATCATATTCTACTCCTCATTATAATAATACTTCTTTTTCCTTCTGTGATACTAGTTTTTATGTCTGTGTCAGTCCTAAATTGCTCGTACAAGTGAAATATTAAAAAAGACAAGTCACATTAACGAGTTATAACCACCAATAAACAACATTCTTATCAATGGAGAAAAGATTGAGTTGTCAAGGACTTCATTCTTGGATCAACTATCGACACTCACGGAAGCAGCAGTCAAGAAATCAAATGATGTACTGCATTAGGCAAATCTGCTGCACAAGAACTTTTTAAAGTGTTGAAGAGCAAAGAGATAAGCTTGAAGACTACAGTGCACCTGACCCAAGCCATGGTATTTTCAATAACCTCATATGCATGCAAAAGTTGGACAGCAAATAAGGAATACCATAGAAGAACTGATGCATTTGAGTTATGGTGTTGGAGGAGAATATTGAAAGTGCCATGGTCTGTCAAATGAACCAACAGATCTGTGTTGGAAGAAATGCAGCCAGAATGCTCCTTAGAGACCAAGATGGCCAACTTCCACACTTCTGACATACTGTCATGAGGGACCAGTCACTAGAGAAGGATATCATGTTTGGTAAGGTGGAGGGTCAGAGAAAAAGAGAAAGACCCCCAACTAGATGGATTGGCCAAGTGGCAGCATCGATGGACTCAAGTGTGGCAACAATGGTAAAGTTGGCCCAGCATCGGGCAATGTTTCATTCTGCTGTGCATAGGGTTGCTATAAATCGGGACTGACTCGATGGCACCTTAACAGCAACAACAAAGTTGAAGGAATACTGGTGTGGTGCTGTGGGATAAAGCATTGGACTGCAAGGTAGGTTTGAACAACAAAGTTGGTAGTTCAAAGTCACCAGCTGCTCCTTAGAAACCCTATACAGGATTGCTGTGAGTCAGAACCAACTCAACATCACTTAACAACAACAAGGCTGAAGAAAGAAGATCAAGCTGCACTGAAGGCATTGCCAAAAACAAAAACAAAAACAAAAACAAAACAAAACCTCCAGGAATGCCAAGAGGTGTTTCCACAAATGAAGATAGTGCTGTGAGTGCTTACTTATGTATGCCAAGATATTTGAAAGACAGTTATCTGGTCAACTGAGTGGAACACATCGATATGTATGCCCTTTCCAAAGAAAGGTAATATAACAGAATAGAAATTATCAAACAACATCATTAATATCACACACAAGTAAAATTTTCTGAAGACAATTAAAAAATGGTTACAGCAGTACATCAACAGGATACTGTCAGAAATTCAAGCTGGATTCAGAAGTGGATATAAACCAAGGGATGTCATTGTGGAAATTAGACAGATCTTGTCTGAAAGCAGAGGATATCAGAAAAATACTTGCCGTTACTTAATTGACTTTGCAAAGGCATTTGACTTTATGGATCGTAGCAAATTCCGGATGACGTTGACAAAAATGGGATTTCTAGCACATTTAATTGTGCTCATGAGGAACCTGTCTATAGACCAGATTGCAGTTGTTTGAATAGAACAAGGGGCTACTGAATGGTTTAAATTCAGTAAAGGTATGCATCAATGTTGTATTCTTTAACCATACTTATTCAATGAGTATGCGGAGCAAATAATCCAAGAACCTAGAGTATATGAAGAAAAATGTAGCGTTACAATTAGAGGAAGGTTCATTAATAATCCATGAAATACCAATTGTACAAACTTGCTTACTGAAAGGGAAGAAGACTTGAAGCATTTACTGATGAAGATCAAAAACTACAGCCTTCAGCATGGATTATGCATCAATGCAAAGAAGACAAAAATTCTCACAAGTGGATCAATGAGCAACATAATGATAAATGGAGAAAATACTGAAATTGCCAAGGATTTCATTTTACTTGGATACACAACTGATGCTCATGGAAACAGTGGTCATGAAATCAAATGATGTATTTCACTGGGTAAATCTTCTGGGGGAAAAAAGTGCTAAAAAGCAAATATACCACTTTGAGAACTTAAGTGGGCCTGACCCAAGTCATTGTATTCTCAATTCCCTCATATGCATTTGGAAGTTAGACAATGAATATAGAAGATGAAGAAGAATGGTGTTTTTGAATTATGGTGTTGGTGAACAATATGAACCATGCTGTGTATTGCCAGAAGAATGAACAGGCTGTCTTAGAGGAAGTACAACTAGAATGTTTCTTAGGTGTGAAGATGGTGAGATATCTGGAGAAGGACAATGTGCTTGGTAAGGTAAAGGATCAGTGAAAAAGAAGATGGCCCTTAGTGAGATGGATTGACACAGTGGCTTCATCAATGGGAAATGATTGTCAGGATGATGCAGGATTGAGCAGTGATCTGTGTTATACATAGTGTTGTTATGAGTCAGAACTGACCTGATCGCATCTAACAACAGCAGCAAGAACAAAGTCCTCATAAAGACTGGACCTTTCCTTATTGTTAATTTATTGAAAAAACATGTAAGATCACTCGTTTATTAGAAGTAACCCTTGTATTGAGGGGTTGATGCCAATTTAGGGCCTCTTTACTTCTAACTCACTGACTGCAGAGTGCCTAATCATTTCTTATTATAACTTCTCCTTTATAAATTATGTGTTAGTTAGAAAATGTTTTTCAGGAGAGATGTGGCCATTATCGATCTCTGCCTTTCCCATTTCTCTTTATTTTCTCCCTAATTCACAAGCAAGGAATTTGAAAGAAGATATATGTATATATATATATATATATCTCTTTATTTTCTCCCTAATTCACAAGCAAGGAATTTGAAAGAAGATATATGTATATATATATATATTTCTATTTTTAAAATAACAACATTAGAACAAACACTGGGTTAGTGATTTTCTTATCTTTGCTCTGTATTCTACAATGTTCTGACTGTAAGTATACACATTATGGATTTTGCGGGTCAGATTCTGTGGTGAAGGTGACAGTGTGCTGAGTTTTAAAAGGCTGATGGGGAGAAGCTAGAGAGTCTCTTGAAGGCCTGGGGAATAAGTGAAAGGGGGAGGGCTTTTGTCTTACATGGATGGCCATTATGTAAATATGCAAAAAGCTGTACTTGTTGCTGGCCCATTTTTAACACAATGGTTCCTCCTCCTCAAATTGTAGCTCTATTTGTACATAGTGCCTCCCAACATCTAGCCTTGCCTTTTGAATTTTGTTACATGAGGAACAGAGTGTTTTCTCCGCCTGGTTGTTCTTCATTTTCATATAGATGAGTGCTTCCCTTGCTAGACTGACTTCATATTTCACAGATGTATTTGAAAAGAGCTCAGCGTTTCTTCTCCCCTATGCTCTTTTCTTCCCAAAGCATTTACAGAAATTTCAGGTGACCATCCAGATTACTTAGATGCTTACTTATTCACACAAAACAGAAGAGTATCTGTTAAATTTTTCTTCACATTGTAACACAGCAATTGCATTGTGTTCAACACATTACTTGAGGTTTCTTTGTAGCTTTTAAAAACAGCTTCTGACCTTTGAGAACTCAATTGTTGCTCTATTTTATTCACTTTAAACACTAGTTTTTATGGTAACATGACTGCAATGTAATAGCATAACTATTTTTTATTTCCTATTCTTATTATGATGAGCCCTGGTGGCATAGTGGGTTGTGTAGAAGAAAAAGGAGGCTTTTTGTTCCTGTAAAGTCTTACAGCCTTGGACACCCTTCATAGAATTGCTATGAGTTGGAACTTACTCAATGGCAGTGGTTGGGTATTCTAATTATATCTGAAGCCCGGAAGACAACTTTGGTATTTCTTAAACAGTTTGTTGCAAGACAGTTCAGATTAAATAAGTCTTTATTAAAAAAATCTGTGTTAGATATTGTTGTTAAGTGCCATTGAGTTGCTTCCAACTCATAGTGACCCTGTATAAGGTTTCCAAGGAATGGCTGGTGGCTAGTCCAGTGTTTATCCTGCAGTACCACACAGGACTCTGTGGATATAAGGAGTTATAATACACATGCTGATTAGATAGCATGTGTTAAACTTTTTGACCACAAACTATGGAAAAAATGAATGAAATTCATTCATCCAGTGATTTGGTATATCTATGGATTAACAAACACACACATACACATGCAAATACAACTGAAACAAAAGTTTCATGAAAGATTACTATATGTGATGCCTTCTAGTATTTTCATTATCTTTTTTTCTGTGTATATAGAACAGTATTTCTTTTAAAAACATTGGGCAAAACTCATTAAATTGCTTCTATCCCCTGGTGGGTTGTGGTATAGTTTGTAAAGCATTAATCTAGACTTCAGTATTTCTTACCCTGGGACTTTTGGATTCATAACAGTTTATGTGTTTATGTGTAGATTTGTTTTCAGGAGGTAGGTTTCTTATGTTTTATCAGCTTCTCAAAAGATCTGTGGTCTCTGACATACACAGGTCCGTAAAGACATGTTCTTCAGGTCCATCATCTTATCTCTGATTTCACTTTCATCTCTTACTGCCATCACCTCCTCTCTTGTTTTCCATTTCTTCCCCTTTCAAGAGTTCCTCACCAGTAGGAGAATCACATTCACTATTTATTACACTACATGATAATTGATAATATTGTTGTTGTTAAGTGCTGTTGATTCCGACCCATAGCAACCCTCTATAGGGTTTCCAAGGAGCAGATGGTGAGCTTGAACCACTGACCTTGCAGTTCAA
>NW_006408804.1:1383996-1387930 GCF_000296735.1 Chrysochloris asiatica
TCTCTTTCCACAGATGTAGTCAATTTGATTTCTGTGTATTCCATCTGGTGAGGTTTATGTGTATAGTCATCTCTTATGCTGTCTAAAAGAAGGTATTTGAAATAAACAAGTCATTGGTTTTGCAGAATTCTATCATGTGTTCTCCAGCAGCATTTCTATCACCAAGGTCATATTTTCCAACTACTGATCCTTCCTCTTTGCTCCCAACTTTGCATTCCAATCACCAGTAATGATCAAACATTTTGATTGCATGTTTGATCAATTTCTGATTGAAGAAGTTGGTAGAATTCTTCTATTCTTCTGTTTCATCCTCACTGACTTTAGTGGTTGGTGCATAAATTTGAATAATAGTGGTATTAACCCCTACCACTGTGATAATTGAGCCAAGTGGTGGTGGTTGTGTGCCACTGAGTTGGTTCCAACTTATAATGACCCTCTACCTAATTTTGATTCAGTACATCTTTATAGGAGCAGAAAGCCGCATCTATCTCCCGTGGAACAACTGGTAGATTCAAACTGCTGACCAAGTTAGTAGCCCAGCCCATAAATGTACTATGCTACCAGGGCTCCTTACTGAGCCATGCAGCGGTTAGTATACTGAGTGGAAGGGTCTGAGAAATGAGTTCCTTTATGTAGTCTTTTACACTGGTGCTTTGGGAAAATAACTTGAACAATTCCTCACTAGGCCCTGAGGAGTTTTCTTTGTCCTAGTTTCTATACCAGAGAGTTGTTACTTTTGTCTAAGGTGATTGCCATTTGCTGGGCAATCTGTAAACAACTTGACTTCATGTCTGGTCCTGGGTTCCAGCCTTCCCTGAGATTGATAAACACTTTGTAGGGATTGGTCACAAGACTTTACAAATAAAATGAGCTCTGATAAGTGTAATGGTTGCAAATCGGGCTGTGATCCTTAAGGTCAGCAGTTCGAAACTACCAGCTGTTCTGCGCGAGAAAGATCAGGCTTTCTGCTCCCGTAAAGATTTACAGCCTCGGAAACCCTGTTCAGGGTTGCTATGAGTCAGAACTGACTCCACGGCACATAACCAATGAACCAATTCAAAAGAAGTGTCTGTAGCCTTCTGAGATGGGATTGGTCAATTCGTGGCTCTAGTGGGAGAGGCTTGATATTTAAAAGAAGCCAGCCCCACGGAGTTTTATTATTAGTCTTTTTTAAAGAGACAGACAGAAGACAGGAGTGAAGCAGCAGGAAGAAGTAGAAGAAAGAAATCAAAGGAAGAGTCTCCTGAAAGAGGTGTATTATGAGTTAAGGACTATAACTGTGAAAATAGTGACAGAATGACAAGGGTCCTTGCAGCAGAATTGGTGGTGACAGATGGCTGGTCAAGAGAAGCCTGTCATGAAGTGACCTATTTGAGGGGGTCTGAGAGGAACTTGCTTGTGTGACAGAGAGCTTAGAGAGTTCTCCTGCATGGAAGAAGGGAGATTTTCCCAACGTGCTCCTGATCCTAGTCCAGAGTTTTACCCTATTCCTAATAAGTCATTTAACTTTAAGTATTATTTGTGAGTTCTGTGTATCCATTGCAAAGGATTACTGAATTTAGCAAAGGTGTAGAGAGCGCCGTGAGGGCGATGAATGGTGTCAGAGTTGTAAAAAGTTTAGAGAGTGGAGATATCTGACCTTCACCTCTTAGGGATCACCCTGGACTGATTTTGATTTTCCTGATCCCTGTGTAAGTTAGGTTCTGAAGCTACTACTAGTATTTTTAGCTTTAGGGTCCATCAAGTTGGCTCTGACTATAGTGACCCTTACACACAACAGTATGAAACCCTGAGGCGGGTCCTGTACCACCCTCACAACTGTTGCTATACTTGAGCCCACCCCTCCTGCCACCGTGCCAGTTCATCTTGTTAGTCGTCTTTCTCTTTTTTACTGACCCTCCACTTTACCACAGGTGATGGTCCCTCCTGATAACATGTCTAAAGTATAAGTACTAATACTAGTATTATTGTTATTCAAATTCAACACTGGGAAATGTATGTAGAAAACTACTGAATTTCTCTCCTTGCTGCATTACCCTGAAGGAACTGATCAGTTGAATAGTTTCATGTTCAATATTTCTGACTGTTGGGTGTTTTTGAAACTTACTCTTTTGTATTAAGAGCTCATAGATCTGTAACCTCACAAAGCCAGTTTCTTACTTCCCTGAGCAGAATGGCTATCAGATGAAGGGATATGTCAGCCTTCAGAGCAGCTTGGAAGCCTGCCCTAGAGAAGATTTCTCTACCAAAAAATTATAGCACAGTGTTTCTCAGGAGTGGTTGATATCAAGAGGAGAATGAAAATCGTTAAAATTCATAGTGGTTATGGTTTTTTGTTTGTTCTTAAGTGCTCTTGAGTCAGTTCTGACTCATAGTGACCCTGTACAGGATTTATGAGAGCAGATGGTGGGTTTGAAACACTGACTTTACAATTAGCAGTTCAGTGCTTATCCTATAGCACCACACCAGTAATTATAGTAAAGTAGTTCAAATCATTGCTCTGCGATCATGTGATTTCAGAGCAAGAGCTGATGCTTTGTGAATACTTCCTCTATGCCAAGTACTCTCCTAAGGTGAGTTAGCGGGTTTCATCAGCATCATTCCCATATACATATGGTAAAACTGAAGCAAAGGGCATTAAGAGACTCAGCCAAAGGTGTTCAGATGAAAGAGAGTGGAGTCAGGGTCCTGTTACCTATGTGTTAGCCTGCAGGATACACAGTCTCTCAGCAATGACTCCCGGGAAAGAATCCACCCATGATATTTTAAGTGGTCTTCAGCAGGCATCGATTTAGGTTTGGTGCCAAGATAGGTCAAATTCAAGCTGACTGTTTAGTTATGAAAGACATTGTAGCTTGTAATCAGTCCTTTGGGGCACCTAGTTCTTGTTGAAATAGGCCGCGATTCAACATCAGAACAGAACTATCACCAGTGAAGAAAGTATTTCTTGCCTTTTGAGGACTCTCACACTGAGAAATGCCTGCTGACAGATTTTTAATGTTTGTTCAGCAAAAACAAAACAGAACAAAAAAACCACCACAAAAAAACCCCCAGAAAACCAAAAAACCCCACGAAAACTAGTTCAGGGTAAGTGAGCCTCCACACAAAAAAGCACCTAGACAAAAGGTTGCATTTTTATTAACTGATGGAGAGGAGGCTACGTAGGTTTTTATTTTTCAAAGCTTCCACTTCTCATAGAATTTCCAACACTGCTTTCAAATCAGAAAAGGACAAAAACCAGTCATGAGGGAGAAATAATTCAAAAAAAGAAGGTTCAGAACAGCATGTTTTTTAGGACTTCAGATCAAAATTTTGTTTGAGGGATATTTTTCAGAGACAAGTAGGGAAAAAAAAAACTGTCAATAGCTTCCTTTTCAGAACAAAACATGAAGTAGTTTAAAAATGCATTTTCACAGAATTATCAAAATCTAAAAAGTACAAAGCAAAGAATTTTCAAATTAGCCAAGGATAATCATCCACTTTTATACAAGGTTGTATTTCTCAGAGACAAGCTAATCCAATCCTCCTCCTTTTTAAAAAATTCTCCTCAATTGTTCAGATACAAGGAGACTACTGATTTGATGATGCAGAGAGGCTTTCCTGTACCTAGAGGAAAAGACACTATTAGTATAATGGGTTATAATTGTGGGAGTCTGGGTTATTTTCTTCAAGCAGAACTCATATTCCTCCCTCAGTGTGGGAAAATAATTTTGCTACTCAGTGTATCACTTAATCTCCAAACAGTGCTGATGGTATTTTGATTGCTCTATAGGAAGATTATAAATTTATAATTATAAATTACCAACCATCATCAGTGTATATTCTTTGCTTGTTTTTCCACAGGGTTACTGTTGTTATTGTTGTTGTCAGGTGCCATCGAGTTGGAACCGACCCATAGCGACCCCATGCACAGCAGAACGAAACAATGTCCGAT
>NW_006408804.1:1388702-1389219 GCF_000296735.1 Chrysochloris asiatica
GTCTACCATCTGCTCTCCTGGGAGAAAGATGAGGCTTTCTGCTCCTGTAAAGATTTGCAGCCTTAAAAACCCTATGTTTTTGTTGTTGTTGTTACATGCCATCGAGTTGGTACTGACTCATAGTATCCCTATACACAGCAGAACAAAACACTGCCCGATCCTGGGCCAACCTCACTGCTGTTGCGATGCTTGAGTCCATCGACACTGCCACACGGCCAATCCATCTTGTTGGGGGGGGAGGGGTCTTCCTTTTTTTCTCTGACCCTCCACCTTACCAAACATGATATCCTTCTCCAGGGAATGGTCCCTCCTGACAATATGTCTTGAAGTATGAGAGACGAAGTTTGGCTATATTGGCCTCCAAGGAGCACTCTGGCTGCACCACTTCTAAACAGATCTATTGGTTCTTTTGGCAGCCCATGGCACTTTCAATATTCTCCTCCAACACCATAACAAAAAAGCATCAGTTCTTCTACAGTCTTCCTTATTCATTGTCCAGCTTTCACATGCATATGAA
>NW_006408804.1:1389319-1391274 GCF_000296735.1 Chrysochloris asiatica
TTTATTTTTTATAATATACAGTGGCAGTCTACAGCAAAAATAGTAAACTGGTGTCTGGAAGAGATAAAAACTAGTTTTCACCTGTAGATCAAATGTATGACTGGCCTCTTGCAATGTTTCTCTTTGTAGGACTATGAAACGTGCACAGGGCCACTATTTAAAAAGTTATGGACTGGCTGCACACTGAAGAAAGGGTGTTATGTGAGTGAAGAGGCACTGTTCTTCAAATTGAAGTTTGGGTTGTTTTAGTGACAATAATCGCAGGTTCTGTGATTTTTTTTTTTTCTCTTTTATTGGGTAGGGAGTAGAGTAGGTGGTATTGGTAGAATGGTAGATTTTTAAGTCCAAAAAGCTTCACAGTCTCAGTAGATAAACCATATCATACTCTTGAAAAGGAGATATTCAATATTGAGATTAGTTTGTATAGTTACTGAGTCTTGTCAAACAGTGTCAAGTGACCAGATAGCATATACATCAACTTTGGGGTGCTATTTACTGAAAAGAAACACAGGGGGACTTTGTATTCCAAGGCAGTACACAGGCATCTGGTGGGATTGGAGTTCATATTCCAGCAGAGGCATTCTAACCCTTCAGCTATAGAGCTTTTCAGAAACATGATTAAGGAAGCTTCACCAAGGGCTTGATAGAATAATGAGAGATTGTAATGTAGTCTTAGGTCCATTCCAACCTAGATCTTTCAGTATAGCATTCATGGATAGGGAGTCCTGGATATTCCCTTGATGCAATATACTAAAACCCAATTGTCATAAAGTTGATTCCTATTTATAGGCACCCTACAGTGAACCTATGGAACAGAGTAGAACTGTTCATAGAATTTCCAAGATGATGATCCTTACAGAAGCAGATTATCACATCTTCTGTAGAACACCTGGTGAGTTCGAACAGCTGACCTTTCTGTTAGCAGTCAAGTGCTTATCCATGATGTCACCAGAGTTCATTGATGTAACATAGGGACTAGAACTCAAGCCTTGTACTTGTATCTATATGATAATGAGCTAAGAAAATGATTTATCACCTCAGATTTCATAGACTCTCCCTTAGTGTGCATAGGAGAAGTAGGCTCCTAGCTTTGAAGCTGACCACAATTGATTTCTATAAACACTCACCATGACTGAATTCCATAGAGCTTTATGTTGTTGTTAGGTGCCATCGAGTCGGTACCGAACCACAGAGACCTTATGTATAGCAGAACGAAACACTGCCCACTCCTGGGCCAACCTCACTACTGTTGCCACGGTTGAGTCCATCAATACTGCTACTTGGCCAATCCATCTCGCTGGGGGTCTTCCTCTTTTTCCCTGACCCTCCACCTTACCAAACATGATATCCTCCTCCAGTGACTGGTCCCTCCTGACAATATGTCGGAATAATGAGAGACGAAGTTTGGCCATGCAGGTCTCCAAGGAGCACTCTGGCTGCACTTCTTCCAAAATGGACCTATTGGTTCTTTTGGTAGCCCATGGCACTCTCAATATTCTCTTCCAACACCATAACTCAAAAGCATCAATTCTTCTATGGTCTTCCGTATTCACTGTCTAGCTTTTGCATGCATATGAGTTTACTGAAAATACCATGACTTGAGTCAGTCACACCTTAGTCCTCAAGCTAACATCTTTGCTCTTCAACACTTTAAAAAGTTCTTGTGCAGCAGATTTGCCTAATGCAATACGTCATTTGATTTCTTGACTGCTGCTTCCATGAGTGTTCATGGTTGATCCAATAAGAATGAAGTCCTTGACAACTTCAATCTTTTCTCCATTGATAAGAATGTTGTTTATTGGTCCAGTGATAAAGATTTTTGTTTTCTTTACATTGAGATGTAATCCATACCAAAGGCTATGCTCTTTGATCTTCATCAGTAAATGTTTTAAGTCCTCTTCACTTTCAGCAAGCAAGGTTGTATCATCTGCATATTGCAGGTTGTTAATGAGTCT
>NW_006408804.1:1394928-1396712 GCF_000296735.1 Chrysochloris asiatica
ACTCGATGGCATCTAACAACAACAACAACAACAAAATTTTACTCAGCATAATGTCCTCAAGGTTCATCCATGTTATGTAATAGCTTATAGCTTCATTGTTATTCTTCAAGGTAGCATAATATTCCATTGTGTGTATGTACCAAAGTTTGTTTATCCATTCTTCCATAGATGGGCACTTAGGCTGTCTCCATCTTTTTGCTACTGTAAATAGTGCTGCTATGAAGATTGGTGTGCATATATTTAAGTATGTTATGGCTTGTATTTCTTGTGGATAAATACCAAGTAGAGGAATTGCTGGATCATAAGGTATTTCTGTTTCTAATTTTTTGAGGAATGCTATATTGTTTTCCAGAGTGGTTGGACCATTTTTCAATCCCACCAGCAATGCAAGATGGTCCCAGTGTCTTCACGTCCTTGCCAACATTTATTGTCCTCTACTTCTTTGATCTTTGCTGTTGTAGCTGGTGTGAGATGATATCTTATTGTTGTTTTGATTTGTATCTCTCTAATGTCTAGTGATAGTGAACATTTCTGTCATATGTTTGTTGGCTGCCCAGATCTCTTCCTTGGTGAAGTGTCTGTTCATGTCTTGTGTCCATTTTTAAATTGGGTTATTTGTCTTTTTCTTGTAGAGTTGCTGTAGTTTCCTATATATTTTAGAAATTAGTCCCTTGTCTGATGCATCGTTGCAAAATATTTTTTCCAATTCTTTGCCTTCAATTTTACTCTTTTGGTGAAGTATTTTGATGCACATAAGTTTTTAACTTTTAGTATATCCCAATCATCTATTTTGTCTACTTTTGTTTGTGTAATTTTCAAAATGTTTGGTAGTTTGTGTGTGTGCCTTATATTAGAGCCCTTACATTTGTCCCCCCCCCCCTTTTTTTTTTCCATTGATGGCCTGTATAATTCTGGGATTCACATTTAGGCCTTTAATCCATGCTGAGTTGGTTTTTGTATAAAGTGTGAAGTAAAGGTCTTGTTTCAATCTTTTGCATATCACATTCCAGTTCTTCCAGCACCATCTGTTGAAGAGACTATCTCTTCCCCATGCAATATACTTAGGCCCTTTGTCGAAAATCAGTTGACTGTACATGGATGGGTCAATTTCTGGATTCTCGATTGTATTCCATTGATCAATGTATCTTTCATTGTACCAGTAACAAGCTGCTTTGACCACTGTAGCAGTGTGGTAAATTTTGAAATCAGGGAATGAGAGGCTTCCAACTTTATTCTTCTTAAGCAGTGCTTTGCTTTTCCTGGGTCTCTTTCCTTTCCATGTAAAGTTTGTAATTTTTTTTAAGGTTTTTATTGTGATTGAGTGAAAGTTTACAGGGCAGATCATTAGTTTTACATTCAACATATTATACACCTTGTTTCACTACAATGATTATAATCCCCTTAATATACCATCTGTTAACAGTATTTCTCTCTATTCACTTTAGCTTTTGTTATAGTTTTTTTACATCTCTTTGAAGAATGTCCTTGGAATCTGGGTTAGGTTTGCATTATATGGGTAGATTTTTTTGGGAAGTATTGACATTTTCACAATTTTAAGTCTTCCTATCCAGGAGCATGGTGTATTCCACTTTTGTAAGTCTCTTTTGGTTTCTTATAGTAATATTTTGTAGTTTTCTTTGTATATACCCATTGTTTCTCAGGTTACATTTATTCCTAGATACTTCATCCTCTGAGCGGCTATTATAAATGGTATTGCTTTCCTCATGTCCTTTTCAGCACTATCACTGTTATTACAGAGGAATGCAACTGATTTTTGTATGTTG
>NW_006408804.1:1396812-1408366 GCF_000296735.1 Chrysochloris asiatica
ATAGCTTGTCATGATCCACACAATCAAAAGGCTTTGCCTAGTCAATAAAGCACAGCTAGACATCTTTCTGATATTCTTTGCTTTCAGCCATGGTCCATTGGACATCAGCAATGATATCTCCCATTCCATAGCCTCTTCTGAATCCTGCTTGTACCTCTGGAAGTTCTCTGTCAATGTATGCTTGCAGCCATTTCTGTATTACCTTTGGTAAAACTTTATTCGCATGGGATATCAAAGAGATTGTCTGATGATTTCCGCATTTCGTTGGGTCACCTCTCTTTGGAATAGGCACAAATATGGGTCCATTCCAATCAGTCAGCCAGATAGGTGTCTCCCAATTTCTTGACAGAGATGAGTGAGTGCCCCCTGAGCTGCCACATTTTCTTGAAAGATTTCAATTTTTATTCATCATTTCCTGGTGCCTTGTTCTTTGCCAATTCCTTCAATGCACCTTGGGCTTCCTCTTTCAGTATCATTGGCTCTTGATCATATGCTACCTCTTGAAATGGCTGAACATTAGCCATTTCCTTTTGGTACAGTAACTCTGTGTATTCCTTCTATCTTCTCTTGATGCTTTCTGCTTCATTCAAAAATTTGCCCAGAGAATCTTTCAATAATGAATTTTGAGGCTTGAATTTTTTCTTCAGTTCCCTCAGCTTGAGAAATGCTGAGCATATTCTTCCGTTTTGGTTTTCTGATTCCAGATCTTTGCACACTTTGTTGTTATATTTGGCTTTATCTTTTTGAGCTGATCTTTGAAATTTCAGCTCCTGGACCTCCTCATTTCTTCCATTTCCTTTAGCATCTCTATGCTGGAAAGCAAGTTTTAGTTTCTCTTCTGACATCCATTTTGATCTTTTCATTCTTTCTTGTCTTCTCAATGACTTTTTGCTTCCTTCAATGATTTTTTGCTTTTTATAGAGCTTTACAGGTTAATTTTTTTCTGGGAAGCCAAACTGTAGGGGAATCATTGTCTATGCTTTCTCACAGGACTTCAAAGATAGAGAAACTTTGATTATGTAAACAACAAGGTCAATTTATCTAAAAGGGTAAAAAATCAGGGTGACTTCAGAATTCTACATAGACATTAAAAATTAGAAACAATAAAACCTCTCCCTCCCATTCCATTTACAAAAATCTTTAGGTGAATTGTAAACAGTTACAGACCACGTAATTGAAAGAAGAAAGTACAAGCAAAGAGCACTTAGACCAGGGTTTCACTAACTTCCTTAGCCTCGTATCTCATCTCCATCCCTTTTACTATCCCTGCAACCTAGCCACATCTTGTGCTTCAGTTGTATTGAATTCCTTGCAATTCATCTTCTGCATCATAGCTTTAAGTTTCTAAATCTTCCCTGCCTTTATATATGCCGGTTAGAATATTCCTCAACTTCATTCACTTTATAATCTAGTTCCAGATGTCAGCTTCTTCAAAGAAACTTTCCTGGTCTTTTCAGATTAGGCTAGTCCCATATCCTGTGTACATCCAGGGTTCTCTGTGTTCTTCTTCTACTTTGAAATTGTCACATATTTTTGAAGTTATATGTCTTTCATGGACTGTGAGCTCCTTTAGATCAGACACTGTCTTTTATTTTTATATCCATAAAGCATAAGATAGGGATTTGGTAAATATTCAAAAAAGGTTAAGTGAAGGAATTTTTAATGTAATACTTAAAAATGTGTTTTATCACATTGATACATGTTCATTATGAAAACTGAAGCAACCCAAGAGCATACCAAGATGGGAGTAATGATAATAATTATCCCAAATCCCATTATTCCAGAGTTACCATAACTAACATTATTCAGTCTAGCCATGTCTCTATCATAAATATGGGTAAACAATGAATGTGTTAGACAGAATAATGGCCCTCCTCTAATGATATTCATCTCCTAACTCTGAACCCTTTTATCTTACATAAATGACTTTGCACATGATTAAATTAAGGATATTGAGATAAATTATGCTGATCATTGGGGTGGGACCAATGTAATCACAAGGAACTGTATAAAAGGGAGACAGGAAGCTCAGAGTCCAAGAAGGAGATATGATGATGGAATTAGAGATCAGAGTCAGAGATTTGATAATGCTTTGCTTCTAATTTTGAAGATGGAAGAAGAGACCATGAACCACGGAATGCTGGTGCCCTCTAGAATCTGGTAAAGACAAGGACATGATGGAAATGATTTTTCCTCTAGACCCACCAGAAGAGATCAGTTTTACTGACATCTTTAATTTTAGACCCACCAGTCCACTGCCATGGAGTCCGTTCTGAGTCATAGTGACTCTATAGCAGAGAATAGAATTGCTCCTTATGCTTTCTGAAGCTATCAGTCTTTACAGGAGCAGATGGGCTCATTTTTCTCTGACAGAGTGGCTTGTGGGTTTAGCAGCCTAGTACTTAAGCCATTAGACCACTAGGGATCCTTTGATTTCAGCCCAGTAGGACTAATTTCAAACTTCTGACTTCTGCATCCATAAGATAATAAATTTGTGTTGTTTTAAACATCAAGTTTGTGGTAATTTGTTATAGTAGTAATAGGAAATATGTACAATTATATAAAGAAATAGCTATATAAATTAGAATCATTCTAGTCATGTTATTTTCATAAAGAAAATTTAAGTAAATTTTACTTGAATTAGCAAAAGAAAAATAAACTAGTAAAATTGAAGAAATTATTGAGTGTTGTATATGTTTGTTGTATATGATGAACTAAAAGTTTCCTTCATAGTTATGAAAAAATATGAGACTCAGTGAAATGATGGTGGCATATTCAATTTTGTAAAATGCCATTTTTCAATTTTAGACTTCTTGACTCTACATAATGAAAGATAAGGACATTCCGCTATACTTCTTCCTATTTCTCTCATATGTTTCTATTTTTTTTTGTTAGTTATATCACATTTTATCATTATTTTACTTGGTTTCATTACACAACATTTGCTTTTTGATGTGTAGCTGTGATAGGGCTTGGTGGCTGGCCTTAGCTCTACCTTTAAGCAGATTCAGCACATACTCCAAAATTCAATACTCAAAATAGTATCATTAAATTTTTTTGCTTTCCTAAGTGCTATGTGGAATCAGCTGTTGGCTAGCTGAACCAATCAACATTCCATCAACCAGAGTCTTTTATCCTTCTCAATCCCTTTTCCTCCCCTCAAATTGCCAGTATTTTAACTTTTAACATCATGCTTATTTTGGTTCTTAATTTGTATATAAATGGTTACGCAGTATGTATTCTTTTGTACCTAAGTTATTTCACTTAATGTTACCTGTATAAGTCATTCATTTTGTTGAGGGTAGAATAGTTAATTCTTTTTCATTACTATGTAGTGGAGTACTGGTGTGGTGCTGTGGATTAACGTGCTGGACTGCAATGTCGGGTTGAACTGCAAGGTCGGTGGCTCAAGGTCACAAGCCACTCCTAGGAAACCCAATACAGACTTGCTATGGGTTGGAACCGACTCGATGGCACTTAAGAACAACACTTGTAATACATGGTTATACCATAATTACCTATTGTACTGTGGGCATTTTCCCTTATTGTTAGCTATTAGAAATGATATTAGTATGGACAGTCTTGTACATATCTTTTAGTTTACCAGTGTTTCTATTCCTGTTGTGTAAATAGCTAATGGTTGTAATGGTTAGATCATAGGGTATGAATACATTCAGGTTCATTAGACACTTTCCCAAAGCCCGTATCTGCAAGTTTCACACTTTCATTTGACATTTTGCTTGTTAGTCTTTTAAAATTTAGCCATTCTTTAGTTGGATAGAGGTATACTATTATTGTTGTTAAGTGCCATCGAATTGTTTCCAACTCAAAACCTGTATTAGATTTCCAAGGCTGTAAATCTTTGTGGAATCAGAAAGCCTCATCTTTGTCCCACCAACTGCTAACCTTGTGGCTTGAAGTCCAGGTGTTCATCCTACAAAGATATCTTATTCGCAGAGGTACATTACTGTTACTTTAATTCATTTTTTTCTTTTCTTTTTTTTAAATTCCTGTTCTGGAACTCTGATCACTGTAAATTTTTCCTCTTAATGGTGTCCCACATAAATCTTAAGCTTTCTTTGTAATTTTAAAAAGAACTTTTTAATTGTAAATTGAATGAAGGTTTACAGACAAGATCATCAATTTTACATTTAACAAATTATGCAATTTGTTTCATCTTAGTAACTGCAATCCCCTTCATGTAATAACAATTATCCAGCTTCCTCTCTGTGGTTCTTATTTGTATCCCACCCACCTCCCTATTTCTTGTCAACTTTGTTTTTAGTCATATGTTGCCTTTTTAATTTTGAATGATTAACCATTCCACAGTGAGCATACCTCTTGATGACTAATAGAGTTGAACACTTTTTCCTTTGTTTGCTGGACATTTGATATCCTTTTTTAATGAAGTAACTGTTGAAGTTATGCACCATTTTTCTATTGTGTTACTTATCTTTCTTTTTTTTTTTTTTTTTTTTCACGGAGTCCTAGTATAGTGCGTGGGATAAAGCACTGGACTGCAAGGTCACTTTGAACATCAAGATCAACGGTTCAAACTTACCAGCTGCTCCATGAAAACCCTATATAGGATCACTATGAGTTGGAACAAACTTGTAGGAACAACAACATCTTTTTCTTAGTAATTCATATAAATCCTTTATTTTGTAGAATATGTTTTTGCGTTTTGGAGCTATTGTTGCATATTTGTGTTACAAATATCACTTCCCAATCAGTGACTGTCTTATTCTTTTATGTTGTTTATTTCTGTTTTCTTTCTGCTTTTTCCAGCCTTTGAACTTTTATTGCTCATTTTCATGCTAGTTTCACAGAGTAATGAAAGGGAAATTTCTTTGTAAAGCCAGTGTGTGCCTTTTACTTGTAGACTGTGCTCTCATTTAAGATTTTTTCTGGTACGTTATTAGTATAGAATTTTTGGAGACTCTGAGGTAACTTTTATCAATGTTACCACTATTCCCTCTTTTATTTTTTGTGAGAAATTTTATATTCTGTTAGATAGTACTAACTCTCTCAAAGTTTTCATTTATTTCTTTACAGAGCTCCTACTCCCTTTTTTTTCTCTTTTACTGGAGTGGAATGCCTATTAATTCAAGGGAGTGGAGAGAGAAAAAAAAAAAAACTTTTAAATGGGTTATTGGTAATTAATAAGAAAACCAGTGGACGTAAGTAATGATTCTAGTTTCCTATTGGAGAAGGTGAATGATGGCGAGTAGTTTAAGTCCTATAGTGGTCATGGGTGCTTAAATCAGCAAGACAATGCTATATTTACAATAGAATGCATTGAAACTATCTAAATGGAGTCAATTCAATCAAAAGATTCCTGCTCATTTAAGACCCTGGATTATACTAAGAAAAATGCTGATTGTATCTGATCCATTCCACTCTGATGTTTGTTGAAATGTAGTGACAAAATATTGACAGATTTTTTTTCTTTTTATAGTTTTATCATCACAATTCTTTGTGCCTGGAACCCAATAAAATGTAATAATAGTGATCATGTGGGAACTTAGACTAACTCACTCTGAGGAAGTACATTTTCCTCTCACCCTCTGATGCCCTTCAGGCAAATGACATTGGGAATATCTCATGCATGTAAAAGCTGATGTCTGCCAGGAGAATTAGTCAGCACATCCTAGATTTATTTCCAGTCTCCTGTGAATGTGAAATGAGAGCAGCTTCTGCACAATCAACACGATCAATTTCTCTCAGGGTGACTAAGGTCTGCCCAAGAAAGGGACAGCCTGAATGCACTGGAAGAAGGGCCTTTGCATTGAAAGTGATCCTTCAAGTCACTAATAATAGAATAAATAACTAAATAGTCTTCTAAATAAGTTAACTTCAAACAAACCATTAGCTGCATTTACTTAATGAAAATGCTTTCCCTGAGATTTCTCAGTGCTCTAAAAATTCATCCAAAAAGGAAGATGATAGATGATAGATGGCAGGTAGGAAACTAGTGAGAGTACCTTCTGAACTTTACATAATGTTTGATTTTTAACAGAATTATAGGCACAAAGAATGTTAAATTATTTTCTTTGATTAAAAAATTTGATGGAATCCTTTAATTTTTTCATTCAAAAATATTTATGGAACGCCTGTTGTTATGTTGTTGTTAGGTGTTCTCCAGCCATGTTGACTCATAGTGACCTTATGCATAACAGAATGAAACACTGCCCAGTTCTGCCTATGGAATGCTAAGCAACAGGGGTTACATATTATTCATGATGGTTGATCTTCTAGTATATCTTCTTTCATACAGTTTTATATTCCAGAGAGTCCTTTGGGATACACAGTAAGTCAATAAAGTCTTATATTGCCTTTTCAGAGTGGCAAAGACAAAAGATTTGAAATGATTGCTATCCAGAGATAAAATTGAGGGTTGAAATGATTTTTAACCCAAGAATGTAAATGTAATGGAACCAGTCCCAGAGAAAATCCTAAACTATCCAGGAATTAGCCTGACCTGGTAAGGAATAGGGCAATGATTGCCTAATTCCCAAAGGAGGTAAAAAGTGCAGGTGAGGTGGCATTTATTGAGCACAGTTCTTGATTATTCAATCAAGATTATTCAAACAAGAAACCTATGAGATATGTGATAACCTTCTCCATTTCATCTTATTCTTTACACGAAACCTATGAGATACAGGATAGCCTCTCAATGTTTTTTTCATCTTATTTAATTTATACAAAAAACCTATGGGATATGTGATACCATTCTCATTTTTTTTCACCTTATTTAATTTATACGAGAAACCTATGAGATATGTGATATCCTTCTCAATTTTTTTCATCTGTCAAATGAAATATGTCAAATCATACTATTATCTAAAACATAAAAATGGTAATTATCTCTAAGGATTTTTGTGATCATTAACAAAAATAAAAGCATATTTAGAGTAGCTCCTGAAACTAACCATAGAACTCAAAGTAGGAAATAGATTATTATGAACAACAATGTGCTTAGGTAATTGTGTACAATAATCCATTATTTACTGCTGCTATTAGGAGTTGGAATTGACTCTACAGCACTTAACAACAACAACAATTATAGTAGCAGAAAAGTGAGGTGGTAAAAATAGAAGTGCAGAGAAGATTGCACTGTGGGACAGAAAAGGAAGCTAGGGAGAGAATTCTTTTGGATTCATCCTTAGCTTCTGCTTCACTACCCAGGATAACTCTTAGAAGAAAACTTGAAAACCAGAAAAACTGGCCTAGATCAATCCTCTTCTCATTTGACTGCCTCTCTCCAACCCAAATCTCAAAGTCCTGGCATGGCCTTCTTACCTCCCAGAATATGCCATGGTCAGTCCACTCCCTCACGAGCACTGATGACATAGTGGATAAGTATTGGGCTGCTAATCACAGGGCCGGTAGTTCAAACCCACTAGCAGCTCTTCAGGAGAAAGATGAGGCTGACTGCTCCCATAAAGAATTACAGTCTGAAACCCGAGGTTCTACTCTGTCCTACACGGTTGCTATGAATCAGAATTGACTTGATGGCAATGGTGTTTTGTTTTTTAAAACTTTTCATTATGAATTGAGTGAAGGTTTACAGAGCAGATCATCAGTTTTACCTTCAACAAGTCATATGTTTTGCTTCATTACAATGACTCCAATCCCCTCCAAGTACTGTACTATCAGTTAACAGTTGTTAGGTGCTGTTTCAACTCATAATGGCCTTTCTACACAATAGAATGAACTACTGCTCAGTTTTGTGCAATTCTCACAATTGTTGTTAAGCAAGCCTGAACCCATTGTTGCTGCTCCTGTGCCACTCCATCTGTGGGGGTCTTCCTCTTTTCCCCTGACCTTGTACTTTATCAAGCATGATATGCATCTTGAGGGACTAGTCCCTACTGATAATATGTCCAAAGTATGAGAGATGAAGTCTCACCATCCTGATTTCCAAAGAGCATTCTTGTTGTACTTCTTTTTTTTAATTTTCTATCGTATTTAATTTCATTGCAATCATTACAATCCCCTCCATGCATCACTAAATAACCAAAGGGGACACCACACAGGCCCGCCCTTGGCCGTCAGCACACAGCTCTTTTCCATTCCTGAGTCTAGTGTCCCCAGCTGCTCCATCTGTCCACATCATCGTCTCTGTCTCCATCCCTGGCGTCACTGCCTCTCTGGGTAGGGTCTCACTCTCTGTTTTTCTCACTTGATGGTCCCAGGGACCTCTGCTGCTAGGCTGCAAAATCAATCACTCTTCTCCTTTTGTCAAAAAACATCTACCTCTATATTTCCTGCCCTCACAGTCAGTCCTGATGGCAATTATTCACTATTGTACCAGAAGAGTCTTATCCCCATTTCCTTTCACCAGCCTGGTCCCAATGGATTGGAAATCATTCAGTAGTGATTCTACTTTCCCCTGCCCCATCTGGAACTAGGCTCCCTCTTGAAAGCTTGTAAGCCAGTCTAAGTTGCCCATCCCTGTCAACCCTGTGTACCAAGGGGGTGGGAATGATCCTCACTGTAAACATTTGTTCCCTTTTTTGGCTACTACATCAGTAAGTTTAGGTAAAGTTCATGAAACTGTAGCAGGTTACTCTTCCCCCCCCCACCCCCTCTTCTTTCTTCTTCTGGTCGAGTTCTGATCATCCAGCCATCGAAGCCAGGTCAGGTGGATTCTATTTGCAAGTATGGGTGTTCATGTGCATCACCCCTCACTTCATATCAGATGGATGCTTCACTCTCTGCTCTAGTCCTCTGTGGCCATGTCACTGCCTCTGGGCCCAGGAGTCCCCAGGTCTTGCCATACTGCTGGCCATCCAGGTCTCCACCCGGGTTCACAGGGATCTATTGAATGTGGTCGGGCTTAGCTTGCAACTTCACTGCTGTTTCGTCCCCCTCTTCCCCTTATTGGTGACCAACGTGGTCACCAGCCAGACCACATACCTGCTCATGTATTCCCCTTGAGTCTCAATCTTGGAAGGGGGTTTTCTCTGAGGGGTCCCGGCCACTTGCCTTGATGGCTCCCGGGTGAACAGCTTACTTGTTCTTGTAGTGATCAATCAGACTGTCATTATTGTTTCGGATTTTTCCTGCCGGTCTTTCTTTCACAGAGTTTCTTCTGTTCTTCTAGATGCTCCAGGCTAGTCTACTCATCCTTTCCAATGGAAATTTCCTACCTCAGTCAGTTCTGGATGGGGTTCTGGATTCCACCTATGGTCTTATGCAATGTAAAGGCTCCACAGGAAGCCTCTTTCACTGGGCAACTTCTAGCTCCCTTTAAGGTATTCCAATCAGTTATAGGCTGACGATGGACTTACAAGCTTTCTGTAGTGATGATTCTGGCTATTCCTTCCCACCCCCCAGCCCCCAAGTGTCTATATTACAATGGTAGGCAAGGAAAACCAAGATTCAAAAGACAGCCAAGCATCTTAACATTATTCCCCTCTTTCATCCCTTCAAATCATGCTTTAATCCCAGTATCCTGGAGCCCTGTTCTTCCAAAGTTGTGCATACATCATCATTTACTTCTGTCCCACTTAGCCCATGGGAACCTGCCTGTTTTCCCATCAGCCTTGTTCTTCCACTCCCCTTTCCCTTCTTGTGTATTGTCTCCCACCCCCGCATCCAAGCTATCCTGTGTCTATTCCTTCCTCTGTGCTCTATCTTCCTCTTCCTCCCTCCCCTCCTCTCATCCCATACATCCTGGTGATCAGCAAATATAATGACAATGTTAAAGTTATTCACTCTCCCACTCTCACTATACTCAGTTCATGTCTCGAAAACTACTGCCCCTCACTCTCCAATATTCTGGTCTCTGTTCCATTCCTTCAGTAGTAAATTCACCTCTTTGTATAAGTGATTCCACTGTAGATGTTATCGTGTCTTCTCTTTCAGAGAATGCATTTATATTTAATTAGGTGACTTATGGAGAATGAAGCTTAAATCAAAGAAATGATTCTATGAATGACAGTTTTAGTTTCTATGTCAGACTCATTTTAGAGACAAGGTGGTTGAAGGTAACCTTTCCCTGTGTATTTCAGGTCACATTGCTACATCTTGTTGTTAAGGGCTATTGAGTCAGTTTTGAGACTGTACATCTTTGTAGGAGCAGAAAGTCTCAGCTTCCTCCCATGGAGCGGCTGGTGGGCTTTAAATCACTGATTTTGTGGTACTTATTCTACTGAGCCATCACTTTCCCCCACAATGCTACTTACTACCCATTCAATTTCCTGTCTTTTAGGATCCTCCTTACACCTTTAAACAGGTGGATTTCAAGTGCACTTTAAAGACAGCCTGGCTAATTTCTGAGGTAGTCTAACTTTGAGGTTTGGGAGGGGAAAACCTGAACTACCCTAGTCCTAAGAACTCATTCATTCATTTCTTCACACTAACAGCTCTTAATTTTTTATAGATTGTGCTATGCCTCCAGTTCTTCAATAGTCTTCTTTTGGAAGGAATGGAACTAGCCAACTGCCACAGCTTCACAGGGAATAAATCCATAATGTATTTTGGAGAACCCTGATAACAGGATGAATTATGTTTCATTCTCCAAAGGATTTCTTTATTAAATGGCCACTGCATATATAAATATACATCATATTAACACCTCTTTGAATTAGTCTTTTTGTATGAGTGCCTTCCTTGTGGATCAGGTCTTTGGATAGCTAAGTATTCATCTAAAGGAGAAACTCTGGGTTGTTGTTAAGTGCCATGGAGTCAGTTCTGACCCACAGTGACCCTGTATAGGGTTTCCAAGGAGCAGCTGGTGAGCTTGAACCGGTACTCAAGTTAAACTCCTCAGCTGGAGTTTGGGGAGTTGCACTAAAGAAATAGAAAATTAAATCCTTTCATTAATTACTCTGATTTATGTGGCTTCACAATTTACTGATTTCCAGTGTCTTTATCAACTTCCCTTGTGAAGATAAATAGCGGTATGGTCTAAAGCATACTTACAGGTACTTAGAACAAGGAAAAGAAGAGCTTTCACTCCTTTCTATATCTTTTGTTGCTGCCCACTAAACAGCTGTTTAAAAGTTACCTCCTGATCTACTCTCTCCAGAATTTATACTGAGAAGATCAATTCTGTTTTAATCAACAAAATGTATGGCTAACTAAAATTACATCCAAGCCATGATTAACCAAATAGGTTATAAATAAGGTGTAAACTTTTGCCTAATGTACTTTCTATGGAAGCAAAAACATTTCACTGCACTTGACTTGATAAAGAGCAAACCAGTAAGATTTCTTTTCTTTTTTAAAAAAGTTTTTATTGTGAATTAAGTGACAGTTTACTTGGGAGAACATCAGCTTAACATTCATCCTATCATATTTCATTTCATTGCAATGATTACAATCCCCTCCATGCATTATCAATCACCAAAGGGTACACCTTGCAAACCTGTCCCCTGGCAGTCCGCACACAGACCCTCTCCTTCCCTGAGTCCACAGTCACCAGCTGCTCCATCTTTCTATGTCATCTTTTCTGCCTCCATCTCTGGTGTCATTGCTTCTCTGGATAGGGTCCCGACTCCACTCTTCTCCTTTGATGGTCCCAAGGACCTCTGCTCCTGGACTG
>NW_006408804.1:1413994-1421444 GCF_000296735.1 Chrysochloris asiatica
TTTTTCTGTTTTCTAGCTCATTTAGTTCTGCTCCAATCTTTATCATTTCTTTTCTTTTGGCGACTGTAGGTTCCCTCTGTTGGTCTTTTTCTTGTTGTAGATGCTCTGTTAATGTGTTAAATTTTGTTCTTTCTTCTTTTTGGATGTGCGCATTTATCACAATAAATTGTCCTCTCAGCACTGCTTTCACTGTGTCCCAAAGATTTTGGTATGTTGTGTTTTTGTTCTCATTTCAGTAAGAGTATTTTTGAAGATGAAATCAATTAATTCTAAACCTCATGGAGGAGCAAGCGCACAAAAAATATTGCTGGAAAAGTCTTGTTTTATTCCAAGATTTTTACCTAGGTTTTGAATAGTTACCAGCAACTTTAAGGAAGAAAATCATTTTAATAACAGTAGTCTATAGTAAGATTTTCCTGAGGACTAAAAAAAAATATGTTAAATAAGGAAGGATACTTGTGAATATTTGGTAATATTTTGCATAGTTAGGTGAATTTTTTTCTATTTACTTTGAATGAGAAGTCTTTTCATGGGAATTTTACAAGTTAAGACTTTATTATTGTCTTCTTAAGAGAAAACTAATTCAGTTTTTCTATTCTCCTGGCAGCACCTCTATAATTGGATAAAATTGGGCACTTCTACTTCATAGCCACAGTATGCAATAGAACTTGAGGATAGAATACTTTAAAGCTACCCTAAAACTTTTTTAAGCTCTAATGAACAAAATTCAAATAACTCTTCTTAGAATCTATTAAGAGAAAATAATCAAAGTTCTAGTTTTGATATTAAAATCAGAAAAAGAAAAGAAAATATTGCCAGCTGAATTATATAATAGAAGCAATGATAAACACATACACAGTTTATTTAGGTGACTAGCACATTCTTCAGCCTTCAGTAAGACTGTCTTTCTGATCAAAATGCAATTTAGAGTTAACCTTTGCATGTTTAGTGTGAAACTTAGGTACTCATAAGAGCTGCTGGCAAGGATTTTTTGGGCAGCCATCAGCAGGAGCTCCTTGGTTTGGTAGATGTTTAGGATTGTGGTGAGTATCAAGGCAAGGGATAGTATACTAACTCTCCAATGACTGACACATACATGACCTTTCTCTTCTACACTGTATGAAAATAATTTTTTCTGGGAGACTATCAGCTTATACTGATATGTTTCACTTTCATAGCACATTGGGTTAACTCTTAGTATAATTTCCAGATCTGGCTCATAGTTTTACATGATAAAAAGCCAGCTAATGTATGACACACTCGAACACTCTTACATTTCACTGGTATATTGTAGTTTAATATGCTTAAAATAGTTTGAATTAGCTGATTATACCTCCATAGATAACTGTTCTGAGGATGAAACTCCACTAAGCCATTCATATATTTAACTTCACTTTATGTAGGAAGTGTGGTGGCTCTGTTAAGCACTGGACTGTGAAGTACAATGTCTCAAGCCCTCCAACCACTTTACATGTGAAAGATGAGGCTTCCCCTCCTCCACCCCCCACCAAGGTTTATAGAATTGGAAACCCTGTGCAGGGTTGCTATGAGTCAGAACAGATTGGGCAGCACTTCACAACAACAATGATTACAAAAAGTGGTGCAATGGGTCAACCATTGTACTGCTAATTCACTAACTGCTCCAAGGAAGAAAGGGGAAGCAGGCTACTCCTGTGAATATCTACAGTCTTGGAAACCCCCTGAAACAGCTCCACTCTGTCTTATCTGGTTGCTATGAATCAGAATTAATTCAATGGCAGTGTGTTTGTTTTTTGGGTTAATGCTTATGACCCGATGGAAGTATTCCCTTTTGCATATGGATGTAGTGAGGGTTATGAGTGCCCAGGGCAATCAATCAGTTGTATCCCCATCCCCAATTTCATGATGAAAAGACATTGAGAGGGAAAAGGCTTCAGCAGAAACATCTTTCCCCCTCTTGTCTGACTGCCTCAGTCCAGGGCTTCTCATATTCATGGTATATTGGAATTCCATGCCTAACTGATACACTCTTGGACTTGTACCCTAGGGCAAATGGTATACCACTCTTGCTATGCCTCTGTCTTATATATGATGAATTGGAACATTAAGAGATGTTAACTTGCCTACCTCAGAGCACAGAAGAGGTAAACTAACAGTGCCATGTTTCCTAACTGTGAAGTACTTCCCTAGCAACAAGTCACCACCACCCCATCCCTAGCTCCTACCCTTGAGAACAACAGTAAAGTCCCTACAATTGCTTTATCAAATAGCTATCTCTACCCATCAGCCAACTGTTAAATGAATTTCAAAGGAAAAATTATAGGCATCAATAATCTGTACTTGCTAAGGGCTTATTTAACAGAATTGCTTATTTATGCTTTGTCATAAATCCTATAAACAGTTATGGGTATAAATATTAGGTTTATAGTTCGGTGAAATGGTCTTACCCACCTACCCATTGCCTTATAGGACAGAGTGGAATTGCCCCATAGGTTTCCAAGGCTTTAAATCTTTATTGTAGCATCTAGTATCTTGACAGCACACCAGTTGGGCTCACCTCCAAGCCAATATGTGTGTGTATGTGTCTGTGTATATACACCCACTTTTCATTTATTGACATGGTTAGGTTCCAAAGACAAGATCATTATGCAGAAATCAGTATTATGGGAAAATGGAGGATGACCACTTTAGATCACAAAATGGAAGATTATGACATCAATACTGAACTGTCAAATTACATCATTATATAGATGTCAAACCACTGAGAATCATAGTCTAGCCAACTTGACACATAACTTTACCAGCACAGGAAGTGTTAATCTTGTCTCATATCTTAGTATTTGTTTTTCTCAGATATATGTTGTTAATATATAAAATGGTCAGGTAGTTTCTTAGCTATTGTTGTAAATTGGAAATGTTGGGTAATGAGGTAGTTGATAAATCAGGAGTAGGTGTATATATTAAGTTAAATATGAAACTATTGATATTAGGATTTCAGATCACATCTGAGTGGGTTTATTCCAAACAAAACATGTGTAAACATGTCTCTGCATGGTTTATAATATTGTATTAATTATGATGAAAAAGATATGATAACCATGAAAGATAGATTTTTTATTGTGATACACTATTTACTAGAGAGATAAACTGCTCATGTGGAGATGATTTAAAAAAATCCAAGCATAAGTGGACCTAGGCAGTTGAAACCTGTAATTTTCTGCCTGTTTCATTTTCTTCTCCCCCTCCCACCTCCAAACAGCTGAGGAAGAGATGTTGTAAGATTGTGTAAAAGTGTTAGTAATTGGTAGGCATTAAACTCCCTGGCTTACAAATCATACCTAATTGTACTGTAGCATAAAATCAATAATACTCATTTTAAGAACTGGTTTAATTGACCTAACTTGGAATTCTCTTTGTGTATAACCCCACCCTTTCTTCCTATATACTCAAGCTTTGTAACTTGTAGTATATATATAATGGCCATCTGCCTAGAATCTTTCATCAATAGAAGAAGTAATGCTCTAAGGACAGTATTAAATTATACTTAGCTGCTGAGAATTTACTGAAGCAGCTTGGTAGAGTTACAAGAACGTTAACTTTGAAGGCAGCCCTAGTGCTGTCACTGTATTAGGCAACGTGCAATACTGAACATATTTCTGAACCTTGCACCACCCAGGGCCTCCATAAAGTAGAAATAATAACATATTACTTATGGGATTGTGTGAAGGTTTAAATAGCACAATAACTGTTAATTTCCTTATTTATACTGTTTATACACAGGCTGTGAGACTACTCAACTGGATTTAACATACATAGAAATTGCTTACACATTCATTCATATAACTGCTGTTTAACTACTGAGTGCCATGTAGAGGACTTAATTGAGAAAAGACCTTAGTGGACTTCAGGACTAATTGCGTTTTAGTATTGCTACTTATTTGCTGGTGTTTTCTCTGTTTTTATGTTAGTATGGTAAATAACTAGTTGATCTGATTTTTAGCTCGAATGCTCCATACCTAAGTTTCTCTTTTGTGTACATGTCAAATCCTATCTTCAGGCTTATTGAGGATGTTTTAACATTTATGAGGGTAAGTCAAAAAGTTTTACTACTAGGGGTCCAGTTCATACATGCATGAGTTTATTCCAAATAAAATATGTTTAAACATGTCTCTGTGATCATTGGATGGCTGCAGTCAAGTTTTTTCAGTAATACACTTGTCTTGATTCAACTATGGTTCCAATCTAAACAATGGCTTCTAAGGAGATTTTCTGGGCCAGTCAAGTTCAAGACAGATCAGTTTAGAAGGTTATGATGTCTGTGCTTTTGGATTCCAAAGGGATAATCTTGACAGATTTTATTGAAAGACACAGGACAATCTTGGGGACTTGTTAAGAAGTTTTCAGAAAGTTGAAAACTGTACTGGTGAGAAAAAGGTCAGGAAAGCTGTGCTAGGAATTTTTTCCTCATTTTGACAGTGCACCTGCTCATTCTTTGAGGGTAGCAAGGGCTGTCTTATGAGATTTTTTTTTTTTTCGGGGGTGGGGGGGGACCCTTACCCTACTGCTTTGGTGTTTCCCGTTAAGATTTCTTTTTGTTTCCAAACTCAAAGAACATTTAAGAGGAACATGATTTGACTCTGCAGGATGACAAGAACACTGTATTGACGTGGTGTAAATCAAAGTGCTCAGAAATCTTCTGGCAAAAGTTGTTGTTAAGTGCCATCAAGTTGGTTCTGACTCATAGCAATCTAATATATGTTTTTCAAGGGGCAGCTGATGGGCTTGAACCACCAGCCTTGCGGTTAGCAGTCTAGTGTTTAACCTACAGTGCCACAACAGGAGCATATGTCAAAAGACAACAGCTTCACACTTTGATATTTTTATTTAGTAAAGGTTTCTATGATTGTGTAACAATAACAGAAGGAACCCCTGTGGTATAGTTGGTTAAGCATTGGGCTGCTAACTTGGAAGGTCAATGGTTCGAGCCCAAAGCCAATCTATGGGAGGAAGATGAGATAGTCTGTTTCCTTAAAGTTTTATTGCCCGGAAGACACTGTGGAGCAGTTTTACTCTGTCCTAAATGTTCACTGTGACTTGCAGTTGGTTTGGTAGAAGAAATCCTGTTTTGAATGTGTTCTCTGTCTGATCAGAAACTGCAGCAGAATTTTCTTGTCTTCATGTTGATTGGTAACCATTTTTCTAATTTAGTTTTACAGATGCATTTTGGGGAGAGACTGGAGACATTGGCATTTAGAAGCAAAAGTTATAGTTTCCTGTTTTTTCTTCCACAATGCAAGATCTTGGAGGAGCTCTGGTAGCATAGTGGTTACGAATCAGGCTACAAACCTAAAGGTCAGCAGTTTGAAACTACCAGCTGTTCCGTGGGAGAAAGATGAGGCTTTCTGCTCCCATAAAGGTTTACAGCCTCGGAAACCCTGTGCAGGGTTGCTACGAGTTGGAACTGACTCCACGGCACATAACCACCAGAGAGCCATATTAATAGAATAAACTGAGACTCTGAGCAGTTTGGTGGCTTGAAATGCGAAATTACAAGCCAGGGTAGAATCAGATTAGCATGTCTATTAAACATAAAGTTTGGAATTATTCCTTGTGTTTTAGGTGTAATTAGTTCAGAATTCCACCACAAGTCTAGCAGTTTGTTGCACTGTGGTGGCATGTGTGTTACTGTGATGCTAGAAGATATACCACTGGTAGTTTGAATGCTGGCAGGGCCACCTACAGTGGATAAGGTTCAGCTGAATTTACACACAAGGACTGACTTGGAAGAAGAAGGGGGTGGACTACTTTAGAATGTTTAGCCATTGAAAACCTTATGAGTATCAGTAAAACACTGTCAGAAACATCATAATATTGAATATTGAAACATGATGATGAGGACAAGAATATTGTCAGATATATTGCAGAAGATGAGTCCCTCAGGTTGGAGGGCACTTAAAATACAAGTGGGGAAGAGCTGCCTCCTCAAAAGTAGAGTTGAACATGAAGATGCAAGAGGGACCTTCAGTTGCTGATGGGCCACAACTCAAAAAGAGGGGAAATAGCTGCAAACATCTGTTACTAATTGGAACATGGAATGTACAAAGTATGAATTTAGGAAATTTGGAAGTTGTCAAAAATGAAATGGAATGCATAAGCATTGATATCCTAAGCATTAGTGACCTGAAATGGACTAGTATTGGGAATTTTGAATCTGGCAATCACATGTTTACTATACTGGGAATGACAAATTGAAGAACAATGGTGTCACGTTTATCATCAAGAAGAACATTCCAAGATCTATCTTGAAGTATCCTGCTGTCTGTGATAGAATAATATTTCTATACCTAAAAGGTAGATGAGTTAATATCACTATTATTTGAATTTATGCACCAACTTAAAACCAGACATGATGAAATCAAAGAACTCTACCATCTTATTCAGTCTGAAATTGATCAAACATGCCATCAAAATCTATTGATAATTACTGGTTGGAATGCAAAGGTTGGAAACAAAGAGGAAGGATCAGTAGTTGGAAAATATGGCCTGGGTGACAGAAATCATGCTATAGATCACATAATAGAATTTTTCAAGACCAATGGCTCTTCACTGCAAATACCTTTTTTAAAACAACACAGAAGATGATTACACACATATTTCACCAGATGGAATCCACAGAAATTAAATTGACTACATCTGTGGAAAGAGACAGTGGAAAAGCTCCATAGCATCAACCAAAGCAAAGTCAGGGTAGACTGAATAACAGACCATCAATTTCTCTTATGCAAGTTCATGTTGAAAATGAAATTGAAATATAACCTTAAACATATCCCATCTGAATTTAGAGACCATCTCAAGAACAGATTTGATGCATTAGACACTAATGACCTAAAACCAGAAGAGTTGTAAGATGACATCAAGAACATTATACAGGAAGAAAACTAATGGTCATTAAGAAGACAAGGAAAAAAGAACTAAAATGGTTGTCAGAGGAGACTCTGAAATTTGCTTTCCAGCACAGAGATGCTAAAGCAAATGGAAGAAATGAGGAGGTACAACAGCTGAATGGAAAACTTCAAAGGGCAGCTCAAGAAGACAAAGTCAAATATTATAATGAAATGTACAAATATCTGGAGTTAGAAAGTCCAAAGGGAAGAACATTTTCTATGTTTTTCAAGCTAAACGAGCTGAGGAAAAATTCAAGCCTCGACTTGCAATAACAAAGGATTCTTTGGACAAAATATTGAATGGTGCAGAAAGCATCAAAAGAAGATGGAAAGAATATACAGAACCACTGTACCAAAAAGAAATGGTTGAAGTTCAACCATTTCAAGAGATAACACATGATCAAGAGTCCATGGTACCTAAAGAAGAAATCCAAAGTACACAGAAGACATTAGCAAAGACAAGGCTCTGGGAATTGATGGAATGCAAATTAAAATCTTTCAACAAACTGATGTAGCACTGGAGGCAC
>NW_006408804.1:1422359-1426794 GCF_000296735.1 Chrysochloris asiatica
TCGTATCAACCATCAACATTCATGGAAACAGCAGTAAAGAAATTAAATGATATATTGCGTTAGGATCCATGTTGGAAGAAGTGCAGCCACAGTGCTCCTTGGAGGCCAGGATAGCCAAACTTCATCTCTCATACTTCGGACATATTGTCAGGAGGGACCAGTTGCTGGAGAAGGATATAATGTTTGGTAGGGTGGAGGGTCAGAGAAAAAGAGGAAGACCCCCAATGAGATGGATTGACCAGGTGGCAGCATCGATGGACTCAAGTATGACAACAATAGTGAGGTTGGCCCAGGATTGGGCAGTGTTTTGTTCTGCTGTGCAAGGTTCGCTATGAGTTGGAACCGACTCAATGGCACCTAACAACAACAACGATTGCATTAGGGACATCTGCAGTACAAGAACTCTTTAAAGGGTTCAAGAGCAGAGATGTCTGTTTGAGGACCAACGTGCACCTGACCCAAGCCATAATATTTGTCATAGCTTCATATGCATGTTAAACTTCAACAATGAATAAGGAATAGTTGAGTTAAAGTGTTGGAGAAGAATATTAAAAGTATCATGGACTGCTGAAGAACAAACAAATCTGTGTTGGAATAAGTACAGCCTTAATGTTCATTAGAAGTCAAGGTGACCAGACTTTGTTTTTAGTACTTAGGACATGTTTTCTGGAGGGACTAATCCCTGGAGAATGACATCATGCTTGGTAAAGTGGAAGGACAGCGAAAACGAGGGAGACCCCCAACTAGATGAATTGACCTCGTGGAAGCAGCAATGAGCTCAAGCATAGCAGCCATTGTTAGGATGGTACAGGACCTGCTGGTGTGTTGTTCTGTTGTACATAGAGTTGCTATGGGTTGAAACTGACTTAATGGCAAGTAAGAACAACAACAAGATGGTCAGAACTATTTTAGTAATTACTTATATGTAAGGTCAGAAATGAGTATAAAACTCCGTAATGTACTTCACTAGGAAACTCTTCATTCCCCTTCTGCCATATCCCCTAAAGAACATAGTCTAGACCTGTGGATAGAGAAAGCACTTACATTAAAAAAGTGACTGCTGAGAGAGCTTATCATCCAGGCTGATTACACAACTAGATAGCACAATCAGTAGTTGAAAAGGCCTGAGGGATTTTTTAAAAAGTCATTCATAATTATTGGAGGGAAAAGGTACCTCATTATTATGTGGATTGTCTGACTGGTAGGACTATTCTATATATCTGTGGCTCTGAATACAGTAATTTATAAATAGTTTCTCTTTGAAACAAAAAGTTATAACAAAGGCAAGATATGGCAAGCTGAAATTTTAGAAGTTCATTCAACTCAATTATTTTTTGAGCACTGGCTTTTTCTTCTCCAATGCTATGTTCTGGCCATACAGAAATGGATAAAAAAAAAAAATCTGTTCTAGAGGCATTCACAAAGGTAGATTGGGAAGGAGCTCAAGGGTAAGACATGTACTCTAAGAAAGTTGTGTAGATGGTATTAGAGAAACAGCTGTTCACTTTTCTCTAGTAGGACAGAGAAGAGCTCATCAGAGAGGAATCATTTGAATTAAATCTGGAATGCTGAGTTGGGATATTGCAAGGGTAAAAACGGGGAAGGGCATTCCAGTTAGGGGGAGAAACATGCACAGAGCTATCTGAAATCATGTCAGGACACAGCAAGTAGATTAGCATGTATGAAACACAGGAGCACATGAGGGAAGATGGTGAGAGTGTGAGATAGGCATGTGACTTCCTGAGACTTACCATCCAAAACTGAGCAGAGCTTTTTTCATCCCTTACATACAGAATGCTCATTAAAAAACAATTCATGATTTAAGAATTATTTCCTAAGCAAAATAATTTCAAAGTACAGACATTATACTAATTGTGTTTTAGCTGGAAGAGATATTTTCCTGCTTGTTCCTAATTCATTATAATTGAATCCAATTATAATTTTTGGTGCATCTGTAATGAATTGTGAAAAATACTAACTAAGGAGCTAAAAATAAAAATAAAAAAAGATTTTTGCTTTTCTGGACTTGACTAATCATCTAGTTGCTGTTGTTAAGTGCCATCCAGTTGGTTCTGACTCATAGTGACCCCATGCACAATAGAACAAAACACTGTCTGGTCCTGAACAAACCTCACAATCATTTGGTCTCATTGTTGCAGCTACTGAGTTAATCCATCTCATTGATGGTCTTTCTTCCTTCTTTTTGCTGACCCTCTACTTTACCAAGTATAATATAATTCTCCAGAGACGTGTCCCTCCTTATATAATGTCGAAAGTACATGAGATGAAGTCTCGCCATCTTTGATGGGTGGAAGTATTCTGTTTGTACTTCTTCTGATAAAGATTTATTAGTTCTTCTAACAGTCCATGGTATTCAGTATGCTTTACCAACACTGTAATTCAAGATCATCAGTTCTTATCTAATCTTCCTTATTGATTGTCTAGCTTTCACATGAATATGAGGTGATTGAAAATACCATGGTTTGGGACAGGCACACCTTAGTCCTCCCAGTGATATCTTTACTTTCGAATACGTTAAAAGAGGTCTTTGGCAGCACATTTTCCCAGTGCAATATGTTATTTGACTTCTTGACTGATGGTTCCATGAATATTGATTGTGAATCAAGGCAAAATGAAATCCTTGGCAAATTAAGTCTTTTCTTTGTTTAGCATGATGTTGCTTATTGGTCTAGTTGTGATTTTTTTGTTTTCTTTTTTGTTGAGGTTTAAACTGTATTGAAGAAATGGGAATACTATAACACTTAATTGTGCTCAGGAGGATCATGTACATAGACCAAGAGGCAGTCATTTGAATAGAAAAAGATGGTATTATGTGGTTTTAAATCAAGAAAGGTGTGTGTCAGCATTGTAGCCTATTATACTTATTCAATCTACAAATAGTCTAAGAAGGTGACTATATGAAGAATAACAAGACATCAAGATTGGAGGAAGACTCATTAACAACCTATGATATGAAGATGACATGCTAAAAGCAAATAGAACTTGAAGCACTTACTGATAAAGATCAAAGACTACAGTCTTCAGTATGAATTATTATTCAATGTAAAGAAAACATGCCTCTCCCCCACTTCAGATAAGCTTCCTGCTTCACTCTCAGTTCTAGCCTCCAGTGGCTAGGTCATGTCCATGGGATCAGGAGTTCCCAGGTCTCCCTAAACTTCAGACCAACCAGCCCTTCCTCTTCTCTCTTTCATTTCAAGGTTGATGGGCGTCTTCGGAACATGGTAGAATTCAGCCCATGTCTTCGTTGCTGCCTTTCCCCTTTTCTCCTCATCACAGGTTATTGATTGAATGCTTACTATCTGCTTGTGTTTGTACTAGTAACTAGAGACTCATACTTCAGGACGCAGGTCAGGCCTCATCTCTTCTAGGCATCTTCTCTGAACTTTCTAGCCTAAGTTTGAGGCTTGTTTGTGCTCTCATTGTACTCTGTTCCTATATCCATCATAGTTTCCAACACAATGTATTGCAATGCTCTGTTGTGTTCGCCTCCTTCGTTTATCTGTAGTATCCTTCAGGACCAGTGCTTGGTCTCTTTGTTCTTTATAACCTGGTCATCTAGCTGGGACCCTGGCACAGTATATGTGCTCCTTCAACAGTTGTTGAACTGAAACTGTACAAAGTGAATAAGACATAGTCTTTGCCATCAAGTTGCTCACAGGCCACCTGGGTTGACATGTATAAATTAATAATAATGTCAAATTGTGATAAAAATTTTACCAGTTATACATAAAAAAAAAGTAGAGCTAGAGGCTAGTGGCAGACATTGCAAGCACTGGCGAAGCCTGAAAGTAATGGTTGTGCTTTTCCCTTAGTGAATTTGAGCAGAATGTATATTCATTTAGGAAAAAGACTATTGAGCTGCTGTGGTGGCGGCAGGAGACATAGTGAACCCAGCGGCCACGGCAGACCGGGAGGGAGCAGTGGAAATGGTCATGTGTCGTTTTACGAGGCTCCCCAGTACCTCCCTGTTCGTCAGCAATATCGTGGACGCCACCAGGCCTGAGGACTTACATGGTGAGTTTGGTCAATGTGGCCCTATATGTTTACATTCCATTTGACTTCTACACTCGCCACCCATGTTCAATTTGAAGATGTTCGCAATGCTGAAGATGCTCTTTATAAACTCAATAGAAAATGGATATGTTGTCAACAAACTGAAATACAGTTTGCACAAGATGATCGAAAAACACCAGGCCAAATGAAATTAAAAGAATGTCACCCTTGTTCTCCAAGTGATTATAGAAGATCCAGAAGGCCTAACCAAAGGAGAACTCGAAGTAGAAGTTCTTCCTGGGGAAGAAATAGCAGGCGGTCTGATAATCTTAAAGATTTCTCGACACAGGCAATTTTCTTATAGCCACTCTAAATCTCGTTCTAAATTACTCCCAAGGCAGTCTACCTCAGCAAGGCA
>NW_006408804.1:1427595-1434366 GCF_000296735.1 Chrysochloris asiatica
GGCACATAACAACAACAACAACAACAAGGTATATCAATGAATCTGGTCACACCTTCAAAGTTTCCCTCTTGTGAAAAAGGGAATATTACCAAGATTAACCTCTTTATTATTTTTAAAAAATTTTCTTGAAAAGAGTACTTTCCTAAGTAGTAAGGCAGGTTGAATAAATAAGACAACTGATGGGTCTAATAACAATTGTGATGGACAAGCTCTTAAACTCCTTGTGGTTAGGGATGTTAATTGCTGTGTATTCTCTTTGTTGAAATGACTATAATTGCTGTAAGTGCTTTATAATAACTTAAACTGATCTGTCTTCACACCAGGTGTGCGGATCCATCTGTACTAACAAAGTACAGTGTGGAAAGAGTATATTGAATATATTGTGGGAGCACTTTGTTTCAATAAAAAGACGTGAGTTTGGAAGTTGGGTTAACCTGTATTAGAATCCGATCTCTGCTTCAAATAAACTGAAGAGTCCTGTGAGAATTGTATGAAGTATATTAGGTTTGTTTTCTTTACAGTAGATTCATGATACTTGAAACATTTTATAGGAAATTTGGTTTGAGAATGAAATAAGGTAACATGAGGGGCTATCACAATGTCTGAAAAATAAGATCTGTTTAATAAATGTAAGGTTTTGTTTTTCCTTTAGCTAAGAATTTCACTTAGAATTCTTCTGCATAACTATTTGAAGCCCCTTTAAATATTACACTCAATAATTTATTGCCTTTATGCTCAATACCCTCTAGTGAGAATTCTATGAGTTAATGTTTATTGGGTATATATCATGCCTGAGCTGAGCAATCTCATTTATTTCTTACTTACTTAGGCCCCATTTTATAGATGAAGAAAATGAAAATAGAGAGATTAAGTAGATTTGTTCAAGATAAAACTGGTAAACTGTATGGTCAGCATTCATACTCTCAGAGCTTGTTTCTGAAGCTGCGCTCCTAATGACTCTCTGCTAATTCTCTTGCTTACTCATATTCATTTACTTTCTCTTTGGGTTTCCCACCTCTTTAAACTATACTCCACCAGATGAGGCAGAAAGAGGATTATGCAGATATACAATAAATTAAATTTCCATTTTTTAAATAACTCAAAATCAGAGTCACAGAGAAAGAGTAGAAGGAAAAGAACATGGCTGTGAGAATGACTTTGGTTTCAGTGTCCAGTGGGAGAGACCTTGGTGAATCTCAATCAGAGAAGAGATCATTGCGTTCTCTTTAATTCAAGGGTTTTCTCGTGGTAAAATGGTTAACTTGGTGAGGATCCACTGTTGTTTTAGGTGCCATCGTGTTAGTTTCCACCCATAGCAACCCTATGAACAGTAGAACAAAAACTGCCCTGTCCGGTGCCAGTCTCACAATCATTGTTATGCTTGAGCCCATTGCTGCTGCCACTGCACTAGTCCATCTCCTTGGGGTCTCCACTTTATGAAGCAGGATGTCCTTCTCCAGGGATTGGTCCCTCTGGATAATATGTCCACAGCATGAGACATAAAGTTTGGCCATCTTAGCTGCTAAGGAGCATTCTGATTTTACTTCTTCCAACACAGATTTGTTTGTTCTTCTAGCAGTCCATGGCACTTTTAATATTCTTCTCCAGTGCATTTACTCAAACACATCAATTCTTCCATGGCCTTCCTTATTCATTGTCTAACTTTCATATGCATATGAGGCTATTAAAAATGCGATGGCTTGGGTCAGTACTTAAACTGACATCTGTGCTCTTGAATGCTTTAAGGAGGTCTTGTACAACAAATTTGCCTAATGGCGGGCCATAGCTCCTGGGTATTAAACCTTTAGCAACTTACTGAGCACTGAGAATTAGGTGGGGTTTTTTTTTAGGTAAAATTAAGTCACTGAGTTTGGGTATGCCAATGTATTCTTGGGCTCACAGAATATCCATTATGATTCAATTGTATCTACCTAAGGGGCGATTTGGGGTCCAGTGTAAAGGAATATTTTCTGCATACCTATTCACTTGGCCACAGCTGTTGAGCTCAAGGAAGTGCATACTGTAAGGTGTTGTACAAATACTGTTTATACTCAATTTAAAAAGTACAAACACAAAGTTTTAAGAGAAGGAACTAATTTTGCCCACAACTGTATACACCAGAAAATCTTCTGGCCATTGGTGGGGTTGTGGTTGCCAACAGTCAACTTGCAACTTGTACAATACTGTCAAGTGTGATAATTGTTGACATGTAGCTGAATCTTGATGATCCTTACATTAAACACTCAGGTCAGAGCACAAAGAATAAAGGTTATTCAAGCACTTGCCCTCTGCTTTAATTTCATCTCAGGAATATGTCTCTATAGATGTGTGATTATACATACACACACATACACACACACACACGCATATAATACAGGTGTCCTGGTGTAGGATCAGCACTGGACTGTGAACCACAAAGTTGGTAGTTCAAAATGGCTGTTCCCTATACAGGGTCACTATGAGTTGGAACCGACTCGACACTTGATATGTATGTATGCATGTATGTATACATACATATACACACAAAAGGGATTTAAAAAAACTCATGGAAAAATGGAATGAAGAGTTAAGATTATGAAATTTTCCCATGAATTTGGAAGCACCTTCACCTGCATGCATGCATGTTGTGTGTGCATGTTTAAATTGTGGTTTGAATTTTGAATATGAAAAGGATGAATAAGAGCATTTTGTACGCTTGAAATTAAGACCCTTTTGAATGGACTGCATGGGAATTTATTGCCTTTAAATAAAAAGCAAACTAAGAAATCACTGACTTTCCTTTCATTTCACATTTACTTTACTAACTCATCCTAAGCCTTGTTCTCTTACCTATCTCCATCACTCCCAGATCCATATGGACAAGAGAGTAATGATTCTGTGGAGATTCTATCTTACCCCTCTTGTTCTGTCCCTAGCCAACCTCAAGAAAACTTGTAAGCCAGTCACTTTGTGCCTTTATAACCCCAAATTTTGGTAGCCAAAGTCTAAATTGCCCATCCCTATTAACTGTGAACTGCAAGGTCAGCAGTTCTAAACTAGCACCTGCTCCATGGGAGAAAGATGAGGCTTTCTGCTCTCGTAAAGATTTACAGCCTCAGAAGCCCTGTTCAGGGTTGCTGTGGGTCAGAACTGACTCAACGGCACTTAACAACATTAACCCAGAGTGCTGAGGATGCAAGCTTGATTCTTGCTATGAAGAAGCCTTCCCTGTCAGTTGGAATTTTGGACAACGTCACCCATAAACAAAGGTCCAGTTGTAGCAATTTATGCTTGCTCCCTGTATCAAACTTTATCTTTTTCTGATTGAGTTTTGGTCAGCAAGCCTTCCAAGCTAGGTCAAATGGGTACTATCTGCAAGTTTGTGAATTCTCACATGCCTCCCCCAACTTAAGACCAGCTGGCCGCTTCACCGTAACTCTAGCCAATGAATCCACTTTTGACCAGCTCTGTTTTCCTTCAATTTTGCCAGCATAGACATTTTGTTGCTATATTATGTTTTTAGAAATTTAATAAATACATAACTCTTGGAAAATAATACATAAATCATTTTGTGTTGTTGTTAAGTGCTGTCAAGTCAATTCTGACCCATAGTGACCCTGTATAGTGTTTTTAAGGATCAGCTGGTGAGCTTGAACCACTGACCTTGGAGTTCAAACGACTTTGCAGTATGACACATTAGCCCACAACACCACACCAGGCACTAGGAAGTTAATTCCAAATATTAGTGAATAAAATATCTCTCAGACTAATGATAAAAATAACACAGTTAAAATATTATGGTGTTCACTGGACAAGAATGTACATTCATAAATAAAAGCACTTTCCCCCCCTAATTCCATCTTAAGTGAATACATTATTGAAAAGCAGTGCAGTCCATGAGTAATGTTGGTTAGACAATTTGATGGGTTAGGTATGGTTAATTTGACAATAGTCAGCATGAATGCCTACTTCTCTGGCTTCAATTCTTCCTGTTCAGTTAAATGATGTTTAAAAGGAAACATTGCTGAATTATTTTTACTAATGATTGAGCAATAGCTGGCTACTTGCTCCTCCTGGTTCTAAGATTTCTATTTCAGAGCTGAGTTGGGAATAAATTGCACAATGACATGGAAATATTTTCTTGAAAGTATTTCCCACTTTGTTATTAATCTCACATATCGAAGACAAAAGTCCTAAAGTGGAAGACACAGAAAAATAGGAAAAGCATTTTGAATGGCAGGAGATAAATTTATGTAATATAACTAGCATTTCTAAGCTGGATTTCATGAGCTAGCATTTTTTTTTTCTGGCAATAATTCACAATAATAAAAATAATCCTAGCAGGCAATTTATATAGAATACAAGAAAATACGTATCCTAAGGAAAGTGCATTTTCAAATGAGAGAAAATTGATTAGACTGAATCTGTTTTAAATGCTGAGTCAGGGCTTACATTTCTTTTTGGAATCTGGCATTATTTCAGCCATCATAACAAAGGGTATCACAGCCAGAGAAATGAATAACAAGTTAACTTCAGCAACTAAAATAAAAGTTTTAAAAAACTCAGTGGGGTCAGTTGGTATGTTGTGGTTATTGTTAGGTGTCATCAGGTCTGTTCTGACAAAACACTGCCTGGTCCTTCATCACCCTCCTAATTATTGTTACGCTTGAGGTCATTGCTGCTGTCACTGTACCATTCCATCTCATTGTGTGCTTTCCTCTTTCACACTGACACTCCCCTTTACCAAGCACGATGTCCTTCTCCAGAGACTGGACCCTTTGACAACAATAGGTCTGAAATATGAGAGAGAAACAATCATCTTCCAAGCTTCTAAGGAGCATTCTGACTTTACTTCTTCCAAGACAGATTTTATTCTTCTGGAAGTCCACTGTACTTTTAATATTCTTCTCCAACACCATAACTCAAATGCATCAGTTCTCCTATGGTCTTCCGTATTCATTATTCAGTTTTCACATGCATATGCTGGTGTTAAGTGCTGTTAAGTTGGTTCCAACTCACAGTAACTCTGAATAGGGTTTCTGAGGAGTGGATGATGGATTTACACTATTGAACTTGTGGTGGGGGCTTATTGGAAATACCATGGATTGGGTCATGGACACCTTAGTTCTCAAACTGATATTTTTGCTCTTGATGACTTTAAAGAGGTATTGGGCAGAAGATTTGCCTAATGCAATATGTCCTTTGATTTTTTTTTAAATGTTTTATTGTGAATTATGTGATAATTTACATTTAAGAACATTAGCTTTACATTCATCTTATTATATATCATTTCATTGGTATGGTTACAATACCTTCCATGCATCATCATCAACCAAATTGTACACCCTGCAAGTCTGCCCCCGGTTATCAGTACACAGCACCTCTCCCTCTCTAGGTCTAGAGTTCCCAGCCACTCCATCTCCACATCATCGTCTCTGCCTCTATCTCTGGTGTTACTCTTTCTCTGGGTAGGGTCCTGGACTCTGCTCTTCTCCCTTGATGGTCCCAGGGTCCTCTGCTCCTGGACTGCAAAGTCAACCACTCCTCTATTTTTGCTACAAAATGTCTACCTTTACATTTCCAACCCTCACAGTCAGTCCTGATAGTAATTATTCACTATTGTACATGAGTGCTATCCACATCTCCCTTCATCAGTCCCGCCCAGACAGATTGGAAACTACTCAGTGGAGATTCTACCTTCCTCTGCACCCTCTGGATTTAGGCTCCCTCTTGAAAGCTTGTAAGCTAGTCACTTCTTGCCTTTGTAGCGCCTGCCCCCCTCAATTTTGGGTAGCCAATGTTCAAATTGCCCATCCCTATCTACCCTGTGTATTGAGGGGGTGGGGATGATCCTAACTGTAAAGATTTGTTCCCTCTTTTGAGCTACTGCCTCTAAAGGTGTAGGTCAGGTTCATCAAATTGTATCAGATTACTTTTTTTCCCCTCTTCTTTATTCTTCCAGTTGAGTTCTGATCATCTAGCCATTGAAGCCAGGTCAAACGGGTATTATCTGTAAGGGCGGGTGTTCTTGTGCATATGCCCTCTCTTCTTATCAACTGGACACTTCAATGCTCTGCTCTAGTCCTCTGTGGCTATGTCACTGACTCTGGGCCCAGGAGTCCCCAGGTCTTGCCAAACTGCTGGCCAACCAGATCTCCACCTGGGTTCCCAGGAGTCTATTGAAAGTGGTTGGATTTAGCTCGCAGCTTCATTGTTGTTTTACCCTCACTTACCCATATCGGTGACCAACGTGCTCACCAGTCAGAGCACTTGTCTGCTCCTGTATTCCCATTGAGTCTCAGTCTTGGAAAGGGGTTACCCTGAGGGGATCTGGGTAAGACTTGCCTTGATGTCTCCTGGGTGGGTGATCAACTTGCTTGTTCTTGTGTTGAACTGCCATTATGGTTTTTGTGTTTTTCCTGTTGGTCTTCCTTTCAAGAAATACCTCATCTTCTGTTCTTCTAACTGTTCCAGGCTGGTCTGCTTGTCCTTTCAAGTGAAAATTTCCCACCTCAGAAGATTCTGGATGGAGTTCAGGATTCCACTTATGGTCTTATGTAATGCAGAGGCTCCACAGGAAGCCTCCTTCACTGGGCACACTGTAACCCTATTTTAGGTATTCCAATCAGTTATAGGCAGAAGATGAACTTACAAGCTTTCTATGGTGATATTTTTGGTTATTCCCTTCTCTCCCCCTTGAGTGTCTATTTTATTATGGTATGCCAGGGAAAACAAGATTCAAAAGACAGCCAAGCATCTTAACATTATTTCCCCCCTTTTGCCCATTCCAAC
>NW_006408804.1:1436601-1441374 GCF_000296735.1 Chrysochloris asiatica
TCTTCTTTTTGGGTGTGTGCATTTATTGCAATAAATTGTCCTCTCAGCACTGCTTTCACCATGTCTCAAAGATTTTGCAATGTTGTGTTTTCTTTCTTATTTGTTTCAAGGAACTTTGCCAGTACACATGTAATTTCTTCTACTACCCAGTTGCTTTTCAGCAGGGTGTTATTCAGTTTCCATGTATTTGACTTGATTTCCTTGGTCTTCCAATTGTTGATTTCTAATTTGATAGCATTGTGGTGTAAGAAGGTGCCTTGTAGTATTTGATATTTGTAAATTTATGGAGGTTTGTTTTGTGGCCTAACACATGGTCTATTCTGGAGAATGTTCCATGTGCACTGGAAAAGAATGTGTATTGTGCAGTTGTTGGGATGAATGCTCTTTACACATCTAGGAGGTCCAGTTGAGTGATTGTGTTGTGTAGTTCTTCTGTGTCTTTGTCAAGTTTCTTTCTGCATGTTCTATCCATTTCTAAAAGCAGTGTATTAAAACTGCCAATGATTATTGTAGATTCATCTATTTCTTTCTTCAAATCTATTAGTTTGCTTTATATATTTGGAGCTCTTTCATTGGGAGCATAGATATTTATTATGGTTATGTCATCTTGTTCAATTGTCCCTTTAATCATGAGATAATTCCATCTTTTTCTATTATGCTGGTTTTTGCCTTAGAGTTTATGTTATCAGAGTTTAGAACTGCCACTCCTGTTTGCTTTTGATTGCCATTAGCTTGGTATATGTTTTTCTATCCTTTGACTTTTAATCTGTTTTTGACTCTGTGTGCAAGATGTGCCTCTTGCAGACAGCATATTGAAGGATCTTGTTTTCTTATCCATTGTGCCACCCTCCTCTTATCTGGTGCATTTAATCCATTTATTGATAGGTATGGATTAATTGCTGCCATTATTATTATTATTATTTTGTGGTGTTGCTGCTTTCTTTGTTCTGTTTGTCTTCCTTTGCTGAGTTCATGCTTTTTATGTTCTTTCTTGTGAGTGAGTTTCTTCATAGTTTTAATGTTTCCATGTTCTTGTTGGATTTTCATTTTCTTGGTATATTGTGAAGTGTTAATTATCTTTGAGGTTACTTTATATTCCATTAACTTTTCCCTCCAGTTAGTGCAGTCTATTTTATCCTGTAATCTACCTGACCTACTCACCATCTGGATCTCTGTTCCTATGTGTTTACCTTCCTTAACACTGTAATTGTTTTGATCATAGACTGACTTCCGATATTCTCTGAGTTTGTTCTTAGAGTTTTGTTCTATTCTTGATTCTTCCTTCTGTCGATTAAGTTCTGAGAGGTGTTGCCATGTATGTCAATCTTTGATTGCTGTCTGTACTTGTTGGTTCTCAGTCCACAGAACTTCCTTTGGGATGTTTTGTAGCACAAGGTTGGCTTTGGCAAAATCCCTTAGCTTCTGTTTAACCTGGAATGTTTTGATTACACCACTGTATTTGATTGATAGCTTTGCTGGATAAAGGATTCTTGATTCTCAGTTTTTTTCTTTCACGGTTTTATATATGTCTCCCCATTGCTTGCATGGTTTCTGCTGAGAGAGCCAAGCTTAATCTGACTTGCTTGCTTTTGTATGCAACACTTCTCTTTTCCCTAGCTGCTTTCAGGATTGTCTTCTTATCTTTGATTTTTGGAGAGCTTGATTATGATATGTCTCAGTGATTTTCTTTTGGGGTCTCTCCTTCCTGGGGTTAGTTGAGCTTCTTGAATGCTTATTTTTTCACTTATCAGGATGTTAGAGAAATCTTCTTCCAGCAGTACTTCAACTATTTCCTCTGTGGACTTGTGTGATTCTTCCTATTCCGGAATGCTGATAATTCTTAAGTTATTCCTCTTCATGTTGTCCAACATGAATCTTAGACCTTCTTCAGATTTTTTTATCCTTTTTTCTATTTGCTCTTCTATCTTAGGGGTATTGAGAGATTTGTCTTTAAGCTCACTAGTTCTGCCTTCCATCTCTTCAATTCTACTCCTTTGCCCTTTTACTATATGTCTATTTCTGATATTGTATTATTGATCATTTGGGCCTCTTTCTTTATGTTTTGAATTATTTCCAGTGTTTTATCTATTTTATTTGATTGTTCCTGTAGCGCTTTCCTGACTTCTTCTTTATTTTTCTCATCTCCATTGTAAAGTGTTTTGAAACATTTTAAAATCCTTTTTCTGAATTCCTTCTCAGGCATTTCCAAGGCCTGCCCTCCTTCCAGAATGTATTCCAGGTCTACCTTTAGGTCATCTGTCTCAGACATCTTATGTTGTTTCTCCACATGTGCTGATATGGTCATCTGCTTTTGCTTCTTGGACATGTTCAGTGTTTATTTGTGGCCTTAATACTTAATTGAGTGTGTGTTTTGGTATTTTTTATGTTTTCTGATTGCCTCCAGGTAGGTGTGATCAGGATGTGGGCTTCCCTTTTCACAATTCTGATTGCTTAACTCAGAGCAACTTTCATAGATGTTGTCTGCCTCTCTTGTGTATGGCAGTTGGTTTGGTTCTTGCCTGGATTTCGGTGTTTTATAGAGTGTGATTGTAGCTTGACTATATGGCAGCAGTTGCTGTCTCTTCTTGGGTAATATAGGGAGAGAAAGAGTCCCTCAAAGGTAAAGGGGGAAGCATAAAACAAAAAACAGCCTCAGTAAAAAAACAAACCAACAAAAAACCCCACCAAAATAACAACAATAACAACAAAACTAGATTGGATACTGTAGCCTATAAATGCAGAAAAGGGAGAGGAGGAAGAGAAGACAAAAAGATCTGTAGCCTAATATGAATATTACTTTAATGTCCTCTTTCAGCTTCTTGCCTTCAAGGCCACCTGATAAATTTCAAGATGCCACTATTGATTATTATGTTGTACCTCATGATTTAATGTTCTGTCTGTTTTGTTTTTAAATTATCTTTCCCTCTCCATACCACTTGTTCTGGTTTTTTTCCTATTAAAAAACAGTTCCGGGCCGGCTCTTGGGCTGAGAGTATCTGTGCGCATGCTTGGCAGAAGAACCCACCAGTGGTAGGGTTGGGGGGTGTCCACTTGCTCAGGCACACCCTCTAGTCACAAGAATGGGGGTTCACAAACAGTAGGGTGGGCAATGAACAGATACTAACAAAAAAAATATAATAACAAAGCAAAACCAACAAAGTGTATTGTCCACCTTTGCTTTGAGGTTCCCGCAGCATTATTCCATGGTGGGTCTGCTCTCCTGCTTGGTCTTGCCATTTGGTCTTGCCCAAGTTGTCAGCTCTGCAGCATTATTCCATGGTGGGTCTGCTCTCCTGCTTGCTCTTGCCGTTTGGTCTTGCCCAAGTTGTCAGCTCTGGGCCGCTGAGCCTGACAGATTCAAAAGTATGCAATTTCTTACTTCCACTGCAAGTTTCATTAGCTATAAGCCTTCAAACTTTTAAAATATCCCTACCTATGTGGTTCAGAGTTTTGGAGCTCTTCCCTGAACCTGTTTTGCCTGGTGTTCTGTAGTATTGCTCTCCTTTGATTTCTTGACTGTTGGTTCCATGTGTGTTGATGGGTGATCCAAGTACAATGAATTCTCTGACACCTTCAATATTTTCTCCATTTATCATGATGTTATTTATTGCTCCAGTTGTGAGCATTTTTGTTTTCTTTACACTGATGTGCAATCTATACCAAAGGCTGTGGTCTTTGATATCCATCAGCAAGTACTTTAAATCTTCTTCACTTTTAGCAAGCAAGGTTGTATCATTTCCGTATTGCAGGTTGTTAAGGAGTCTTCCTTCAATCCTGATACCAAATTATTCTTCATATAATCCAGTTGCTTAGATTATTTGCTCAGCACACAGATGGATAAGTATGGTGTAAAAATACACTCATGGCATTTACCTTTCCTGATTTAAAGCTATTCAGTATACCCTTGTTGTGTTTGAACTACTGCCTCTTGTTCTATGTATAAGTTCCTGATGAACACAGTTAGGTTTTCTAGACTATCCATTCTTCACAATATCATCCATAGCTTGTCATGATCCACACAGTCAAAGGTCTTTGTATATTAACCAACACAAATTGAAACTAGAACAACATATGACGACAGTAGATGAGGGTGATAAAGTGTGTATGCCAGCAGATATAGCCACATTATTAAAAACTTCAATAGGCCTGTAAAATTGTGAATTCCTAATCGATTAGGAAATATCAACTTGGTGTACTCAAGGACAGTTACATTATGATGATCATGGGGATTATGAATATTTATAAATTTTAATAATTTCTAGATTGCATTTCTCATAGTATGGACAGCTTTTTTTTTTTTTCTTCCAACTAACTGAATTCTTCAGATGTTCACACATGATTTTTTTTTAAAAAAAGCAACAAATATTCTAGTCCTTAAGATGTTGAGTAATGATTTTACAAAGAAGTTTTCTGAATGGGGATTAGTTGGTGATTATAACAAATATAATCATTCTTTAGAAATGTCACTAGTTTTATTATTATTTCTACCTCCAAATATATATATATAGTCTTTCACTGGAAAATGTGTGTAGGTTTTTACATGTGCCTTATTTGATGATGCTTATATCTTGTTTTTGCTTGTCTCATTTAAAGTTCTTTTTGATTATGTTAGTTTAAATATTTCAGCTGTCAGTTTGTCTTACTGTGGTGGCTTGTGAATTGCTGTGATTCTGGAAGCTATGTCACTGGTATTTTAAATGCCAGCAAGGTTACCCATGGTGGACAGGTTTCAGATGAACTTCCAGATAAAGACAGACTAGGAAGAAGGAGTGA
>NW_006408804.1:1442149-1459127 GCF_000296735.1 Chrysochloris asiatica
TATTGATCATTACTGGTGATTGGAATGCAAAGGTTGGGAACAAAAAGGAAGAATCAGTAGTTAGAAAATATGGCCTTGGTGATAGAAATTATGCTGGAGATCACATGATAGAATTCTGTAAAACCAATGATTTGTTCATTTCAAATACCTTATTTAGACATAAAATATGACTATACACATGGACCTCACCAGATGGAATACATAGAAATCAAACTGACTACATATGCAGAAAGAGAGGAGAGAAAAGATCCATATCATCAGTGAAAACAAGGACAGGGGCAGACTGTGGAACAGACCATCAATTGCTCATATGCAAATTTAAAAAGAAGCTGAAATAAATGAAAACAAGTCCATGAGAGCCAAAATATGACCTTAAATATATACCACCTAAATTTCGAGATCATCTGAAGAACAGATTTGATACATTAAACACTAAAGACTGAAGACCAGAAGAGTGTGGGATGACATCAAAAATATCATATATGAAGAAAGCAAAAATCTTTAAGAAGACAAGAAAGAAGGAAAAGATCAAAATGGATGTGAGAAGAGATACTGAAACTTGCTGTCCATCATAGAGATATTAAAGCAAATGGAAGAAATGAGGAGGTACAAGAGCTGAACAGGAAATTTTGATGGTCAGCTCGAAAGATAAAGTCAAATATTACAACAAAATGTACAAAGATCTGGAGTCAGAAAATCAAAAAGGAAGAACACACTCAGCATTTCTCAAGCTGGGGGAACTTAACAAAAAAATTCAAGCCTCAACTTTTGTTATTGAAGGATTCTCTGGGCAAATTATTGAATGATGCAGAAAGCATCAAGAGATGACAGAAGGAATACACAGAGTCACTGTATCAACAGGAAATGGTTGATGTTCAACCATTTCAAGAGCTAGCATATGCTCAAGAGCCAATTATACTGAAGGAGGAAGTCCAAGGTGCATTGAAGGAATTGGCAAAGAACAAGGCACCAGAAATTGATGGAATAAAAATTGAAATCTTTCAAGAAAGTGAGGCGGCACAGGAGGCACTCACTCATCTCTGCCAACAAATTTGGCAGACAACTATCTGGCTGACTGATTGGAAAAGATTTGATTTTGTGCCCATTCCAAAAAGAGGTGACTCAACAAAATGTGGATATCATCAGATAATATCCTTGATATCCCATGTGTGTAAAGTTTTACTAAAGGTAATGCAGAAATTGCTGCAAGCATACATTGACAGAGAATTTCCAGAGGTTCAAACCAGATTCAGAAGAAGCTGTGGAATGAGGGATATCATTGCTGATATCAGATGGATTTTGGCTGAAAGCAGAGAATATCAGAAAGATGTTTACCTGTGCTTTGTTGACTATGCAAAGGCTTTCGATTGTGTGGATCATGACAAGCTATGGACAACATTGTGAAGTATGAGTATTCCGGAACACTTAATTGTGTTCCTGAGGAATCTGTACCTGGACCAAGAGGCAGTTGTTCAAACAGAACATGGAAACACTAAATCACTAAATGGTTTAAAATTAAGAAATGTGTGTGACAGGGTTGTATTCTTTCACCATACTTATTCAAACTGTATGCTAAGCAGATCAAAGAGAAGCTTGATTTTATGAAGACAAACGTGGTTTGGAGGATTGGAGGAAGACTCATTAACAACTTGCGATATGCAGATGATACCACCTTGCTTGCTGAAAGTGAAGAGGACTTAAAATATTTACTGATGAAGATCAAAGAACACAGCCTTCGGTATGGATTGCATCTCAATGTAAAGAAAACAAAAATCCTCACCACTGGACCAATAAACAACATTCTTATCAATGGAGAAAAGATTGAAGTTGTCAAGGACTTCATTCTTCTTGGATCAACTATCAACACTCATGGAAGCAATAGTCAAGAAATCAAACAACATATTGCTTTAGGCAAATTTGCTGCACAAGATACCTTTTTAAAGTGTTGTAGAGCAAAGATGTCAGCTTGAACACTAAGGTGCGCCTGACCGTTATTTTCAATAACCTCATATGCAAGTGAAAGCTGGACAGTGAATAAGGAAGACTGGAAGAATTGATGTTTTTGAGTTATGGTGTTGGAGGAGACTACTGAAAGTGCCATGGGCTGCCAAAAAACCAACAGATCCGTGTTGGAAGAAGTGTAGCCAGAGTGCTCCTTGGAGGACAAAATGGCCAAACTTCGTCTCTCATACTTTGGACATATTGTCAGGAGGGACCATTTGCTGGAGAAAGATATCATGTTTGGTAAGGTGGAGGGTCAGAGAAAAAGAGGAAGCCCCCCAGTGATATGGATTGGCAACTTGGCAGCATCAATGACTCATGCGTGGCAACATAGTGAGGTTGGCCCAGGATCAGGCAGTGTTCTGTTCTGTTGTGCATAGGGTTGCTATGAGTCGGTACTGATGGCACCTAACAACAATAGGTTATATAGTTTTAGTTTTATTGCTATTTGAAGCACTAAAGTTCACCATGGTCAATAAGAACTCAACTGGAGTTTGAAGGTGTCAATGATATAATGAACATCCTCAAGGTCCTCTCAAGTACTTCTGTTGAATCAAATGTGTTTGGGTAAGAACTAAGTTGTTTTCTAGTGAATAGTAACTGAAGATGCCCTTATTTTGCTCCGTGAATTAATTCCTTCTGTTCATTTTCCATCTGCATTTACTGTGCATATTAGTCTGCCTATTCTATTCTTGTGCATGTTTCCATTGATTTCCTTCTCCTGGCTTTTGCATCTCTTAAAACTGTTGCCCAGTCACTTTTGCCCCTGTTCTCTCTAATTAATAGGTTATTCCTGCCACATCTCCTTGCATCAGGAAAATGTTGGTAACATCTTTTTAGCTTGGCAGAATAGAGTAAAGCAATTTAATTTCAAAGCAGACTGAATGTGATTTCATATTAAGGCAGCATTAGGTACTGCATGAAAACAGATCACTAACTTTAAATCCTTAACAAAATATAATTTACCAGTTTCCAGAATTCTAGGACTTCTTAAATGAGAACTATTGTTCACTTCCAGTTCAATGTGGGTGACAAAGTGAAATTTAGATGTAAAGTTGTCTATTTGATATTTTAACTCCTTATTAAATCTTTCTTTACATTTTTGCTCGTCAGTCTATATTGCTGTTTTTATTATACATCAATTTCTTTGTACAACTTGTGAGTTTCATGTTTTGTTTTTATTATGTAAATATTATAAATAAACTTATTTACAAATCAAAGATTTGTTCATTATTGGAGATCATACTTTTTGCGACATTCTTCTTGCTATGTAACATATCCCTCTGGATTTAGATGGCAGAAGAAATTCTTAAAAGTGCTTCTTGAGATATTTTAGACTCTGAAAACTCATACTTACTCAATCTTAACAGTATATTGAATACACCTCCTTGTTTTTCCACTTTCTTGTTATCTGATAGTTTCATATTAATGACAAAATAAAAAATCTACTATCAACTCTTTTGCACATTACCGATCTATGTCTGGCAGTAATGAATGCCGAAGTGCTAGGTGAGAACAATGCTGTCTGTGCTGATGAAGGTTATGTTTCAATTTGGCAGGACCATGATTCTCAGTGGTTTAGCAGTTATGTAATGATGATATTTGGAAATTATGTAATGATGTAGTCTTCTCCATTTTCACATAGACTAATTATCACATAATGACGAAGTCTTTGGGATAGTGAGGAGTGGGAGAGTACTGAGTATGTTTTAGTGCACTAGGGCTAGAAGAACTGCAAATGTTACTACTACCTCCTCCTGTGTTACAGTACTCAAATCACATAATCAATTTGTTGGGAATATTACTTTTTAAAATCAGTAATGATTTTCTCTTCATTTTTCTGTTTTAATGTATCTTGAATGATAGTATATTTCTTTTGTTGTTTTTAAATCTATATTCTTACTTCTAATGTAGTTGGGTTCTCCCTATAGTGCTGTTATGACTTTGACTAAATAAAAATTTTGTGGTCATAAAAAAAAAAAAAAAAAGTCTTTGTGTAGTCATAACCCTTGTTGTACATTCTGTTCTGAATCTGGCTTGAATTTCTAGCAGTTCCCTGTCCTGGTGTGGTGCTGTAGAATAAGCATTTTACTGCTAACTAAAAGGTTGTTATTTCAAATCCACTTGCCATTCCTTGGAAACCCTATACAGGGTCAGCATGAGTCAGAACTGACTCAACAGCACTTAACAATAACAACCTTATTAATGCACTGCAGAAGCCATTTAAAAATTATCTTCAGTAAAATTTTAATTTTACGTAATATTAATGATATTGTTTGATGATATCTGCAATTCATTGGGTCTTCTCTCTTTGGAATGGATACACATATGCATCTCTTCCAATCAGTTGACCAAGAAGCTGCCTTCCTAATATCTTGGCATAGATGATGGGTGCCTCCAGTGCTGCATCAGTTTGCTGAAAGATTTCCATTTGTATTCCATTATGTCAGTTCCTGGAGCCTTCTTTTTTGCAAGTGCCTTCACTGCATCTTTGAGTTCTTCCTTCATTATGATCAATTCCTGATCAAATGCTACCTCTTGAAATATTTTAACGTCAGCTATTTCTTTTTAATATAATGACCCTTTGTATACCTTCAATTTTATTTTGATGCTTTCTAAATCATTAAATATTTTACCCATTGAGTTCTTTAGCATTGCAAGTAGAGGCTTGAAGTTTTTCTTCAGTTCTTTCAGCTTGAGAAATGCTGAGAATTTTCTAACTGCAGGTCTTTGCACATTTCATTATAATAATTGACTTCGTCTCCTCAAGATTCCCTTTGAAATGATCTGTTCAGCTCTTTTATATTTCCTTTACTTACGTTTGCTTTAGCATCTCTATGCTGGACATCAAGTTTAAGTCTCTTTTGACATCCATTTTGATCTTTTATTTCTTGCCTTTTTAGTACCTTTTTGCTTTCTTCTTATATGATGTTCTTGATGCCATCACACAACCCTTCTGGTCTTCAGTCATTAGTGTCTAATACATCAAATTTGTTCTTGAGATGATCTCTAAATTCAGATGAGATATGTTCAATGTTATAGTTTGACTCTTGTGGATTTGTTTTAATTTTCTTTGGCTTCAGCCTGTACTTGCATTTAAGCAATTGATGATCTGTTCCACAGTTGGCCCCTGGCCTTATTTTAGCTGATGATATGGAGTTGTCCATATCATATCTCTTTTTACAGATGTATTCAATTTGATTCCTGTGCATTCCATTTAGTGAGGTCCATGTGTATAGTCAGAAAGAGACTCTGAAATTTGCTCTTCAGTGCATATGGAAGAAATGAAGAGGTAAAAGAGCTGAACAGAATTTTTCAAGGCAGCTTGAGAAGACAAAATTCAAATACAAAGAAATGTGTAAAGATCTAAAGTTAGAAAACCAAAATGTAAGGGCATGCTCAGCATTTTCAACTTGAAAGAACTGAGTAAAAACTTGAAGCCTTAACTTGAAATAATGAAGGATTCCTTTAGAAATACATTTAATGATGCAGGAAGCATTAAAGGAAGATAGAAGTAATACACAGAGTCACTGTACCAACAAAATATGGTTGTTGTCTAACCATTTCAAGAGGTAGCCGATGATCAAGAGCCAAAGGTTCTTTGGCTTCTTTAGAGGAAGAAGTCCAGTATGCACTGAAGGCACTGGCAAAGAACAAGCCTCTGGGAACTGATGGATTACAAATTGAAATCTTTCAACAAACTGATGCAGCATGGGAGGTACACACTTATCTTTGCTAAAAAATTTGAGACACAGATACTTGGCCAACCTATTGGAAGAGATCCATATTTGTGCCCAATCAAATAACATCATGATAGATGGGGAGAAAATTGAAATCATAGACTTCAGTTTGCTTGGATCCACCATTAACATTCATGGAAACAACAGTCAAGAAATCAAACCAAGTATCTCATTAGGAAAATATGCTGTTCAAGACCTCTTTAAAGTGTTCAAGAGCAAAGATGTCAGTTTGAGGACTAAAATGCACCTGACTCAAGCCATGGTATTTTCAATAGCCTCTCATATACATGTGAAATTTGGACAATGAATAAGGAAGACCATAGGCGAATTGATGCATTTGAGTTATAGTTTTAGGTATGAATATTAAAGGTACAATGAACTGCCAGAAGAAGAAACAAATCTGTATTGGGAGAAGTAAAATCAGAATGTTCCTTAGGAGCCGAGATGACCAGACTTTATCTCTCAGATTTCTGACATATTATCAGGAGGGGTCAGTCCCTGGAGAAGGATATTATGCTTGGTAAAGTGAAGTGTCAGCGAAAAAACGAGGAAGACCCTCAATGAGATGGATTTGCAAAGAGGCAGCATCAATGGGCTCAACCATAGCAGCAATTATAGGCATGGCACAGGACTTGGCAGAGTTTCGTTCTGTTGCACATAGTGTCACTGTGAGGTGGAAATGACTTGAAGATGCCTAACAACAGCAACAACAATAACACCATTATTGAGCATTTGATTAGAACCACTCCACAACAGACGGATCCTGAGAGAAAGGGAGAAAAATGTGGAACAGAACTCAAATTCTTAAAATGTCCTGACTGATTGGACTACTTGAGACTAGAATATACCTTAAGAACATTGCCCTGAGATGCTTTTTTTTTTTTTTTTTAAATAAGTTTTTATTGTGAATTGAGTGATAGTTTACATGCAAGAGCAGCAGCTTTACATTCATCCTATCGTATTTCATTTCACTGCAATGATTACAATCCCCTCCATGCATCATCATTCAACAACATTTTCTTCTAATCCCCCCCCCCCCGCCCTTTTTTTTTATGTACACCAAAGCACACAGGATTATATAACATTCAATCAACCAAAGGATATAGCCTGCACACCAGCCCCCTGGCTGCCAGCACACAGCCCCTCCCCTTCAATGAGTCCACAGCTGTTACGTCTCTCCGTCTCTCCAAGTCATCTCTGCCTCCATCTCTGGCATCAATGCTTCTCTGGATAGTGTCCCACACTCTGTTCTTCTCCCTTGATGGTCTCAGGGTCCTCTGCTCCTGGACTGCAAAATAACCACTCCCTTCCTTTTGTTACAAAATGTATACCTTTACATTTGCAACATTCACAATCAGTCCTGAAAGCAACTATTCACTATTGAACCACAAGAGACTTATAAAGACAGATTGGAAACCACTCATTGGAGATTCTACCTTCCCCGGCACCCTCTAAAACTAAGCTCTCTCTTGAAAACTTGTAAGCCAGTCACTTCGTGCCTTTGTTGCCCCTCACCCCCCATTTTGGGTATTGAATAGCCCATCCTTGTCAACCCTGTTTACAGAGGGTGTGGTTATGATCCTTGCTGTTAAGATTCGTTCTCTCTTTTAAGCTACTGCATCCATAAGTATAGGTCAAGTTCATCAAATTGTAGTGTATTACACTTGTTTTCCACTTCTTTCTTCCTCTTGTCAAGTTCTGATCATCCAGTCATTGAAGCTAGATCAAATGGGTACTATCTGCAAGTATGGGTATTCTTGTACATCTGCCCTCACTTCACATCTGCTGGACACTTCACTTTCTGCTAAAGTCCTCTGTAACTATGTCCCTGTCCATTGGCTCAGGAGTCCCCAGGTATCACTATACTGCTGGCCACTCAGGTCCCCATCCAGGCTGATAGGAGTCTATTGAATGTGGTCAGACTTAGCTCACAGCTTCATTGCTGTTTTCCCCTACTTCCCCTTATCAGTAGACCAACATGGTCACCAGCAAGATTACATGCCTGCTTGTGTATTCCCTTTGAGTTTCAGTCTTGGAAGGGGTTTGCCCTGAGGGGACTTGATTGCTTGTCTTGATGGCTCCCCAGTGAACAACTTGCTTGTTCTTACAGTAGTAAATTGGACTGCTGTTATTGTTTTTGATTTTTCCTGTTAGCCTTTCTTTCAAGAAGTATCTTCTGTTTCTTTAGGTGGAAATTTCCCACCTCAGAAGATTCTGGATGGGGATCAGGATTCCACCTATGGTCTAATGCAATGCAAAGACTGCACAGGAAGCCTGTCTTTCACTGGGAAGGTTCTAGCCCCATTTCAGGTATTCTAATCAGGCTGAAGATGGACTTACAAGCTTGATGTTTCTGGCTATTCCTTTCTCTCTTCCTCAAGTGTCTATTTTACAGTAGTAGACAAGGGAAACCAAGATTCAGAAGACAGTCAAGCATCTTAATATTATTTACCCTTTTTTACCTATTCAAACCATGTCTCAATCCCTGTATCCTAGAGCCATATTGTTCCAAGGTTGAACATTTATCTGTCCCACTTAGCCCATGCAAACCTGCCTAACTGTTTCCCCATCTGCCTTGCCCTTCCCTTCCCCTCTCCCTTCTTGTGTATTGTGCCCCCAACACCCAAAATATCGTGGGTCTATTCCCTACCCTGTGTTGTACCTTCTCCTTACTCCCTTCGCTCCAACCCCTACAGCCAATAAAGAATTTTTTCTTCTTTTCCCCCTTCTTCTTAAAACTTTATAATAATTGTACTATGCAGTATTTCTCCTTTTTTGAATGACTAATTTCACTCAGCACCATGGCCTCAGGTTCATCCATGTTATGTGGTGGCTTGCAGCTTCCTTGTTATTCTTCAAGGTAGCATAGTATTCCATTGTGTGTATGTACCAAAGTTTGTTTATCCATTCTTCCATTGATGGACACTTAGTTCAGTCACCATCTTTTTGCTATTGTAAATCATGCTGCTATGAACTTTGGTGTACATATATGTACTCATGATATGGCTCGTATTTCTTGTGGATAAATACCAGGTAGAGGGATTGCTGCATCATAAGGTATTTCTGATTCCAACTTTCTGAGGAAGCACCAAACTATTTTCCAGAGTGGTTGGACCATTTTGCAATCCCACCAGCAATGTATAAGGGTCCCAGTCTCTCCACATCCTTGCCAGCATTTATTGTCCTTTCTTTTTTGAACTTCACTCTTATTGCTGGTGTGAGATGATATGCCCTGAGATACTTTTTAAACCTTAAGCCAAAATTATCCCTTGAGGTCTCCTTATATCTAAATAACAGTTTGACTCATAAAATGAGCAAGTTTTTGTAGTTCCAAATGTTTGCAGTTCTAAATATTTGCTTTGAATGCAATGGGGTCCTGATGTGATTCTATAGGTTAGGCTCTTGATAGCTAACCTCAAAATTGGCAGTCCAAACTCACCAGCTGCTTCTCAGAAACACTATACAAAGTTGCTCTGAGTGGGAAACAACTCGGCAGCACTTAACTACAACAACAATATTTAGTAAGGTATAGCAGAAGATAATGGAAAAGCACACAGGTTGAAAGTAGATGGGATTCTCATTCCAGCTTTTATCAATTGAATGTTGTAATGAGTCTGAACCCTGCCTCAGGCAGGAGAGAATACTGTGATTGATTAGTAATGTCTTCAAAAGGATTAGAAGATATGTGGATCTGTAGAATACAGATCTTATAATAGTTCTCCTAAGGTTTAGGAGTCCTGCTATGGTGCTGTGGGATAAATACCTGGACTACAAGGTTAGTTTGAGTCACAAAGTCAGCAGTTCAGACTCATCAGCCACTCCCTGGCATCCCTGTACAGTGTATATATGAGTTGGAATCAACTCAATGGAACTTAACAACAATAGCAACAGATTAATTTTAGAAAAGAATGGATCAGATTCAGTCGGAGTGGTCAACACTGAAAGCAAGAACGAGCTTTATATCAACTCAGTAGATTATGCTCTCCTATGTTCATAACTCCATGGCCCATAACCAACCAATCACCAATGTTTATAACATAAACAAGACAAAACAAAAACAAAACAACAAACCCATTTGTTGTAGAGTTGATTATGACTCATGGCAATTCCGTCTCTGCTTCATTGGGTTTTTAATGACTGATTTTTTGGGAAATAGATCAAGACTTTCTTCCGAGGTGCCTCTGTGTGAGCACAAACTACCACCTGTCTTCTGGTTAGCAGCAAAGTGGTTAACACTTTCACTACCTATGGATTCAATCTCAATTTAAAAAATCTAATTCCTAACAATATTAACTCCTCAGCTCATATCCTATCTACAAACATTTAGTTTCAAAGATTGTAGCTACTGCTAGCCTTCCAGAACACAGAAGAGTATCTGAAAGACAATTCTAGATATTTTTAAGCAAAATTATCTGATATCAATTTAATTTTCAATGAAAATGAAATATATCAAGTATCAGGTCAGAATTTTCCTAAGGATTATGTAGGTCTTTTGGTCAACAAAATCTGACCACATGGCTGAATGGTAGAATGCCCTTTTCACTAGGGTTCTTTATCTGAGAACCTGAACCACAGACTATTTAGAACTCTGCCAGAAACATTGTTGATTATGTGGTGGACTTGTCTGCATGCTTGCTATCCCCTGCTCACACCCAGCCTAATGGGAAAAAAGCTGTTTTTTTCTTTCACTTGTATGGTATCTTCTTTTCTGTTCTCTTCCTCCAGTGCATTGTCATCTTCCTTCTGATCACTCTAGTAATGTCTCTGTCTCACTTTCCCCATGGCCCGTGGGGATCTCTTTGCCCAGTCAACGTTTTGTGTGTATCTTCTTCCTCATGTCTTTTAGCCCTTTCTATCTACAACAATGAGCTCTGGTAGCGTAGTGGTTACGAATCGGGCTGCGAACCGCAAGATCAGCAGTTCGAAACTACCAGTTGCTCCACGGGAGAAAGATGAGGCTTTCTGCTCCAGTAAAGATTTACAGCCTTGCAAACCCTCTACAGGGTCGCTATGAGTCAGAACCGACTCCACGGCACAGAACTACAACAACAACAATCTACAACATAGTCTTCTTCCTCCTCAACATATATACACATTTCTGCAAAGGCATCTAGCACAAAGATAAACATTAGTTCAAACCAAGATAAATGATCTTTTTCTTAAAAACAACCAATAGATTCCACATTAATTAAGATTTGAAAGGAAAAAAAAAAAGTTCTTTAATTTATTAAGGATTGTTTTTTCCTGTGGGAGGCTTCAGTCAACTGATGTTGCAGATTTCTTTAACTGCAAATTACTTTTTAAATTGTTCATGGAATGCAAATAAAGTGGCAATCCTTTCCTACCAGATGTGTTGGATAGTCATGAGGGCACAATCATTTTCCTAACCAATATTTTCATCAAGATCTTATTCAGACTTTGAGAATTTCTTCCTACTTTCAGCATAATTGAACTGCAAAACTGCCAGTGGCAGGTTCTCGTCCTCAAGTGCTCTTCAAGGCCTGGAAACTAAGATGCCAGGAATATTAAAAAGAATCTTGCATTGTGGTTTGATCTTGTATTGAAAGGGAAAACTGTATTTATATTCTATTATAGAGGACTTCAGGATTTACACATTTGAATAAGAATCAAGATGCATGTACTGCCAAAGTATCAATAGGACAGCACTCTGACAGACTACAAGGGGACTTCAAAAGCTTCCTGGAAAAATTCTATTATCTGTGAATTCAGTTTTTTTCCATGAATTATTTGAAGTCCTCTTTTATTTCAGTGCCATTGTTTCATGGGCTTAGCAAGAATAACCATATGAAAATTGAGCAATATGGCATTTTGAACTAGTTCCTTTGTGTTCTCCTTGTTGTCATTAAGATTCCGACTCATAGTGACCCTGTATAAGGTTTCTAAGGAGTGACTGGTGAGTTCTAAATGCCAACCTTGTAGTTCAAACTGATCTACCACACTGCAATGAAGTTGTTGCTCAAGATATGTGATGTGCTGTCTAGTAGAGCTGCCTCAAAGGAATTTCAAGTTCAAATCTTTTACAGAAGCTGATCACCAGGTATTTTCTCCAGTGGAGCCACTAGTGAGTTACAACTGTCAACCTTTTGGTTTATAGAGAAGAGCTTAATGAATGTAGTACCATGACTCCTTGCTCAAGACATAAGGAAACTAAAAGTGGTATAAAGTAAAATAATACAAAAAACAAATAACAAAAATCATTGAGCATCACCTAATTTGTTTAGTTGTCATCAACATGAGACTATGGTGGTGCTATTGAGTAAATATTGGGCTAACTGCAAAGTTGGCAGTTCAAAACTACCAGTCTCACTGCAAGAGAAAGATGAAGCTTCTGATCCATAAAGATTTACAGTCTCTTAAGCCTTGTTTAGGGTCATTATGAGTCAGACTTGACGCAATGGCAGTGAGTTTGGATTGATGGATTGATAACTACACTGAAAATCTGGAGACTGGATTTCTTCTCAGGCACATAACTTTCCTTGTTTCTACTTAATATAGAAACACAGGCAGCATGGTATAAAAAGAAGAGCATTCAAAAAATGATCCTTACCAGTTCTAAACTGATCTGAGTTTGTGAAAGCTAAGGAGATGGGGCTCTTGTGATGGTGTGTCCTCAAAAAAATTCAGAACTGCCTTCATTTTATTCCCTAGTTAGTATTTCTTTTTTCCTACTTTCCATTTTTCTTTCTCTATCTTTTGATAATTGATCTGCCTCTTTATTGACGACTATGCCATGAGGGCACCTATAATATGCACCTATTTCCGATACTGTAGTAAAGAAAAGAACTCTCTGGCTTTCCTGCCATGCAGAATCCATTCTATTTGACTGCCTCACTGTGGTTTACTGATCGTCCACAAATGCAAGTAGTGAAAGGGGCCATGTTTGCTTCTGGTAGCGTAGTGGTTACGAATCGGGCTGCGAACCTTAAGGTCAGCGGTTCAAAACTACCAGCGGCTCCGCGGGAGAAAGATGAGGCTTTCTACTCCCGTAAAGATTTACAGCCTTGGAAACCCTGTACAGGGTCGCTATGGGTCGGAACCGACTCAACGGCCCTTAACAACAACAACAACAACCAGAGGAAAAAGCATCCAATTTCCCACCTTTAAGTATGATGTTAACTGTAGGCTCTTGTGGATATTCTTTATCAAGTTGAGGAAGTTCATTTTTATTCCTAGTTTGCTGAGAATTTATATATATCTTTGTTGTGTTGGGTCATTCCTGAGTGAAAGAGCCAACCTCAAAACCCATGTTTGTGGTCAGACTATGTGGACTGGAAAGTTTTACTTCAGATTATGGAGACAGGTAGAAGACAAGAAGAAGACAAAGAGCCATAGGGCATTTTGTCTTTACAGCTCCTTACCCCGCTACCAATGAATAGAAAACCTTAACATTACCAAATCAAGGAGTGTCCTCCTATGATGATCACTCTAAATGGAATGTTCATGAAGATTACTTTATTTTTTAGAGATTGTTTCTCTGGCTTCAACATGGTGGCAAATACACCACTGCAAACATGGGAGTAGGAGAGAGGAGTCTTGGTGACAGACACATAAAAGCCTTTTCCACGCAGTTCTTGAATGACTTTCCTCTATTACTGCTTTTTCTCCTAATTATATTTCCATGCCTTTTGATCAGGGAAGCTTAGCCCTTATCATGGAAATCTGTTGTGAAGATTAATTGGAATGGTATATGGAAAACATACTCTATGGTATCTGACACTTAAGTACTGGATATGTTGAATAGACAGATATATCACATTCAAGGGAAGGGAAATTAGGCACTATTTCTTGAAGGGAGCAATATCAAGTAGCTTATAGACATTTTAAACTACTGCATTATTTAGAGTAGCTTAGTGTAAACTTCATAGAATTTTCTAAATACGTGATCAAATTGTCTGCAAAACAGAGATTGTACTTTCTTTTCATTCTGTATACCTTTTATTTCTCTTCCTTGCCTTATGACACAACCAAGAACTTCCAGTAAGATGCTTTAAAACATTTTAAAGTTAATTTACTGTGAGACACTAAACTTCCACTATTTGCAACTTTCTTTTTTGAGAAAAATGAAATGTTGCATATTGTGAACCTACCAAGTTTTATCATTTTCTTTTTCTTTCCCAAGCCATATTGTAAACATTTTTCATTGTATCTTCAGAATTCTCAGTAGAAAGTCCTACATTAACTACGTAGAGAATTTTATACTTTAAACATTATTACATCAGTTCTTTCTTTTACAAATATATTCTTTCTCTAATTGGCATGCTTCAGTCATTTAACTAAACACTTTTGGATGACACATACTGTGAGAGAGACAGAACTGGTGCTGGGGACACAGTACAACCAATGTACTTGCTTTCATGAAGTTAACAATATATCCCTAGGAACAGACACTAAGTGAATACTTTTTACAAAATATTCTTGTAGAGCACTAGAATGCTGTAAAAGTGAATCAACCCATTGATATCAACTTGATTCAAACTTTTAACAATGCTATAGAACAGAGTTGGCCCAGGATCAGGAAGTGTTTCGCTCTGCTGTGCATAAGGTTGCTATGGGTCAGTACCGACTTGATGGCACCTAACAACGACAACAACACAGGACAGAGTAGAAATGCCTTATAGGGTGTTCAAGGCTATAAATCTTCATGGAAGCAGATTGCCACATCTTTCTACCATGGAGTGTCTGGTGGGTTTGAACCTATGGAAAGCCAATCTTTCCATTAGTTACCCAGTTCTTTAACCACTGTACCACTCATGGGTGGCTTATAGACAGCCTCAGAAAATGGATATCCAAAATATCTAGCATCATGTGTCTGATCTGCCAAAGGTACTTTAAAGAATAAGCTATTACTGGAAAAGATTGACCTTTAATTAAAAGTTAATGCTTTGTCAGTTAGCATTACATAATTTGAAGAATATTTGGCATGATAGTTAAATGAAAATTTATTTTAATTCATAATCATGTTTCTTAATTTGAAGAAAGCTAATGAAGTCATAGCATTGTTGAACTGGAGTAGAATTAAATGTATTTGATTTATTTTTTTAGTGCTTACTGATCTTCCATGAAAAATGAGAACATTTTCAGCTAATGTGTTCATGTCATACAGGCACTGACTAGACAGCTGACACTGAATAACTACCTTTTTGTTACCTTGTGCCTTGATAATAGGGTATTTTAAAGAAGTACATGACTGATCATACAATTCGGTGTAAGAGTAACTCATTAAAGGAAAAAAATCAACAACTTTAATATGAGTCTGAGTTAAAAAAAATAATAACCCCCAGTGAAAGCTCTGATGAGCCATGAAAGATAATATTGGAACAAAAGAACCATTCTCTCCCACCTCCCATCCATGATATTCTAGAGTCATGTCCTAATGTGCTTGTTGTTGTTGTTGTTATGTGTTGTCAAGTTGGTTCCAACCCATAGTGACCCATATAGGTTTCTGAGGGCAGCTGGTGAGCTTGAACCGCTGACCTTGCAGTTCAAACGGCTTTGCAGTCTGGCACATTAATGCACAGTGCCATACCAGGACTTTTTAAAGAGTTCTTGTTGTTGTTGATGTTAAGTGCCATCGAGTCAGTTCCAACCCATAGTGGCCCTGTATAGGGTTTCCGAGGAATGACTGGTGAGCTTGAACCACCGACCTTGCAGTTCAAATGGCTTTGCAGTCTGACGCATTAACCCACAGCACCACACCAGGACTCCGACAAAGAGTGCTTAGACTCTTCAAAAAATTAAGGCTATCCAAGAGTCCTGGTATGGCGCTGTGGGTTAATGCACTAGACTGCAAAGCCGTTTGAACTGCAAGGTTGGCAGTTCAAGCTCACCAGCTGCTCCTTGGAAACCCTACACAGGGTCTCTATGGCACTTAACAACAACAACAACAAGAGTACTTATTCTTTGGCTACAAAGAGATAGCTTAAAATTATGCTAAGTAAAATACATCTAGAAGAATACATCTAGAAGAATGTGGCATCAAGACTGGAGGAAGAGTCATTAACTACCTGAAATATGCATACAATACAACTAAAATACAAGCCATCTGGAAGAAACTGGTGTCAAGACTGGAGGAAGATTCATTAACTACCTGCACTATGCATATAATACAACTTTGCTTTCTAGAAGTGAAGAGGAGTTGAAATCTGATGATCATGAAAGACCACTGCCTTCAGTATGGGTTACACCTCAATGTGAAAAAACAAAAATCCTCCCAACTGGACTTTAAGATAAATGGAGAAAAGATTGAGGTTTTTCAAAGACTGCATTTTGCTTGAATCCACAACACTCAGGGAAGCAGCAGTCAAACTACATATTCTATTAAAAGTCCTAGTGTGACACCTTAGGATAAGCACTCAACCTCAAGGTCACTTTGAACCACACCAGCTGCTCCTTGGAAACCCTATACAGCCTCACTATGTGTCAGAACAGACTCAGTGGCACTTAGCAATTCTATTAGGCAAATCTACTGCACAAGACCTCTTTAAAGTGTTAAAAAGCAAAGATGTCAGTTTGAGGACATGGTGCCTGACCCAAGCCATGGTATTTTCAATAGGCTCATATGCATGTGAAATTTGGGCAATTAATAAGGAAGACTGTGGAAGAATGGATGTATTTGAATTATGGTGTTGGAGAAGAATATTTCCAGAAGAACACACAGATCTGTCTTGGAAGAAGTAGAGGCAGAAAGCTCCTTAAAAACCAGAAGGGCAAGAATTTGTCTCTCATGTTATCAGGAGGGATTAGTTCCTGGAAAAGGATATTATGATTGGTAAAGTGAAAGATCAGTGGAAAAGAGGGAGACCCCCCCAATGAGATGGATTGACAGGGTGGCAGCAGCAATGGTCTCTAATGTAACAACAATTGTGAGGATGGTGCAGGACCGGGTAATGCTTCATTCTGTTGTATATAGGGTTGCTATTGTTATGCCCAGAATTCAGGGTCCCCAAAGACCACCCAGGAGCCGTGTACCGATGCAAATACATAAGGGTAGTTTAATCAAGCTCGAGTCAGGTCTCTAACCTTATCCGACTTCGGAATAGGGAAAGAGCCCCGAATTCATTGTCTGCAGGGTTTTTATAGAATTTTCAAACAGCTCAGGTTTCTCAGCTTTACAATCTTTGGATTGGTTAACAATTGGCAAACTATAAGATGTTACAGTTTAATTGGTCAGGACTGGTGGTCTTTGTTCTTAGGCTAGGGTAAAGGAAAACATCTGG
>NW_006408804.1:1460072-1460899 GCF_000296735.1 Chrysochloris asiatica
CCAACAAAACCCTCAGAAAAAACAGAGGGAATAGAAGCAAATACTGATGAATGATGGTGCACCGAGGAGATTGTAATCATTGCAATGAAACAATGAGTGTAAAACTAATGTTCTCATATGTAACCTATCACTCAATTCACAATAAAAACAACAACAAAAAATTAATACATGAAAAAAAAAAAAGTAGCTAATAATGGGAGTTCTGATGTGACACTGTGGGTTAATGCACTGAACTGCAAGGTCAGTTTGAACTGCCAGTTGAAGCTCACCAGCCACTCCTTGGAAACCCTATATAGGGTTACTCTGGGTCAGAACTGACTTGATGACACTTAACAACAACAGCAATAGCTAGGAGTCTTGGTGTGGTGCTGTGGGATAAACAATGAACTGTAAACCAGAAGGTCTGAGGTTTAAACTCACTAGAAATTTGCTCTTTGGAAACCTGATACAGGGTCACTATGAGCCAGAACCAATTTAGGGTGCTTAACTTAATGGTTAAGCAATTATTAGACTAAATGATTTATGTGGATTATTTTATTTCATTCTATATGACATAGCTATAAAGAAAGTGCTATTTAGCTCCATTTATGCACTAGAAAAATGATGGTCTGTTCCACAGTCAACTCCTGGTCTTGTTTGTGCTGATGATATTGAACTTTTCTTCTCTTTTCACAGATGTAGTCTATGTGATGCCTGTGTATTCTATCTGGCTAGGCTCACTTGTATAGTTTCAATTTATGTTGTTGAAAAAAGTTGTTTGTAATGAATAAGTCATTGGTCTTACAAAATTCTGTCATGCAACCTCCAGCATTGTTTTTATTTCCAAG
>NW_006408804.1:1466212-1473687 GCF_000296735.1 Chrysochloris asiatica
ATAATATATTTTAGAAATGAGTCCCTTGTCTGATGTGTTGTTGCAAAAGATTTTTTCCCATTCTGTGGGTTCCCTTTTTACACATCTGGTTAAGTCTTTTGATGCACATAAGTTTTTAATTTTTAGTATGTTCCACTCATCTATTTTGTCTGCTTTTGTTTGTGTAGTTTTCAAAATGTTTGGTAGTCTGCGTATTCCCTGAATTAGAGCCCTAACATTTGTCCCTATTTTTTCATTGATGGCCTTCATAATTTTGGGATTCACATTTAGGTGTTTAATCCATGCTGAGTTGGTTTTTATATAAGGTGTGATGTAAAGGTCTTGTTTCAATCTTTTGCATATCGCTTTCCAGTTCTGCCAGCACCATCTGTTGAAGAGACTATCCCCTCTCCATGTGATGTATTTAGGTACTTTGTCAAAAATCAGTTGGTTGTATGTGGATGGGTTGATTTTAGTATTCTCGATTCTGTTCCATTGATCTATTTATCTTTCACTGTACCAGTGCCAAGCTGTTTTGACCACTGTAGCCATGTAATAAATTTTGAAGTTGGGGAGTGAGAGGTTTCCAACCTTGTTCTTCTTTTTAAGCTGTGCTTTGCTTATCTTGGGTCTCTTTCCTTTTCATATAAAGTTTATAATAGTTTTTTTCCCCATCTCTTTAAAGAATGTTTTTGGGATCTGGTTTGGGATTACATTATATGTGTAAATTGCTTTGGTCAGTATTGACATGTTTACAATGTTAAGTCTTCCTATCCAGGTGCACAGTACATTATTCCATTTTTGTAGGTCTTTTTTGGTTTCTTGTAGTAGTGTTTTGTAGTTTTCTTTGTATAGGTTCTTTATTCCTCTGGTTACATTTATTCCTAGATATTTCATCATTTGGGTGGCTATTGTAAATGATATTGCTTTCCTAATGTCCTTTTCAGTGTTGTCATTTTTGGTAAAGAAGAATCCAACTGATTTTTGTATGCTGATCTTATATCCTGCCACTTTTCTGAATCTTCCAATGAGGTTTAGTAGCTTTTTTACTGAGTCTTTAGGGTTTTCTGTGTATAGGATCATAACATCTGCAAATAGAGAGTTTTACTTCCTCTTTTGCTAATTTGGATGCCTTTAATTTCTCTATCATGCCATATAGCTCTGGATAAAACTTCCAAAACAATATTGAATAGGAATGATGACAAAGGGCACCCTTGCCTGGTTCCTGTTTGCAGAGGGAAGGATTTCAGTTTCTCTCCATTGAGAGTAATGTAGGCTTTTGGTTTTGTATATATGCTTTTAATTATTTTGAGGAATTTCCCTTCAATTCTTACTTTGTTGAGGGTTTTTATCAGGATGGTGAAATCTTGTGATGCACATAAGTTTCTAATTTTTATTTTGTCCCAATTATCTATTTTGTCCTCTTTGTTTATACAATATTTGATAGTCTATGTGTGCCCTGTTTAGAGCCCTTAAATTTGTCCCTGTTCTTTCACTGATGTCCTTTATAATTATGATTCACATTTAGGTCTTTAAATGTTGTGTTGGTTTTTGTACATGGTGACAGGAAACGTCTTGTTTTATTCTTTTGCATATCAATTTCCAGTTTTGACAGCACCATCTGTTGAAGAGATCATCTCCCTGACTTCTTTTTGTTTCCTAATCTTAAAAAAGTCTTTTTAGGTCACCCATTTTTCTTCTGTTAATAATATAAAAGACAACTGCATTGATATGGTTCATTTCCCAGGTCTCTCAGTTTTTTGTTGTTGTTATTGTTGTTAAGTGTTGTAGAATCAGTTCCAACTCATAGTGACCTTAAATAGAGTTTCTGAGGAGCAGCTGGTGAGCTTGAACTGCCTACCTTGATGTTCAAACTAACCATGTAGTCCAAAGCATTGACTAAGTGGGTGACATTATTGATTACAAAAGTATTTTGAGAACTTTATGCACTTATGTTAAGAAATAAAGTTTTGTATTTAATTCTATTTATCCATGAACTTTTTGAAGACTTCATGTATAGTGACAAATTGATCTCCATAAAAATGTTTATTAATTATAATCTAATCAGTTGAATATTCATTTATGTTGAGATTCTATATCTATAGAAATGGGAAAAATAATAGTAGAAATTTTATAGGGTTTTAAAAATATCTTTTATTCCATGTTAAGTACTTAGCTAGTAGCTGGTACAAAGTAAGTGGTGGACAAATGTTACTCATGATTACCAAGAAAATCAATTTAAAAATCATTAGAATAAAATTGTAAAGAAATTTAGTATGTAAAATATATAAAATCCAAACCATGTCTAATAGTAGCTGGAAAAAAAATTGAGAACCTTGACTATTTGTTGACCCTATCCCTGTCCTAGGAGCTCCCATTGTTTCTTATAAACCATAAGATTTTGGCAAATACACAAGAAAACCAGTAAGGTGAGAGACTGTAAAACCATTAGGACAACTCGGTTTGTGAAACACCTTTATAAAATGAAATGAAATAATGTATAGCTTTCCAGAGGACAAGACCTAGGCTTATCCGTTTTCTATTTGCTTAAAATATGATTGGTAAAAATTAAACTGTGGCTTTGTTCCTACCCAGAGGGTGATTATATTTATATATCATTCATTCAATTTTTCCTTCATTCATTCATGAAAATTTATTAGGCAGTTGATCAGCGTCGACTCCTGCTCTCAACATGCCTCCTGGTTAACTAGTGACTTCTCTTGAAAGGACAATCATCAGGGAAGTTCTTGTCTTTTACTTAGGGAGGGTTCATTTATTCATTCACTAATTAATTCAACTAATTAAAAAAAATCCCTCAGTAGAGCTTGATAGTCACTGTGCCTAATGCTGGGGTTATATTGATCAATGTGTAGTCCATACTCTTAAGGAATTTAGGTCAGGAAATCAGTGACTAGAGTCGTTAAAGATTTTATGGAGTATTATGGATACAAAAAGACTGCCTGCATGTCTTTGCAGGAAGATGGCTTCAGGAAGATCAGTAATTGGTTGACCTGAGAAAAAGGAATTTCACTGTTAATGTCTAATGAAAAAAAAAAAATTGTTCATGAGTCAGTGAGTTTTGATTATGCATACATGTTTTCTCATTTTTTGTAACTTAAAATAAATATTAAAATGTGAGTCCAAAAGTTTATAGGACCATATAATCAGTTTAAAAATATATGTTTTATTTACTTTTAAGGATGTGCAGAGATGTGGAGAGGTAGAAAGGCAAAATTATAGAATGAAAAATGTGTATACTGTTGTCTTAGCTTAAAAACAAACTCACTGCTGTTGATTCCAAAGGGCATTATAGATGGAAAAGTAATCAATTCTACTTGTTTCTTAGATGTTTGATATGTCTTATTATTTCATATCATCTTATGTTTTATTTAAAAAAATGTTAGAAAAGCCTTCAATAGTCAGTTTAAAATGATAAACAAATCATTCCAGTGGACTAAAACACACTACTTCTTCTTAAGAATTGGTTGCATTTGTTTGGAAATCTATGCCTCAATTTCAGATTTGAAAGAATCTTTTACTTCAAGAAACCCTGCAGTTTTTCCTTTATTCTATTTTCTTGTTTAGAAACATGGCCTGTAATCTTGAACATTTGAATGTGCAATGCTGAGAGAATGTATTTATAAAGGTTTTTTGTTTTTGAAATCCAAGTGCTAATATGGCTTGCCAAATATAAATCTCTACTTAATTTAGTGACATAGTGGCCTAACTGAACAATTTATTGCATCACTTAATTAAAACACAATAAGTAAAGGTTTTACCCACATGATCATAATATTTAGTGAGTACTTCAATACACTTAGTATTATTGATTTTACTATGTAGGCTTTTATTCCTAATCTTTTTTCATAACCCAAATCTACAATACCACTGCCATCGAGTTGATTCTAACTTCTAACAAGCCTATGTTATTGTTGTTGTTAAGTGCCGTCTAGTCGGTTTCGACCCATAGCAACCCTGAACAGGGTTTCCGAGGCTGTAAATCTTTACGGGAGCAGATTGCCTCATCTTTCTCCCGCGGAGCAGCTGGTAGTTTCGAACTGCGGACCTTGCGGTTCGCAGCCCGATTCATAACCACTACGCTACCAGGACAGAGTAAAGCTTCCCTATAGGTTTTCCAAGACTTTTGTAAATCTCTATGTAAGTAGGCTGTTACATTTGTCTCCTGAGGAGTGACTGGTGGGTTTGAATCACCAACTTTTGGTTAGCAGCTGAATGCTTTAAACACTGCTCTGTCACAACTTCTTTTTTCCTCATAGCCAATGTTTAGTTAATGAAAATAAGACACATCAAACATCAAAGAAACAAGCAGAATTGATTACTTACAGAGGAAAGCTTTATCCAGATAGCTGATATTTGTTTTTCAGTGTTTGAGCCTTTAATCCATAATGTTTCTCATACTAATTCTCTAAATTTAAATGATAAAATTATATCTGTCTATCTCTTTTTGGCTGTTATACCATTAATGTTACATGTAATAGAACTACTTTAAATCTTCAAACTTAGTAGGACTACTCATTAAACAAACTATACAAGCACAGACTAGTTGACAATGATCTACAATGCCAATTGCATTTTAAGATACTGTTATTGGTGTGTTAACAGAGTGTAGCTTTGGAGTTGTTTTTTTCTGCAGTACTAATCCAACTGCCATCACTCATTTGTTAGTTTGTCATACCGTGGTGGCTTGCGTGATGTTGGAAGCAATGTCACTGTTGTTTTAAAAACAGCAGGGTCACCCATAGTGAATACATTTCAGCTAAGCTTTTAAACTAGGACAGACTAGAAAGAAGCCAAAGTAGAACAGTTTTGAATGGGTAGCCACTAAAAACTTTATGAATAGCAGCTGCATATTTTCTAAATAGCACCAGAAGATGAGCCCCTCAGGTTGGAAGACACTCAAAATACAACTGGAGAAAAGCTGTCTCTTAAGAGTCGAGTTGGCCTTAATGACATGGATGGGGCAAGCTTTTGGGACCTTTATGCTGATGGGGCACAATTTAAAATGAGAATAAACAGTTGCAAATATCCATTAAGAACCAGAATGTGGAATGTACAAAGTATGAGTTGAGGAAATCTGGTCGTCATAAAAAATTAAATGGAAGACATAACATATTATTGTTGTTCAGGGCTGTAGAATCAGTTTCGAGTTGAAATGCAATGGTATTGGTCATTTTGAAGGGATGATTTTGTGGATTACTATATCAGAGTCCTGGCTGGCACTGTGGGTTAGTGTGCTGGCCTGTAAGGTCAGTTTGAATGGAAAGGTAGGAGGTTGAAGCTCACCAGCACCTCCTTGGAAAACTATACAGGGTCTCTATGAATCAAAAACAACTCAATGGCATTCGCCAACAACAACATGGTATCCTGGTGTGACACTGTAGGATAAGCACTGAACCTCAATGTCGGTTTGAACCACAAGGTTGGTGGTTGAAACTCAGCATCCACTCCTTAGAAACCTTATATAGGCTCGTGGCACTTAACAATATCAGAACGACAAACTGAAGAGGACTCTTGTTACATTCATAGTCAAAAAGAACATTTCTTAAAGTACAATGCTATCTGGGATAGGATAATATCCATATACTGTCAAGGAAGAAACGTTAATACAATCATTATTCAACTTTATGTACAAACCACTATCAAAGAATTCTTTTAACTTCTTCGGTCTGAAATTGATCAAACATGCAATCAATCAAGATGACTGCAAGGCTGGTTTGAACCACAAGGTCAGGGATTCAAACCTACCAGTTGCTCCTTGGAACCCTATACAGGGTTGCTATGAGTCAGGACCAACTCCATTGCACTTAACAACAATAACAAAAATACCTAAGATAATGGCCAACTTAGAAAGACATAACATTATGTGCCATCTACATGAGCACGATACAGAACGATGAAACTAATCACTAACACTTCCATTTTTTCTCAGAGCAAGAGTCTGGAAATTAAAATATAACAAGAAATTCAGAGAAAACAGTTTAAAGTAATAATTTAATGCTAAGCTTTATTTGTTCAGCACTTTTCAACTCCTCTTTTGGATTATGAATGGAGAAATGAGTTAAAAATAATGGTACTTGGCAAGTAGAGAGATGAAGCTTGACTTCAGAAAAATAATGTTGATTTCATGGAGCAAAGGTATTTCCAACTTGCCTGACAAATTATAAATAGTCACAATATTAGCCCAAATAAATTTGGAAGCCAAACCAACAAAGCAAGGTGTTTGGCATGATACACAGCTAGAGGTAAACAATATATACATATATTTAAAGGTGTTTTGGAAACCACAGATAAGCTAAAGGCCAGAGAACTATGGTAAATAGTTGATTATCCTTGTATTTAGCTTTTTTGTTTCAAAGACTCTGAGAATGGCTGCTATAGGAAAGATCTAGAAACAATAATGTATTCTGCTTATACAGTACAATCAAATGGCGTTCCTCAAATGTTTTCTTCCTTATTCCACTGATTTTTCTCCTGGTAATCTTCCTACCTATCCCTAATTGACCCCTTATATAATCAATCCTTGACTTTTCAAAATCTGTCTGCTCTTCTCAAACTATGGCTTTGCAATAGTAACTGCACTGAGAATTTTATAAATATTATGAAGGTGCAAAGGAGAAAACATCAATTGCTTGGGTTGAAGATCCTGTTTTACATTAGATCCACAGGGTTCTGTACCTTATCACGTAACTGAGTTTGGCTACATTAATTTGTTGAGGTATATGGCAATGGAAGATTTGCTTTAATACTTTAAGTACAAAAGTTGATGGTTATCACCTATGGAATATAACAGTTATCCTTGAGCCTATGAATACTGCAAATCTGGTTTTACATGTTTGTTGTGAGAAATTAAATTTACTCACTATATATTTGTTATAGGAAATTGTATTTATTAAAATGTTTGCTGTAGAAAATTGAATTTATTCCACTAAGTTGTAATATACACATCAGCATGGTAACAATTAACTAACTCACTGGCTAACTCTATAGCATCACTAGCTTTATTCTGTAAATTTGCCAAATGGTGTGAATTCACTGAGAATTAAAATCTTCTGCCTTTCCCCCCTCCCCTTAAATTGCTGTTTTGGAAAAGGTATTTAGCATTTCCAACAGTTTCATTTCCAAATAATACACATTATTTTTTTCTACAGTATACACTCCTAAAATTGGAATTAATGTAAAATCTTATACTTCAGGGCTCTTTATACTTTTTGTCAAAAACGATTTGTATAAAGTTTATTTATTCAACAAATTCATATTGAGCATCATTTATGCCAAGCCATGTACTGGTTACTAGGGAGACAGCCCACAATATGCAAAATAACTGTCTTAAATCATACTCCCAGTGGCAGTGGATGAGACTGATCATGGAACTCTCTTTGCCAACACTGGCATTGTTTTAAATCTTGATGATTTTATTTGCTAAATAAACTATATTATTTTTGTATTTTGCTTATCAGGGTCGCTATGAGTCAGAA
>NW_006408804.1:1473951-1480563 GCF_000296735.1 Chrysochloris asiatica
CATCATGTCTACGATTTTTTTGAATTTTAAAAAAATTGCTCATTTTTTACTGGTATTGCTAATTGAATTTAAACATTGTATATAAAGGATGTCAATCTTTTATACGATTTATTGCAAATATATATATTGTGACAAATACATACATTATATATTTTATATATGTCATTGTTAAGTGCTGCTAGTCAGTTCCAAGTCAAAGCGACCTTGTATACGGTTTCCGAGGAGTGACTGGTGAGCTCAAACCACCGGCCTTCCTGTTCAAACCAACTTTGCAGTCCAGCATATTAGCCTACAACGCCACACTCCATTTTATATAGAGAAAATGTTTTTCTCCCATATACGATTTAGGATGCTTTCCATTATTTCGTGGTTAGAAATGTTTTCCCATTCCTAGGTCAGACAAATGTTAATTAATATTTTCTTGTATTTCTTTGTATTTTGTCTCATATTAAATTCTTAATCCCTGGAGTAGTAACTTTGATCTAAAATACAAGATAGAAAATGCAATGTATTTATTATTCAATTTCATATGTTGTTGTATAGTTATTAGGTGCCATTGAGTCTGTTCTGACTCACAGTGACCTGTGCACAGTAGAACAAAACATTCCCTGATCCTGTGCCATCTTCACAATTATTGTTATGTTTGAGCCCATTATTGACGCCACTATTCAATGCATCTCTTTGACTGTCTTTCTCTTTGTCACTGACCTTCCTACTTTACCAAGGACGCTGTCTTTCTTCAGGTACAGGTCCCTCCTGACAACATATCTGAAGTAGGACAAAGTCTCATCATTTTTGCTTCTAAGGAACATTCTGGCTGTACTTCTTTCAAGAAAGTTTTGTTTGTTCTTCTGGAATTCCATGGTATTTTCAGTATTCTTCCCAAACACCATAATTCAAACACATTGATTCTTCTGCAATCTTTCTTATTCATTGTCCAACTTTTGCATGCACATGCATTGAAAATACCATGATTTGGGTCAGGCAAACCTTAGTCTTCAAAATGACATCTTTGCATTTTAATATGTTAAAGAGGGGCTTTGCAGCAGATTTGCCTAATGTAATACATTGTTTGATATCTTGACTGTTTCCATGAGCACTGATTACAGATACAAACAAAATGAAGTCGTTGAAAACTTCAATTTTTTTCTCTCCATTTATCATGATGTTATTTATTGCTTCATTTGTGAAGATTTATGTTTTCTCTGCATTTAAGTGCAATCCACACTGAAGAATGTCATCTTAGATTTTAATCAGTAAGTATTTCAAGTTCTCTTTGCTTCCAGCAAGCAGGATTATGTTATCTGTTAGTGAGTCTTCCTCCTATTTTGATGCCACGTTCTCTTTCAAACCCAGACTACAGATTAAGTGTGGTGAAAGGACATAACCCTGATACACACCTTTCCTGATTTTATACCATTTAATATTCCCTTGTTCTGTTTAACAAGGTTGGCCTATGGACAAGGTTCTGCATGAGCACAATGAAATGTTATCATAATAAACTATGGATAACATTGTGAAAAATGTTATCCATAGTTTGTTATGAGTCACACTGTTGTACGCCTTTGCATAGTCAATAATGCACAAGTAAACTTCTTTCTGGCATTTTCTGCTTTTAGCCAATATTCATTTGACATCTGCAATTATATCTTTCATTCCATGTCCTCTTCTGAATCTATTTTGAATTTCAGGAAGCTCACTTTTGATATACTGCTGCAACTGTTTCTGAATGATATTTGGCAAAATTGTACTTGCATGTGACAGTAATGATATTGTTAAATGAGTTTTGCATTCCTTTGGAAGAATATCACCTTTCTTTGGCAGGGGTACAAATAGGTTTTTCTTCTTGTTGGTTGACCAGGTAGCTGTCTTCCAAATGTCTTGGCACAGATGAATGAGTGCCTCCAGTGCTGCATCAGTTTACTGAAACATTTCAATTTGTATTTCATCAATTCCTAGAACCTTGTTTTTCACCAATGCCTTCAAGACAGCTTGGACTTCTTCCTTCAGTCCCATCAGTTCTTGATCATATGCTACTTTCTGCAGTGGTTGAACAGTGACCAACTTTTAGGTACAGTGATATGCTGCACTATAGTTATTTGTTTAATATTTGAGCCCTCAATAGGCAGTGACATCCTTGAGAGCAAAGATAGCATCTTACACTCTTGGGATATCTAGTGTTTAGGACTTAGTGGATACACCATCAGTATGCCTGTTCATTGAATGACTATATTTGCATTACCATAAGCATGGTCTTCAGAAAACAGGTCCTCAAGACATTCAATGAAGGGAGGATTTTGTGGTATTGAATAAGGTTGTGAGACATTTAATATTCCCAGCACCATCTTAGGCATTTATTATAGCAACTATTCTCTTAAATCTTACAGAAAACTTGTTTTTCCCTTTCATTTTTAAAATAAAGGGTCAGATAGTGAACACTTTGGGTTTTGTGGACTTTAAGGTTTTTATTGTGATCATTCAGTTCTGCTGTTGTCGAAGATTTGTCTATGGAAAATAACCAAACCAGTACATAAACAAATGAGTGTGGCTGTGTTGCAAAAAAACCCCCACAAAAACAAACTTTATTTATAAAAACTAGCAGGGGCTGGGTTTTGCTAACAGGTTGTAGTTTACTGATCCCTGAACTAGAGTTTCAAGGAATACACTTTGGAGAGTACTGAGTTAGCTTTGAAACAAATGGCAAAATCATTCTCCAGCCAAAAGTCAAGTCTCTAACTTGAGGGTTCCGAAACAGTCCTTGCCTTTCCTGTACTTTCCTCAAGCAGCACCTATTCTTCTGCACATGCCCTTCCAATTTCTGCACAATTCTGTTTCATAGTCAGGTAAGGGGTTATCTAGGCTAAGCATGAACATATTTTCAGTGAAATTAATTTCTTCAGAACTTTTCCTCTGGGCGCTGTGATGATATACTTTATAGCTGAAAATTGGAAAACAAAAACAGAAACCCAAATACAAAACTTCTGAAACAAACTCGGGTTGCTGTTCTAAAGAACCCCCAGGATACTTCGTTCCTTTATTGATAATATACACGTGTTACTGGAGGAACTTTTAGAAACAATACTTTAGGTGAGGTTCTCACAAGTTGCAATGATTTCAGTTTCCAGTGAAGCAAGATGAAAAGAAAGCCTTTGCAGGCAGGAAATGATTTTGGGTAGGTGCAGCAGTTTTGTCAATGCAAAGCACACACTCTAATGTCTGCAGTGATTAAACACTGGACCAGCCAGAAGAAAAGAGTCTCCAGTTAGAGCATATAGCAATATTAATTTGAACAAACTAGAATGAGTAATTTAATTCTGTTTATCAATTTGTGCTCCCAGTTTCAGTTAAATAATTTTTCTTTTCTTTTTTCTTCTGAATATATGTTCTTCAAATATTTGTGATCGGGTATTTAGCTACAGGGTGGATGATTTAGTTGAGATCTACAAACTTAGCTTCATTAATCTATAAATTTGTAAGTTTAAATCAATGCTTTTATTTTCTGAATTACTTTTGAGCTCTCCTGTGGATCTTTCCATTGAATTTACATTTTTGTCTCACTGAGTGCCCCCAAATTAAATGTAGTATTCTAAGGTTTTCCAAAAAGAGGCCATTATTTTGTAGGCTTGTAATATATTATTTATTTGATTCTGAAATAACTATGTCCTTTGTTTCACTGCCATCTCTCACTTCAAATTTATCGAGTTTAATGTCACCTCTGAGTGTCTTTCACATGACTGATTTTCATGTCTCTCCCTGCTTTTAAAACAAGTATATGTGCTACAGAAGGGACACTTGTCATGAATTGAATTGTGTCCCTCCTAAAATATGTGTCAGTTTGGCTGGACCATGATTCTCAATGGTTTGGCAGTTATGTGATGATCCCCCATGATGTGATCTGATGTGCTAAACCCATGAGAGGATTAAAGGTAGGATGTTGTTGTTGTTTAGTGCTGTCAAGTCTGTTTCGACTCATAGTGAACCTGTATAGATTTTCCAAGGAACGGTTGGTGGGTTTGAACAGCCAACTGTGAGGTTGACAGTCCAATGCTTATCCTACAGTGCCACATCAGGACTGTCCAGGACCCTGATATGATGTACTAAGAGGTAAAAGGAGAGAGAGAGTGAGCAGAGACAGAGGGACTGCCCTTACCACCAACAAAGAAGAACCAGGAGCAAAGTAGATTTTTGGCTCTAGGGTCCCTGCACTATGAAGCTTCTAGATCCTGGGAATGATTGATACCAAGACACATGAGGCTATCCAAGGAATTCTAGGCTTACAGATGATGAAAGGAGACCAGGACATTTCCCCAGAGCCAGTATTCTGAATTCAGACTTCCAGCCTTCTAAACTGTGAGAAAATAAATTTGTTTGTTAAAGCCATCCACTTGTGGTATTTCTTCTATAGTAGCACTAGATTGTTGTTGTTGTTGTTAAGTGCCATCGAGTCGGTTCCGACCCATAGTGACTCTGTATAGGGTTTCTGAGGAGCAGCTGGTGAGCTTGACCCACTGACCTTGCAATTCAAATGGCTTTGCAGTCTAGTGCATTAACCCACAGCGCCACACCAGGACTCCAATTACTAAGACAAAATTTAAAAATACCTTGCTCCCATTTTTTTTGACCCCACATAATAGATGTATTTTTAAAAAGTTAAATTATTTCATTTGAAACTCTAGTCAAAACCTCACTGAATTGACTAGTACTATCTTGGAATCTGTGGTAGTCTATTTCCATAATGAAAGTAGAATCTAAATTCATTCTAAAATCAAGATTTGTTCATTTACTTTAATAAACATGGCTGCTGACCCATACATAATTACCACCATGAAGCTGATTTTTAACATTAAAAAATCTTTAGTTTTTTTCTCCCTACCTCATGACACTAAAAATGAACTAAGTTCTATTTTATTCCAGTATCCCTCTTTCTACATGATGCTAAAATTGAAGCATATTACAAAATTAATATTTGCTCAGTTTTCAGGAAATGCTATTTTAAAAATAATATTGTTAGTTATTTTCTACCCTTTCATTCTATATATTTTTCATTTGTGCTATTTGTTTTTTCACTTACTGAGTCTTGCATGAGGTTGTTCACCTTACTAGACTTTTCAAGAACATAATTTTTGTTTTGTTAGCCATCTCTACTTTTATTTACTACTTCATTTATTTTGTCTTTATCTTTATTATTTCCTTTCTTCTCATTGTTTTGTTTTATTTTTTAATTTTTACTGTTACTATTTATGTATTTTTCAACATAAATTCTGGTTTATTAATTTCTCTAATTCTTGTATTTTGATCATTGTATGCAAAGGTATACATTTCTTTCTAGGTGAATCCCACAAATTTTAACATGAAATGTTTTACTGTTTTTCCATTCTAAATCCATTCAAACTTCATTTAATGAATCTGTTCATAGATCTAAGGCTCTGTCAAAGTTATATTTTTGGGAACAATTATTTTTAATTTTTCCTTATTGTCTTATTTATTTTGGACTGTGGTAAGAAAATATAGTTTATATGATGAGGATTCTTTAAACTTTATTGATACTTGACATATGATTGATTTTGTGTGTGTTCCATGCATTCTCAAGTCAAGCATTGTTGTTTGATATATGTGTCTCTGTATAAGATGTTTTGTTCATTGTTTTCCTCTTATCTGTTGTCTTACTTTTGACTGCCTGAGCTATCAATTTCTAAGAGAAGTGTGTTAAAATGTTTAACTATAAATATTGATATTTCTGTTCATCCCCACAATTCTGTTAGCTCTTGCTTTCTATATTGAAGACTATATTTTAGCTCCTCATGTATGTCCATGATTAAAGTAATTCAAGGACCCATTATTCTTTTTGCCAGTGTGTAACAGCCATTGTGCATCTTGCTTCATCACAGTGTTTTTCAACTAAAATATTATTTTGCCAGATATTGACATCAAAGCCTAGTCTTTCTTTTGGTTCATATTTTGTCTGTTTTGTTTTGCCCTCTATTTGCAATGTTTATGAATTTGTTTTAATTGTAACTCTTGTAGGAGGTATACCACTGTATAATGTTGTTTTCCTCTAATTTAAAAGTTTCTGTGTTATAGTCATACATCACATAGGCTGCATCTATATTTGTCATAATGACTTTCACATCAGGATAGATTTCTGTTACCTTATTTCATACACATTTTGTTTTATTCTTTTTTTCATTCTTGTATTCTTTGGGTAGATAGCATTTTATTTGCCTGGTTTGAGAATTGTACGTTCTTAAAATCACTTTCTGATGGTTATCTCTCTCTCTCTCTCTGTCTTTTTAAGGTTTTTATTGTGGATTGAGTGAAAGTTTACAGGGCAGATCATCAGTTTTACATTCAACAAATCATACATCTTGTTTAATTACAATGATTATAATCCCCTCCATGTACCATCAGTTAACAGTATTTCTCTCTGTCCACTTTAGCTTTTTTAAAAAAACAAAAAACCCCACTCAGGCACATATAATAATTTACATTTCCAAAGGGCACATTCTGCAAGTCTGCCTCCTGGCCACCAGCTCTTAGTCCCTCTCCTCCCATAAATCTAGAGTCCTCAGCCACTCCCCCTCTCCATGACCCTATCTCTGCCTCCGTCTCTGG
>NW_006408804.1:1480663-1490665 GCF_000296735.1 Chrysochloris asiatica
AAAATAATATTCAAATGAAACATCACAGTTCACATAGGCCTTTCACCTCTTTTTTGATCCTATTCACAATCTCCTAACAACAAGTGAGTAAAACAAAAAATTATTATCTCTATTTTTTTAAATGAAGAAACAGAGGCAGGGATAGAGTAACTTTACTCCCCAGAGCCATGGAGTCAACAAGTGACATTGCAGGGCTCCCAATTGGGACTCTCACTGCTCTAGACACACAAGGCTGGCAATTCTTAATACTTGTTTCTCCATCCAACTCTGCTTGTTATAATTTGATCTCTAGAGATCTACTAAGGAGCCCTGGTGGCACAAGGATTAAGCACTGGACTACTAATCAAAAGGCTGGTGGTCCTAGCCATTGAGTGGACAGGGAAAAGCCACGGTGACCTGGATTCCATGGAGATTACAGCCTAGGTAAACCTATGAGACAGTTCTACTCAGTTACATGGGATCACTATGAGTCAGAATCAACTTGAGGGCATCCAATACCAAAAGAGAATCACTAATACAGTATGTGATTTCCAACACTATAACACCTTTCAATATTATATAAATATACACATACATCCACCACTTGGCTGTCAGTTTGCCGTACTGTGGTAGCTTGCTTGTTGCTGAGATTCTGGAAGCTATTCCACTAGTATTTTAAATATCAGTAGGTCACCCATAGCAGACAGGTTTCAGATGAGCTTCCAGACTAGGACAGACTAGGAACCTTATGAGTAAGGTTTTCAGTGACTAAATGAATAAGTAATGTATGAAGTATGAGCCCAGGGAAATTGGAAGTTGTAAAAAAATGAAGTGGAATGCATTAGTGACCTTAAATGGACTGGTATTGGTCATTTTGAATCTGACAGCCACGTGGTTCACTATGCCGGAAATGACAAATTAAAGAGGAATGGTGTTGCAGTCATCATTAAAAAGAACATTTCATGATCTATCTTAAAGAACATCGCTGTCTGTGATAGGATAATATGCATATGCTTAAAAGGATTACCAGTTAATACCCCTATTATTCAAATTTAGGCACCAACCACTAAAGCCAGAGATGATGACATTGAATAATTCTGCAAACTTCTTAAATCTGAAATTGATCAACATGTAATCAAGATGTATTGCTAATTACTGGTGATTGGAATGCAAAGGCTGGAAACAAAGAGGGAGGATTAGTAGTTGGAAAATATGGCCTTGGTGATAGAAATGATGCTGGAGAATGCATGATAGAATTTTGGGAGATCAATGACTTGTTCATTGCAAATACCTTTTTTTAAACAACATAAAATGCAACTATATACATAGTCCTCACCAGGTAGAATACACAGAAATCAAATAGACTACATCTGTGGAAAGAGATGGTGGAAAAGCTTCAGATCATCAGCCAAAACAAGGCCAAGGGAATACTGTGGAACAAACCAACAATTGCTCATGTGCAAATTCAGGCTGAAGCTGAAGAAAATTTAAACAAGTCCACAAGAAACAAAATATGACCTTGAAAATATCCCACCTGAATTCAGAGATCATCTTAAGAACAGATTTGATGAGTTAGACACTAATGACAGAAGACCAGAAGAGTTGCAGCAGTGTATTTTTAGGGAACTGCCAGAAATTTAAGCTGGATTCATAAGATGACATGTGCAAAAATGACTTGGGGACTGTCTGACCTGCTCCAGCTTCACAAGAGGGAAGGAGAATCAAACTCTACATCAGCCGAGGGAGAGGTCACACATGCCACCACCCTCTAATCTTCTGTTACCAATCCTTCCTCCCATGGTACTGTACATCCCTGCTGGATTTTGTAAATACTGTACTGGCTATACAGAAATCACAGACAGTACTCATGATTATTGGGTTTATTAGGGAAGTTAACAAGGTACAATTTGGGATCACAAAAAACTCAGGATACAGCAGTTCCGCATTCAAGAGTGTCTCGTTTTATTTTTTGCTGACCCTCCACTTTACCAAGCATGATGTGCTTCTCCAGGGACTGGCCTCTCCTGATAAAATGTTTTAAAAGAAACTTTCATCATCCTCACTTCACAGAACATTCTAGCTTTAGTTCTTCCAAGACAAATTTTTTTTTGTTCTTCTGGCAGTTCATGGTACTTTCAGTATTCTTTGCAACATCATAATTCAAATGCATCAATTTTGCTTCAGTCTTCCTTATTCATTGTCCAGCGTTCACATACATACGAGGTACTTGAGAACACCAAGATCAGGTGCATCTTATGTCTGGAATTGACATCTTTCCTTTTTAGCACTTTAAAGAGGTCATTTGCAGTAGTCCAAGGCAATAATGGGCCCAAACATGATAACATTTATGTGGATGGTGCAGGAAAGGGCAGTGTTTTGTTCTGTTGTGGAGTTATGAGTCAGAACCAACTCAACAGCACTTAATGGCACAATGATTGGTTGTTATGTGTCTAGATGCATTTTATGGGAGTAATAAAACATATTGTGTGTTTCCACAGATTATAATGAATAGAACTAAAAACTATTCTGATGAATTATCTTACCATGTTTTCAGTTTGAGACCAAGACTAAAATGATGTCTTAAGTTTGTCTCTTGTACAAAAGACAATAGACTTTTTTCTCTAAAAACCCTGTTTAATACAGAAGGAGTCCAATAACATTAGCTCATCAACATTTATTCCCCCTACCACAGCATATCTTATGTTTGGACTCCAAACTTAAACTTTGTGAGTATTTTTTTTTTTATGCTAGTGAATGATATTTGATCTAAAAACATCCACCAGAATAATGTTACTCCTCTGTAGAACCACACACACAAAAAATCTTCCCAAAGCAAAGTTCTTTGAAAATATTCCATTTTCTATTCTATTCCTAACAGTCAGAGCCTAAAAATATAGATTGTAAGGTATAGGAAACAAAGATCTGCTTCAATGCAAATGCCTTATATACATTTATTTACATAAATTTAAATTCTCCATTTATTGAAAATAGAACAAAGCTTTGGAAGGTAAAAACCCTAGACTCTCCATTTCCCTTGAAATATACTGATTTTATTGGAAACTAGTGAAAGAGTACGATATTTTCCATGTAGCTGTAGTGGCAGAATCTGTGATTAAATTTGGGTTATTAGCCTAATGCTTTATTTGTATAATCTAAATAATCTTCTACACACACACACACACACACACAAAATTTACTTGAATAGCTGTTTAAACTTGAAAAGGGTTTATGGAATTCAGCAGAAATAGGTAAAAATAGAAATTAATATTTCCTTCATACATTAATTCTTCATATTTTATTTAGTTCTTACCATGTGTGAAGCACAGTGATAAGAATGATTGGAGAGAAAATAATGAAATAGATATAGAGTCTTTCATGTTGACCACTATCTAATTGGGATTAGGATAGGTGGAGTGGGGGTAGGAGAGCAAAATTATAACAAAAAATGTTTGAACATAACTTGTGGTTACTACTATAATTATTGGAGTGTTGGAAGAGAATATTGAAAGTGCCATGGGCTGCCAAAAAACCAATGGATCCATTTTGGAAGAAGTGCAGCCAGAGTGCTCCTTGGAGGCCAAGATGGCCAAACTTAATCTCTTATACTTTGAACATATTGTCAGGAGGGACCAGTCGCTGGAGAAGGATATCATGTTTGGTAAGGTGGAGGGTTAGAGCAAAAGAAGAAGACCCCCAACCAGATGGACTGGCCAAGCGGCAGCATCGATGGACTCAAGCGTGGCAACAGTAGTGAGGTTGGCCCAGGATCGGGCAGTGTTTTGTTCTGTTGTGCATAGGGTCGCTATGAGTCGGTACAGACTAGATGGCACCTAACAACAACAACAACAACAACAATTATAAACAGACATATCTGGCAAGCTGGTGTATGTCTTGAATACAGATTTGAGGAGGGACAGTAGAGGCTTGTGGAAGTGAGTATGTTTTATGCTGAAGCCTGACACTCCTAGTAATGAAACCTTGTTTGTTCAGCAGGAGAAAAGAATTTCAATGTGCTAGTTTCTGGCTCAATCCACCATGTTCTCATATTCATAATCTAAGAAGGCAAGCCATGAGTATGTGCCATATATGCTGCTTTTACTAAAAATTCAAGCCCATAAAATAATAATTTTATGGTCCTGTAGCAAAGCATAATACCAGAGTAGCTTACAGAATTTTCTATGTTTTGTACATGAAACATCAGGCAGTTGATACCTCAAGGGTCCCCAAGAAGATTCATATGGCAACTAGTGAAAAGCAGAGCAGTAAACAGTAGTGGCATTGTGGGTTAATGTGTTAAGACTGCAAAGTCTGTTTGAACCACAAAGTCAGCAGTTTAAGCTCACCATATGTCGGGTCACTATGGGTTAGAACCGACTCAAGGGCACTAAACAACAACAACAACAGTAGTAAACAGGAAGAAAAGTGTCTCAGGACCAGTAAGGTGACTTGATTAGGGACACTCAGAAACAATTGGTGGTCATGATGGTAGACTTATGTGAAATTTTTTTCGGGTCAAGTGTGTAATGGTAGGAAATTTTAAATATCCAAAAGAATCATGAATAGAATGTTATGGAAATTCCCTGAATGGAGAGAATGCTACATATAAGGGACAATGAAAACCTTGAACAAAAGATGGCTTTGGGCTAGGACTGGAGGGAAATTTACAATTTGGCTATCAGGGATAGGGAGTTTGAGCACTGCATTGGATGTAAATCAGTGGAAATGCATAGGTATGTAGAGGAGAAGACAGGTACTTTTTTTCAGATGTGAAGAAGAAGCAACTGGGAGAAAATGCCGGAGTTAATTGAGGGAGAGGTTATAAAAGGATTTGTCAGTGTAGTCAGATGTTCCACAAAGAAGAGGAAAAAGACTAAGAAAAGAGTATGTTATTTATTTTTATAAAGAGAACTAGTGAGAACACTGAAGAACATTAAAAACTGAAGAAGTGTCGATAATTAATTTTTGAAGAAAAGTCTAATGACATTCAAAGATAGTTACCAATCTGGATACTTACTTCTTGAATTTCATAGTGGGAATGTAGATAGTATGGTTAAGTGAGAATAGATTGTTGTTAAGTGCTGTTGAGTCACTTTTGTCTCATAGTGACTCTATATAGGGACTCTGTGGAGTGGCTGGTGGTTTTGAACTGCCAATGCTTATCCTACAATTCCACACCATAACTCTGACTATACAGATTGTTGTTGTTAAGTGCTGTTGAATCAGTTCTGACCCATAGCGGATCTGTATAGGTTTTCTGAGGAGCAGCTGGTGAGCTTGAACCTCTAACCTTGTGATTTAAATTGATATTGCAGTCCAGGGCATTAACCTGTAATGCCGTACCAGGACTGCTGTAGCTATAGATTAGGCAAGGATTTAAGCCAGTTTTCAACACTAATCTTACTTCTAGATGACAATGTTTCTTTAAAAGCAGTGCTGTATTAATTCTTGCTGTTTAATAGTCCTTATTCCACTGTATCCAAATAATGAGGCCACATTTTAGGGCCTAGGAGAAAGAGTGAAGCTGAAGCTGTAATTTAATTTAATGTTAACTGTTTTAAAAGTAGCCACTAGAGGTCATTTATCTATTTAAACTTTTTTTTTTTTTTTTAAAGTGCTGTTCAGTGGATTCTGATCTATTGTAACCCTGTATAGGGTTTCTGAGGAGCAGCTGGTGAGCTTGAACCACTGACCTTGCAGTTCAAATAACTTTGCAGTCTGACACACTAGGACTTAGGAGTTATAAATTGGCCTATTGAAATTATGCTTTCTGAAAGGGACCTACTTGGTTATACTTAAAAAATTCAATTTCTAATTCCATATATATATTTTTTTCTCACTATCTTGCCCTCCTTTTAATTTAGTTTCCCATTGTCTCTGGTACTTCTTCTATTATTTATATGCAGTATCCTGGTATGGATCTGTAGGATAAGCACTGGACTGCTAACTGCAAGGTCGGGCGTTCAAACTCAACAGCCACTCCTTGGAACCCCCATACAGGGTGACTCTGAGTTGGAAACAACTTGAAAGCCCTTAAAAACAGCAACGACCTCTACTCTAAAACAAAACAAAAACTATTGCTAATTCCACCTCACAGCAACTTAATAGGACAGAGTAGAACAGTGGCACTGGGCATCCAAGGCTGCAATCTTTAAGAAAGCAGACTGACACATTTTTCTCCAGCAGAGCTGCTAGTGGATTCCAGTCAACTTTACAGTTAGCAGCTAAGAACTTATCCACTACACCACCAGGGCTCCTGACCATCTACCCTGTTGCTATTGTTCTGTGCTGTTGAGTAATTACAACTCATAGCGAAACATTTCCTGTCCTGCCTCAGCCTCACAATTGTTAAGTTTGAGCCCATTTATGCTGCCACTATGCCAATCCATCTCATTCAGGGTGTTCCTCATTTTGCTGACCCTCCACTTTACTAAGCACAATGTCCTTCTCCAGGGACTGTCCCTCCTGATAACATGTCCCAAGTATGAGAGACAAGCCTTGCCAAGAACATTCTGACAGTTCTTGCAACACAGATCTGTTTTTTCTCGCAGTCCATATACTTTTAGTGTTGTTCTCCAGCACCTTAATTCATATGTATCAATTCTTCTACTGTCTTCCTTATTCTTTGATCAACTTTCACATATGCATGAGGCAACTGCACCCTGTTGTTGTTAGGTGCATGGAGTCAGTAACAATTCATAGCGCCCTCATGAGCAGCAGAACGAAGCACTGCCTGGTAGTCGGCCAATTTCACAATTGTTGCTATGCTTGAGCCCATTACTGCTGCCACTGTGCCAATCCATTTCATTGGGGGCTTCCTCGTTATCATTGACCCCCTAATTTACAAAGAATGATGCCTTTCTCCAGGGACTGATCCCTCCTGATAGTATGTCTGAAGTATGAGATATGAAGTCTGACCATCTTGGCTTCTAAGGGCCTTTCTGGCTGTACTTCTTCAAACATAGATTGTTAATGGTAGCTCTGAGTGAAATTCATTGTTGTTGTTGTTGTGAAGTGCTGTCGAGTCAGTTCTGACCCATAGTGACCCTGTATAGGGTTTCTGAGGAGCAGCTGGTGAACTTGAATCGCCAAACTTGGAGTTCAAACAGCTTTGCAGTCTGACGCATTAACCCACAGCTACACCAGCGTAGTGGTTATGAATCAGGCTGCTAATCTCAAAGTCAGCAGTTCGAAACCACAAGCTGTTCCGTGGGAGAAAAATGAGGCTTTCTGCTCCTGTAAAGATTTACAGCCTCAGAAAACCTCAGAATACAGGGTTGCTATGAGTTGGAATCTACTCCACTGCACATAACAACAACAACACTAGGAAACATGAATTAGCATAGAGTTTTAGATTGGCAGATATACTTGACAATTTGCTTTAGGGGGACCTTCTGAGGCTTTCTGCTCCTGCAAAGATTTACAGCCTTGGAAACTCTATGCAGGGTCACTATGAGTCGGAACTGACTCCATGGCACACGACCACCAATGCACTTCACCCAGATCTACCATCATTACCCAGTTACAATGCCCTTGTGAATGACATGGTTTCCAGTAGCAATTATAGTTAGTTAAGTGCTGTAGAGTTGCATAGACTCATAGCAAACTTGTGTAGGGCTTCCCAGGGGCAGCTGATGGGTTTGAACTGCCGACCTTGTATTTTGCAGTCCAATGCTAATCCTACAGTGCTACACCAGGAGTCAAGTAGTGCTATAAGCATGTGCTATTGTTTTTGCTGCTGTTGGTGTTTTTATTGTAACTGATTTTTTCCCCCCCAGATTTTCTGGTATTTTAACTACTATATTGTGGCAAACAGTATTTGTGAAGCTAATTGATTTGTTGTTGTTGTTGTTGAGAATGAAGTAGTAAGAAAGGAGAAAAAATAATAAAACAAAAAAATACTTCCACTCAGTTATTAATAACTAATACATTGTAATCCAATGCAGAAAAAATTTACAAAACAATTATGTGTTATTATTTTTGTATTCCAAGGAGCTCTGGTAGTGTGGTGGTTATGAGTTGGGCTGCTAACCTCAAGGTCAGCAGTTCAAAACTACCAGCCATATGGCAGGAGAAAGATGAGGCTCACACAAGTGATTTGTTGTTATAACACACTACAGGGTTATTTTATAAAAAATAACAAATTTCTGCTGAGACACTGTACGCTTCTGTAACAGCGTCACCTAGTATGGTCTGCATCTCCGAATTGTTGTTGTTAAGTGCCGTCGAGTTGGTTCCGACCCATAGCGACCCTGTACAGGGTTTCCAAGGGTGTAAATCTTTACGGGAGTAGAAAGCCTTATCTTTCTCCTGTGGAGCTGCTGGTAGTTTCGAACCACTGACCTTAAGGTTGGCAGCCCAATTCGTAACCACTATGCTACCAGAACTCCTTATGCATCTCCTAATTGTTTTTAATTTGCTTCAAGTAGATTCCCATTCATTGACACCCTGTGTAGAGTTTTCAAGGAGGAGCTGGTAGTTTTGAACTGCAGACCTTACAGTTAGCTGTCCAGTGCTTATCTTACAGTGCCATACCAGGAGCTGATGTTCTTGTTAAATGCCATTGAGTTGATTCTGACTTCTGACTCATTTGTTGTTGCTCAGTGCCACTGAATCATTTCTAACACATACTAACCCTGTATAGGGTTTCTGAGAAATGACTGTGAGTTTGAACAGCTGATCTTGTGGTTCAAATGTCCTTCTGGTTCAGTGCTTTATCCCACAGTGTCACACCAGGACACTGCCACACCAATTAGAATCCTGTTACCATATTTAAAACTAAATTATCACCATATTAATTTAGGTGGAATCCAGAGAGAATAGAAAGTATGGTTATATATTTCTAAACCTGTTTCCCAATTCTACTACTGACTTTTGCCTTGCATTGATGAGAAACAACAATGAACTCTGTTGTTAAGAGTCATACAGTTGGCTCAGATTCATAGTGACCCTTGTGTAATAGAACGAAATGTTTCTGGGCCCTGAGTCATCTTTACAATCTTTGCTATGTTCAGTCCATTATTTAAACCCTGGTGTCAATCCATCTGTTCGCTGACCCTCTATTCTATAAGGCAGCATGTTTTTCTCCAACGATTGTTCCCTGCTGATGACCTGTCCAAAATAAGTGAGGCAACGTCTTACCATACTTACTTTTAAGCCTGTACTTTCTCCAAGACAGACTTGTTCATTCCTCTGGTAGTCCATGTTCTATTTAATATTCTTCACCAATGGCACAATTCATTTCTTTTTAGGTTTTCCATTTTCATTATCTGACTTTTATGTGTATGTGAGGTGATTGAAAAGTACCATGGTTTAGGTCAGGTGTACCTTAGTAATCAAAATAATATTGTTGCTCTTAAACACTTGCAAAAAGGCCTTTTGTAGCACATTTGCCCAGTGCCAAGAAGGTCTTTTGATTTCATTACTGCTGCTTCCCTAGCCTCTGACTATGTAGAAAGTACTGGAAATGAAGAGACCCTATAGAGGCACCTTCCTGGATAATGAGCTATCCTGCAGTATACTGTATACTACTCAAGTCACAACAAAGGACTCTCTATCCTGATCCATCTTTAGGATTCTGTCATGCATTTTTTTTTAATGTATATTTATTTATTTCCTTAAATGTTTTATTGTGAATTATGTGATAGTTTACACGGGAGAACATTAGTTTTATATTCATTCTATCTTATATCGTCTCATTGCCATGGTTATAATCCCCTCCATGCAATCCTTCCCCTGTACCTCCCAGGTCTTCAGCACACAGTCGCTTTCCCTCTCTAGATCGAAAGTCTCCAGCTGCTCCATCGCTCCACGTCATCATCTCTGGCTCCATTTCAGGCATCACTGACTGCTTCTCTGGGTAGGGTCCCGCTCTCTGCTCTTCTCCTTTGATGGTCCTAGGGACTTCCGCTCCTAGACTAAAAACTTAATCACTCACTTCCTTGCTATAAAACGTCTACCTTTACATTTCCAATCCTCACAATCAGTCCTGATAAGAATTATTCACTATTGTATCACAAGAGACCC
>NW_006408804.1:1497233-1505468 GCF_000296735.1 Chrysochloris asiatica
TAGTAGCCTTTTTACTGAGTCTTTGGGGTTTTCTATGTATAGGATCATATCGTCTGCAAATAGGGAGAGTTTTACTTCCTCTTTGCCAATTTGGATGCCTCTAATTTCCCTGTCTTCTGTCATGCATTTTTGCCTAGCACAATGTCCAGTCCCACAGCCTATCATGGAAAAAACTGACAGATTTTAGACATGAAAAATAGATTTTTTTTTTAAACTCTATTTTTCCTATTCCCAACTTTGTTTTCTTCTGGCAATTTTGAAATAAATCAATTATTTGAGCATGTTGAACATTCCTCAAATGTAATTTTAGTGCATTTGACCACTGAACTTCCCTTTTCATTAAATTTCCTACAAAATAAGCTTGCTGTTAAAAATATGTAGCATTTATACTGAAAATGGCATTTTGCATTTTAATCTGAGAGTATTACTTATCAACCAGGTCAGCTGAAAGTAAATAGGTTGATTGTAGTTTTCTGTATTCTAAAATGTTTTATTCATCAACCACATTGCAATTCTATAAAGTGCCATTTTCTAAACAAGGCTATTTGTGGTGATATGTTTTATTGGAGGGCTCTTTGAGAATTCTTCAGTCCAACATGTAATTTAAGTGTATTTGACGCTTTCTTCAAAACTCTGATCAGTGCTTTTGGAATTTAGCATCAATTACATTTCTTAATTTATTCCATTTTTAGTTCAATTGTGGTTTCTCTTTTTATCATGCTTTGGCGTCAATAATATGGCAGATATAATTAATACTGATAATTTAGCACTGAACTTCTTTCTTATGTATGCCTAAAAAAGGTCTCTGGTTCTTTCCCAATCATCTATCACACACTGAGCCTGATGGTGGGAAAAAATTAGAATCAATGTAGATGTCAGTCTGAGTTTACTCTTGGCGAGATATTAAATCACAGCCACATTCATTATCTCTGGCCTTGTGTATCTGATCAACGATGACTTGTTTTCATTGTTATTTGCAGATTTCAGTTCAGCTCAGTAGGATATTATTTTGAAATGTTTGATGTTTATAAAACACCCTTAAAACTTCTTTATACAGGCATTTTGTGAAAGGAATATTCTCATCTAGTATATAATTATACCATAAAGCTGTCAAATAGTACAACATTTAAGTGTGTGTTTAATGGGACAGTAACAGTATACACTATTATATACTTCTTGCTTACCTTATAGTTAGATTGTAATTATTTATATTTAAGGTGAAGAGCAGTACTTACTTTCATGCATAAGTAGCTCCATAATGGGACACTGAGGAAGAATTATTCTACTGCCTCAATAGTAATCAGCATATAGTTCCTTTTAAAATCTGCAACACAGTTCACAGATCAATATGCCAATCAGGTTTCAAAGAAAATTAAGAATTGGTCTAATTTCTCAGTTTTTCAACATGGTAACTAAAAATTAGGTTTCAAAGAAAATTAAGAATTGGTCTAATTTCTCAGTTTTTCAACATGGTAACTAAAATTTAGAAATCCATCCATATTTGCCATAACTGCTAAGCTTTCTCTTTTTCTCTGTGTATACATCTATCTGGACTTCTGGTGTGGTGCTGTAGTATCAGTACTGGACTGCAAACCACAAGTCTGGCAGTTCAAACCCACTGGCTGCTCCTTGGAAACCCTATACAGGATCACTATTAGTTGGAACTGACTTGGTGGCATTTAACAACAAATCTATCCGATTCCTATTTTTATATTACTCATGATGTATCAAACTGTAATATAAGAGCCACATGCCTGGAATAAAACCAAATTATTTTCAATAGGGTCAGCTAAAAAGTGATAGCAAAATCAGTAACAAATTTTAATAGAGCATCAATGATTTCCTAAATTAAACAAACTCCCATGGATATTCTGTCCGTAATGTCAAGAGAAGACTTGGAAAGCAGTAAATGCACACAGATTCTTCTTTGCTTTTACTTTTGTATTCTTTATCATAAATTTATTTACATAGTCATCTCTTATCTATGAATAGTTGATTGGATTTAGTGAGAAAAATCGGTGTTTGGGATGTACCTTGTACTGGGTTGAATGTTGTTCCATCCCAAATTCAAGTCCAGAATGTGACCTTACTTGGAAATAAGATCTTTGCAGAGATAATCAGTTAAAGGAAGATCATAGTGATCATTGGAGGGCCCTAAATTCAGTGACTTGTATCTTTATAAGAAAGCCATATGAAGACACAGACAGGTACACAGATGGAAAAGGGCATGTGATTATGGAGTCAGATTGGAATAATATGGGCCTAAAAGCCTGGGAACAAGAAAGATTTCTGACCATCACCAGGACAGAGGCATGGAGCAGATTCTCCTTCAGAGCCTCCAGTCATGCCAACACTTTGATTTCAGACTTTAAGCCTTCAGAATTTTGAGAGAACTAATGTGTGTTGATTTAAGCCAGCTACCTTGAGTTAGTATTCTTTAGCCTTTCTTTGTTTTTATCCTTTCACCATAGTTATTCAATCTGTATGCTGTACAAATAATCTGAGAAGCTGGATTATATGAAGAAGACATGGTACCAGGATTGGAGGAATGCTCATTGACAAACTTCGTAATGCAGATGACACAAATTTGCTTGTTGAAAGCGAAGAGGACTTGAAATACTTACTGATGAAGATCAAAGACTATAGTCTTCAGTATATGAATTGCACCTCAATCTAAAGAAAACAAAACCCCACACAACTGGACCACTAAGTAATATGATAAATGAAGAAAAGATGGAAGCTGTCAAAGACTTCATTTTGCTTGAATGCAATCAAGCCTCATGGAAGCAGCAGTCAAAAAATCAAATGATATATTGATTTAGGCAAATCTAATGAACAAGAACTGCTAATACGAATATAGAAGAGTAAAGATTTCAGTTTGTGGACTAAGGTTGTGACTTACTCAAGCCAGAGTATTTTCAATGGTCTCATATGCATGCTAAAGTTGGAAGATAAATAAACAAATTTATAGAAAAATTGATACATTTGAATTATGGTGGTAGAGAAGAAAATAGAAGGTACCATAGACTGCTAGAAGAACGAACAAATCTGTCTTTGAATAAGTACAGACAGAATGCTCCTTAGAAGGAAAGATGGTGAGACTTTGTCTCTTATATATTGCATATGTTGTCAGGAGGCACCAGTCCCTGGAGAGGATATCTTGCTTGGAAAAGTAGAGTGTTAGTGAAAAATAGGAAGACTCCCAAGTAGGTGGATTGGCAAAGTGTTAGCAACAGTGGGTTCAAAAACAACAAAATATTGGGCAGGCAATGTTTTGCTCTGTTTGGCATAGGGTCACTATGAATCACCTAGCAACAACAACAACTTTGTGTTTGTTTCAATACTATACCTTTGCTTACTAGCTATACCACTGATCACTGATCAAGATGGGTTCTGTGTCCCTGAACTGATGCTGGTAAATACTAGCAGATAGACAAATAAGGAAATTGTGAATGCTTGCATGTGTATGGGTTTGTGTGGTTGAATTGAATTAACTGAAACTACATGGCAGTGGACTAATAATCATTCTGAAATTCAAGCATGAGCTGAATGATTTAACATCAAAGAATCCTTTAGATTCTTTAGAAAGGGTTTTTGCTTTGGGGGTGATGTTGAACTGTAGTTGCTGTTGAATGCTTCGAACATGTAGCAACTGTATAGAACAGAGTAGAACTGCCCCATAGAGTTTCCTGGTCTGTATTCTTTTAATTGATAATGCAACATTTTAGTCTGGCATATTGACTGAATTTGTTTTTAAAGCTAAGACAAGAGGAAAGTCTCACAGTAAAATTTTATTCAAAGTGTAAATATAAGAGCTCCCTCTTCTTTTTTAAAGAAAGAGATGCTTAATATGAATATAGAAGAACAATGATACATCAATAAACTAGGCTAGGTTGTGGAATATAGAGTAAATAACTGTAATAATAATAATTTCTATGGTCCTTGCCCCATTAATTTTAATTATTTTCATTATAATTTAGATAATTATCAATGAAATAAAAGTACTAGCCACTATGTAATCCAAATGGCATTATTCAATTTAGGTTTAATTTTTTACCTTGAGGAAAATGTTAATCCATATATTTATTCATTTGACATTTATTGAGCACTTATTCTACTAGGAAAACAAAGATGAAGTAGACCCAGACCTTGTGAAGACTCAAGGGGCCATGCAGGTGAGATTTTCTCAAAGTTGTTACTGTGAATTGAGTGAAGGTTTACCGAGCAGATCATTAGTTTTAACTCAACAGATTAGACACTTCATTTCATCTAGACTGCAATTCCTTTAATGAAACCACTTATTCCACTTTCTCCCTGTGTTGCTTGTTTCCATTCCTCCTTCTTTCCCCACCCTTCTGAATTTCATTCTTAGATAAATGCCCCTATGATCTCAAATGCTTGACCATTTTATGGTATACCTACCACACTAGTGTTATTGCCCCCTCATATACCTACCTATTGTCTGGAGGTAAATTGAGCCATGAGGATGGGTTCAGTTCCAGAAGCTGACCAAGAACCATAGTACTGGGGTTCCACGAGTCTCTGTCTGACCAGTAAGCCTGGTCTTTTTATGATTTTGACTTTTGTTTCGTATTTTTTCCTACTCTATCCTGGACCTTCTAATGTGATTCCTTTCAGAGCAGTTGGTAGTGATAGCTGTACACCATCTAATTCTTCTGGTGTCAGGGTTGTGAAGATGGATATTCACATGGTCCATTAGTCCACTGGACAGATTATTGCCAAACATCTTCAATTTTCATCACTCATCTTTCCTCCAGATAGGTAGTGAGCAATAGTTGCACTTAATGAGCTTTTAAGTTCTCAGTTGCTACTCACTAAAGTAGGATGTAGAACATTTTCTTTGAAGACTATGTTATGCCAATTTACCATGGTCCTCCAGGACTATGATCCTGTGCCCCCCAGGGATAGCAAGCCATTACCTCAAGATGTTTGGTAATTTCTAAGGAACTTTTCACATTTTTGTCACCTTTTTGTTCCACCACATTTGTAGATATGTTAGCAGCAAAGGTAAATATGCATGTATAAATGTACTGTATTAAAGTTTTATATATTTGGGGGTATATTCCTGTTCTTGATCCACACCTGTTCAACCTATTTATCTATCCCTCTATCTACACATAGGAGTCCTAGTGTGGTGCTGTGGGCTAATGCGTCACACTGAAAAGTTGTTTGAACTGCAAGGTTGGTGGTTCAAAACTCACCAGCTGCTCCTTGGAAACCCGATCCAGGGTCTCTATGGGTAAGAATCGACACGAAGGCACTTAACAACAACAACATCTACACATAGGTCACTGTTATTGCAGTATTTTGTATATAAATTTATCACTGTTCCCTTTAATTCTTGAATTGCTTCTCATGTCTTCCCCTGCCTTCATAATTTTCCAGCCAACCCTTCCTCTTGTATATTGCCTTCCTTGTCACCCAACTTAACATGTGTCTGCCTTCCACCTCCCACCCCTGGTGACTGTCAAATAATGCTTCTTTTAGGGTGAAAACCTTTTCTTGACTTCTTACAATAGTGGTCACATACAATATTAGTCCTTTTGTGATTGATTAATTTCACTCAGCATAATGCCCTCCAGTTTTATCCATGTTATGAGGTGTTTCATAGATTTATTGCTATTCTTCATTACTGCATAATATTCTATTATGTGTATGTACCAAAGTTTGTTTATCCATTCTTTCATTGATAGGCATTTAGGCTGCATCCATCTTTTGCAAGCACTATTTGTCTAGGAGACTATTTTCTCCCCCATTTAATATGTTTTGTCTCTTACAAAGTCAGAGATCAGCTGACTTTGTATAGCTTTGTTACTAGGTTCTCAATTATTTTCCCTTAGTCTATATGTCTTTCATTGTACCAGTCCCAAACGGTTTTGAATACTGTGGATGTGTAGTAGGTTTTGAAATCAGGAATTGATAGTTCTCCTATTTTTTTCTTCTTCTTTAATAATGCTTTGCTTATCCAGGGTCTCTGTCTTTTCCATTTAAAGTTGGTGATTTGTTTTTCCATCTCTTCAAAGAATGATGTTGGAATCTGAATTCAGACTGAATTATATCTAAAGATCATTTTGGATAACGCTGACATTTTCACAATGTTAATTTTTCCTACCCAGGAGTATGGTATATTCTTCCATTTTTGTAGGACTCTTGGTTTCTTGTAGTAGTGTTTTGTAATTTTTTTTTTTTTGTATTGGTCTTTTGCTTCTCTTGTTAGATTTATTTCTAAGTATTTAATCTTTTGGGTGGTTATTGTAAATGGTATTGATTTCCTGATTTACATTTCAGAGTTCTCTTTATTAGTGTAAAGAAAATGGACTGAATGTTGTATGTTGACATTGTACCCTGCCACTTAGCTTAATCTTTCAATGAGTCCCAATAATTTTCTTACTGAATCCTTAGAATTTTTATATAGAGAACCATATCAAAACAAATGTTAAAAAATGAAAAAAATTACAAACAAAACAAAATCTGCAGCTCGAAATTCAGAAATTAATAGCAAGATCTCAGAAATAGATAATACATTGATGGCTGAATTAATGAGCTCAAAGGCAAAATTTTAAATGCTAGTAGTATTGTAGGATCAGCACTGGACTGTGAACCAGAAAGTCAGGAGTTTAAACCTACCAGCTGCTACTTGGAAACTCTAGAAAGGATTGCTATGTGTCAGAACTGACTCAACAGCACTTACAAAAGTCTGTTAGAAGAAGAATTAGAAATCCAGTTTGAGTAGAATTGGTTTCAGCTCTTCTCTGAATAGTTGATAGAATTCATCAGTAAAGCCATCTGCACCAAGACTGTTTTTGTTAGAAGTTTTTTAATGATCTGATCACTTTATTCTTTTTTATACATCTATTCAAGATTTCTACTTCATTTTGTGTTAATTTAAGTAGGTAGTGTAGCTGTTTCATTTGGTCTTTTGTATCTTTGTGGTAGAGGATGTGTGTAGTGTGTCTACCTAATCTACCATTTTGCTAGAAGTCTAGGCTGTAATCTTTATGACAGAAAATCACAGGGTCTTTTCTCCAACAGAAAGGCTGGTGGGTTTGAACTGTAATCTTTCAGGTAATGTGAGTGTTTAATGATAAACATTATGCCACCAGGTCTCCTTTGATATTGAGTTATAGATATAAATAACATACTTGTATAGCTAGTTAAACTCCTTTTGTGGCACTGAGGATAAACACTGGGATGCTAACCACAAGGTCAGTGGTTCAAACTCATCAGCTGCTCCATGGAAAACCCATACAGAGTTGCTATGAGTAGGAACTGACTCGATAGCAATCAATAACAATAACAGTTATACTTTTCAGGGTATTTTATATATTTTCTAATTTCATCTTATAACAACACGGAGAGGGACTACACAGAAGAGATTATAATTTGTTTCTTTTTTGAGGAGCCTGAGGACCAGACAGAAAAATGATTTGCCCAAAACCATTAAAAACAAAACAAAACAAAACACAAGCTGACTACTGTCAAGTTGATTTCAACACACAGCAACTCTTTAGGACCGAGTAGAACTTCCCCACAGTATTTCCAAGGTTGTATGTCTTTACACAAGTAGACTGCCATATCTTTCTCCCACAGAGTGACTGGTGGGTTCAGAGCACCAAACATTTGCAAACTCAAGCACTATGATGATTATAGATTGCTAGTTTTTCAGCATTTACTGTTTTGTTCTCACTTCCTATTCTGCTTTACTCTGTCTAAAGCAACAGTGTACTTTTTTTTAAAAAATGCTTTATTGTGAATTGTGTGATAGTTTACATGGGGGGACATTAGCTTCACGCTAATCCCATTGTATATCATTTCCCTGCCATGGTTACAATCCCCTCCATGAATCATTCATCAACCAAAGGGTATACCCTGCAAGTCTACCCCCCTCCCCCATCGTCCACACACAGCCTCTTTCTCTCTCTGGGTCCAAAGTCCCCAGCTGCTCCATCTCCCCATGTCATCATCTCTGCCTCCATCCCTGGTATCACTGCTTCTCTGGGTAGGGTCCCCCTCTCTGCTTTTCTCCTTTGATGGTCCCAGGAACCTCTGCTTCAAGACTGCAAAGTTAATCACTCCCCTTGCATTGCCAAAAAAGTTTACCTTTACGTTTCCAGCCCTTACAATCATTCCTGATAACAATTATTCATTATTGTATCCCAAGAGACCTATCCGCATCTCCTTTCATCAGCCCTGACTAAACAGATTGGATACTAC
>NW_006408804.1:1507027-1509033 GCF_000296735.1 Chrysochloris asiatica
AAAAATCTGCCTCTACATTTCCACCCCTCACAGTCAGTCTTGGCCGCAGGTATTCACTGTTGTATCACAAGAGTCTTATCCCCATTTCCTTTTGTCAGCCAGTCCCAACAGTTTAGAAATCATTCAGTGGAGGTTCTGCCTATCCCTGCTCCATCTGGAACTAGGCTCACTCTTGAAAGCTTGTAAGCCAGTCACTTCTTGCCTTTATAGCCCCGCCCCCCCATTTTGGGTTTGAGCAGTTTCCAGCCCCCTCAAGGTATTCTAGTCAGTTAGTCAGTTACAGGCTGAAGACGGGCTTACATGCTTTCTGCTGTGATGTTGTGATGTTTCTGGCTATTCTCCCTGCCTCTCAAGTGTCTACTTTACAATGGTAGGCAAGGGAGCCAAGATTTAAAAGACAGCCAAGCATCCTAACATTATTCCCCTCTTTTCCCCTTTCAAGCCATGCTTCAATCCCTGTATCCTGAAGCCCTGTTATTCCAAGGTTGTGCATACATGGTTATTTACCTCTGTCCCACCTAGCCCATGTGAACCTGCCCAACTGTTCTCCTTTAATTTCTCTGTCACACCATATAGCTCTGGCTAAAACTTCCAGCACAAAATTGAATAGGAGTGGTGATAAAGGCCATCTTTTATCCGGGTTTCTGTGAGTCAGAACCGACTCCACAGCACATAACCTCTACCATACATTTACTTTCAGAAAACTGGTTACATTTTTAATAATTTGTCTACATATTAATTATGCTGACAATCATATCTGCAAAGAGTGCAAATAATTTTGCTTTTTTTCAGAATTTTACTTTATATCTTTTTCTTTTCTTACTACACTGGTTAGAACTTTCAATACGAAGTTTAATATAGGTGGTATCAGTGGACATCTTTGCCTTTTGTTCAGGTCTTCAAGGAATACTTTCTAATATTTCAGCATTAAGCATAATTTCCTTTTTGATACCTGGTATTAATGTAAGAATACCCCTACTATTTCTAATGTGTTAGAGAGTATAAACGGGCATTGATTTAATAGTGGAAGGAACTCCTGCTTGAACATGTGAGACAAGCACACATTGCATTTACAGAAATACTGTTTCTGAGACTGTATTGAGAACCTTTTTCTTTCTGATGTGTTAGATTATGTTAATAGATTTCCTAATGTCAAACTATTTTCATGACTTAACTTTTCCTCAACGCATATGTATTTTACTTGGTGGATATTTACATTTGTTGAGTTTGCTTATTAGTATTTTGGAGAAATTTGATTAGGTTTGTTGGCAGAATAGAGGCAGAATAGGATAGAAAAAAAGAAAAAAGAAAGAAGAGAGCAGGTAGACTTAGCTAGTAAAGACGGTTATTACCTTTGGAGAAAGACTGTGATCACCAGAAAAGCCAACACATATACAAAAGGAAAAAGGATTAGTTCTAGTGTTTGTTCTCAAGACATAACTTAAAAAGTGAGAGATCTTTTAATTGTTACTAGATGTTGAAAATTTTATAAGTTATTACACAATAAATGAATAGATGAACATCATTTTGTTTATTTCTGTTTGGTGTACCTGGATCTGGTCTACTTTCAAGAGTCAGGTTTGAAGGACTGTTGCTTTTGAGCCTGCATTCAGGGGAATTCTTGGAAAGACATATGAACAATAATTGTAGCACTACTGCAGCTAACTTAGTGAAAGCCTATCTGCATATCTAACACTACATGAGAATCGCTCAAGTGTTACTGTGGGAGGGAGGGACAGGAAGACTTACTTTGGCTCCAGAATTATGCTGAATTCCATTTTGACTCTTATCTAGCTCCTATATTAACTTGTCAATTTGTTTAGGACCTGAGCAAGTCAGAGGGAAACATATGACAGGCTCCTTAGAGACCCAACATACAGTTCATTTATGGATGGATGTTGAACAGTGTCTTCCGGCTGATGTCTTTTCTTCAGTGACATGAATCTAAATTATCAATCTTCATTATTTGTTGGTGTTATTGTGAAGTGCCGTCAAGTCAGTTCTGA
>NW_006408804.1:1509763-1515606 GCF_000296735.1 Chrysochloris asiatica
TAAACTTCTTTAAATCTTTCTAACTCTGGTAACTCTTGGATGAACTTTTGAAGTATAGAATTTGGATATTTTAATACACAGATTTCTCATAATGGCACTCTATTGTTGAAAGGCTTACACAAGCACAAACTCTAGAGTAAACAACCTAGGATAGGCATATTCAAATAATTTGCTACTCTACTTTCCAGCAAACAAATCAGAATGCAAACAAAGAGATTTAATTAAGAATTTAGGTTAAACCAATTGACTTGATGTAAAATAACTGCTCTTTCTGTTTCTGCTGTTAAATTGACACCTGATGAATTAGATTGAAAGCATTCCAGGCACCTTTAGAAATAGCAATCACCAACTCCACCTTTCTCTTTCACTTCTAAAACAATTTGCACTGTTTGAAGGTCAAATATTGTATTGCTTCTAGAACTCTCTTGATACCTTTTTTCAGAGACCAGTTTCTTTAATGGAGTGCACACATTCCTGATGACATAACACATGGCACAGCTGTCCTGTTTCAGTAGACAGAACGATCCCAGTAATTGTGCCTGTCCTCATCCTTAGTACTACCACCATGCCAGACTCAACAAGCTTGATGTCTTCCAAACACGCAAAAATGACATGGCCAAGTCTAATTTACCATGTTTCCCCAGCCTACGTCCCAGACAATACACTGATTGGCCACATTAGAAACAATGGAACTGCGAAACTGCAATCCGTGTTTATTTTGCTGATACCTGTTGGTCATCACAAGTACATATGTGAGAACAAAAACTGAACACTGACCTGAGATGTAGGTGGGAAAGCCTTCCTCTGCCACTTTCATCTGAAGCGTCAGCGACACTAGTTTGAGGCTCTGCCACAGATTTCCTCACCTTGCCTCTTAAAGGATCCCTAACATCAGTTATCAGAGTCCTGGTGTGGCGCTGTGGGTTAATGCGCCAGAGAGCAAAGCCATTTGAACTGCAAGGTCGGCGGTTCAAGCTCACCAGAAGCACCTCGGGAACCCTATACAGGGTGCTATGGGTTGAAACTGACTCGATGTCACTTAACAACAACAACATCAATTACCACTTTACTCTGAAGTGCTTGTGAATCCAAACAGCTAATGCTTAGTACTTCTGCCCAGAGATTTTTCAAAAACTCTTAACAAAAACTTGTTGAAGAATTAAAGCCAAATCCCTTGGAGGACGTCAATTTAAAATAAAACAATTAAAAAAAACAACTCATTATTCACGTAGATATTTGAAAGCAACTGACTGGGTCCTTTTGAAAGGAATATTGAATGAAAGGAACTATGTGCATAAATAAAAGAAAAATTCCATGTACCGGTAGGCAATGAGAAGAAAAAGCACAGAAAGACTAAACACAGAACACTGTTTACCTTGGAGGAAGCCAAGAAGTTGAGTTGAGCTGGTGAAAGACTGCCATTCTCATGCCATTTCTCTTCATTTCCTTCTGCATTCTTGGTGAGCAACTAAGAAAAGCTCAGGGGTACTCTGCTTTGTTACATTACAATGTCTCCAGCTACGTATTATTTAGCCCCAAATCATTATATTCCAAGTTCATAAGAAGTTTCCATGTTAACCAATTTAATCTAGGCGTTAGGTATTTTCCAAGAAACGCGCTGTTTGCAGTCTTCCGATGCCTCGTCTCATACATAAACAAGCACACTTTTCTCCAACATAAATGCAGTTTCCCTGTGTTGTTGGTGTCCATTTTCCTATCTGTTTTAATCTGCTCAGGTTTCAAAGAGCTTTTTGAATGCAGTTCCAACCTCCGTAATCATGTTTGTGGTGGTCATGGAGCGTCCGTACTTGTGAAAAGCGTGGTTGTTACACTGCCTCGGTGGTGAGCAGGCACCAAACGCTGCCACCAGGAAAGGATTGAACCCATGTGTTTTTTTCTGACCCAACAAGCTGTGCCCAGTGCACCACGACACCCAGGAAGCCTGAGAGCAGGGCTCCCTACCCTCCACACCTGCGGCTGCTTCCTTTTATACTGCACAGGAGCACCTGTTCACAATCTGAAATCAGATCTCTCTCCTTTATGGACAACAATCATGCTCCCAAGGGCTTGGCTGAATTTGAGTATGACTCCATGATGATCATTGCTGTCCAAGGGATCTCTAAGCACGGCCTCATAAAGCCTGCTGAACTCCACGTGTTTGGGATTGAGGACTGCCTTCCCGTAACCTTGAATGAGGGATGATGGCTGCTGAGCAACCAGCCACAGTCCATCTGCGTCAATGATGACAGGGATACTCTTGGCCTTTGATTTCCCTGCAGTGCCCTTTACATTTTGTAAGAGAACAGCAACTCTTCCTAAACCAGGTCCTACAACAAGGGTGTGCAGTATGGGTAACCAGGTCTCTACATCATGAACATTATTGGGGCTGTCAAGAATGCCATGAACAATCAGCTCTGGGCTGTATGACTTAAATCACAGATGCAGCCTTTTTAGTACAGAACACGTGGGACCAATCTGCACCCACTTTGAAAGCTGAGATTGATGCAAAGTATGGGGCCCCAGTGTACTCTTGACAACCTCCGACTATTCCTATTCGTCCATCTTGTCCTTTGTGCTTTTTGGTAGTTAGAAGAGGTATAATATTTCTCACCACCTTCAAAGCATTTTCCATATCCTTTACCGACTGTGCTTTATGTAGTGAAAATGCTCTTTTAAAAACTAGCCTGCAGGCTGGGAACCCCAAGGCAAGGTGTGTTGCTAAACCACCCAGGTGTTGAAGCACAACCATTGGCGGTTCCTTCCGGGTTCGCTGCAGGCCGGGAGCTGCAGAAACCTTATGATCTCTTAATCATTTAAAACACTTTGTTCTTTTAATGGGAAAAAATTAGTTCTTAGACTGCTTATACAATATTTCCGTAACTACAGTGTGTACTGTTCTCACATGTTCAAGCAGGAGTTCTTTTGACTATTATAGTTTCCCCTCCCCCAACTTTCCTTAATGAGCCAGCTGTTGTGAAGTGCTGTCAACTCAGTGCTAACTCGTTGTTGTTGTTAGTACTGACCCATAGTTACCGTATGTATAACAGAACGAAACACTGTCCAATCTTGGGTCAACCTCACAATCATTGCTACGCCTGAGCCCATTTCTGCTGCCACTGTGCCAATCCGTCTCCTTTTTATCAGACCCTCTACTTTGCCAACATGATATCCTTCTCCAGTGACTGGCTGCTCTTGACAATATGCACAACGTATGAGAGATGAAGTCTTGCCACCGTGGCTTCCAAAGAACACTCTGGCTGTACTTCTTCCAACACAGATGTGTTTATTCTTTTGGCAGTCTATGGTACTTTCAATATTCTCATCCAACACCCCATAACTCAAATGTATCAATTATTCGATGGTCTTTCTTATTCACTGTTCACATGCATATGAAAATACCATGGCTTGGGTCAGGCACACCTAAGTCCTCAAACTGACATCCTTGCTCTTCAACACCTGAAAGGGGTCTTATGCAACAGATTTGCCCAATGCACACGTCGTTTGATTTCCTGACTGCTGCTTGCATTAGTGTTGATGGTTGGTTTGAGCAAAATGAAGTCTTTGACAATTTCAGTCATTTCTCTATTCATATGGATGTTGTCTATTGGTCCAGTGGTGAGGATTTTTGTTTTCTTTACATTGAGATGCAACCCATACCTAAAGCTATGGTCTTTGAACTTCATCAGTAAGTATCGTAAGTCTTCTTTGTTTCAGAAAGCAAGGTTGTATCATCTGCATATCTCAGATTGTTAATGAGTCTTCCTCCGATCCTGATGTTCTCCTTCATATAATACAGCTTCTTGGATTATCTGTTCAGCATACAGATCTAATTTAGTTCCTAATTTAAACCATGTGATGTTCCCTTGTTCCGCTCAAATAACTGCCTACTGGTCTATGTACATGTTCCTCATGAGCACAACTAAGTGTTCTGAAACACTCATATTTGCAATGTTTTCTATACCTTGCTATGATCCACACAATCACACAGGCAAATATCTTTCTGGTATTCTCCACCAAGATCCATCTGACATAGCAATGTAATCTCTCATTTCATATCTTCTTCTTAATCTGGCTTGAACTTCTGGAAGTTCTCTGTCAATGTATGGTTACAGCTGTTTTTGCATTATCTTTAGTAAAACTTTACTCACATGGGATATCAACGATATTGTCCGATGATTTCTGTGTTCTATTGGGACACCTCTCTTTTGAATGGGCACAAATACAGATCTCTGCTAGTCAGTTGGCCAAGTAGTCACCCTCCAAATTTCATGGCATCGATGAATGAGTGACTCCAGTGCTGTATCAGTTTGTTGAATATTTCAATTTGCATTCCACCAATTCCCAGTGCCTTGTTCTTTGCCAATGACTTCAATGCACCTTGGATTTATTCCTCAGGATCATTGGCTCTCGAACATATGCTACCTCTTCAAATGGTTGAACATTAGCTATTTCTTTTTGGTACAGTGACTCTGTATGTTCCTTCCATCTTCTTTTCATGCTTTCTGCATCATTCATATTTCATCCATAGACTCCTTCAATACTGCAAGTTGAGGTTTGAATATCTTCTTCAATTCCATCAGCTTGAGAAATGCTGAGCATGTTCTTCCCTTTTGCTTTTGTAACTCCATGTCTTTGCACATTTCATTATAATATTTGACTTTGTCTTCTTGAGTTGACCTTTGCAATTTTCTGTTTACTTCTTGTACCTCCTCATTTCTATGCTGGACAGCAAGTCTCTACTGACATCTGTTTTGCTCTTTATCTTCTTTCTTGTCTTCTCAATGACCTTTTCCTTTCTTCCTATACGATGTTCTTGATGTCATCCCACAATTCTACTGGTCTTCCGTCTTTAGTATCTAATGTATCAAATCTGTTCTTCAGATGATCTCTAAATTCAGGTTGGATATATTCAAGGTCATATTTTGGATCTTGCGGACTTGTTTTCATTTTCTTCAGCAATGGACTGTTGGACTGTTCCACAGTCTGCACCTGGCCTTGTTTTGGCTGCTATGGAACTTTTCCACCATAACTTTCCACAGATGTAGTCAATTTGCTTTCTGTGCATTCCACCTGGTGAGGTCCATGTGTATAGTGTTCTTTTATGTTGTCTATAAAAGGTATTTGCAGTGAAGAAGTAATTGGTCTTGCAAAATTTTATCATGTGATCTCCAGCATTGTTTCTTTCACTAAAGCCATGTTTTCCAACTATTTTGTGTTCCAATTGCCAGTAATTTTGAAAATATGATTGCATATTTGATCAATTTCAGAGTAAAGAAGCTGGTAGAATTCTTCAATTTAATCATCACTGGTTTTAGTGCTTGGTGGGTAAATTTGAATAATATTGTTAATAATTGGTCTTTCTTGTAGGCATATAGATATTAATCTATCACACCCAGTGTTGTATTTCATGACAGTCTTGATATGTTCTTTTTGATGAAGAATGTGATGCTGTGCCTCTTTAATTTGTCATTCCCGACATAGTAAACCATGTGATTGTCAGATTCAAATGGCCAATACCAGTTCATTTCAGCTCACTAATGCCTAGAATATTGATGTTTATTCGTTCTATTTCATTTTAGACAATTTCCAGTTTTCCTAGATTCATGCATTGTACATTCCACGCTATGATTATTAATGGATGTTTAAAGCTGTTTCTCTGTGTGCCATCAGCAAACAAACGTCCTGAGGGTTTTACTCCATTTGCATCATCACTGTCATCTCTACTTTGAGGAGACAGCTATTCCCCAGTGCATTTTGAGTGCCTTCCAACCTGAGAGGCTCATCTTTGGGCACTATATCTAAGAATATTCTGGTTCTTTCCAATATGTTTCAGTATTTTATAA
>NW_006408804.1:1515706-1529780 GCF_000296735.1 Chrysochloris asiatica
TGGGTCACCCTGCTGGTGTTTAAAATACCTGTGGCATAGCTTTCAGAGTCACAGCCACACACAAGCAACTACAGTATGACAAACTGAAACATGAGTGGTGGTTGTAACTCATAGCTACCCTGTATAGGTCTTCCGAGGTTGTACATCTTTGCGGGAGCAGAAGGCCTCATCTTTCCTCCACAGAGCAGCTGGTGGGTTTGAACCGCCAACCTTGTGGTTGGCAGCCCAGTGCCTATAATTCTCTAATCACAAAGGAGACAATTTTAAAATTGCAGTGGAAGACTCCATGATTCACAAAAAGTACACACTTGGAAATACAATCACTCACTTAATTTAGAGAATAAAATTACTTTCTAGAATTTAATTATGGACTCATATTCTAAAATGACTTAGGCTGATAACATAATAGCTTTCTGATGTGCCAGTCTAAAAACATAATATTTTAGCATTCTTCTCTTTTTGGGATGTATGTATACTGTAAATTCAACTACTGAACTCTCATAATTTTATCCCTGTATTTTCCAACCTTGTCTCAGGCTTCTCTGTTTTTCTTCTGGACACTTTTAATTGCTTTTTATTTATTTTCTTTTTCACTCTCTTTTCTAATTCATTCTATACATTGTTGCCAAAGTGATAATTATTTATTACTGTGAGCAATTCACTTCAAAGCATAAGCAACAATCATTTTAGTATGCCATTCCATTTTGTGAATCAGAATTTAGACTAGTCTTATTGGGTTGGCTTATCTCTTCTCCTTGATATCTGGGGTTGCATCTGTGAATACTTGAACAACTGAGGGTGACTCATATGGCTGGAGGCTTCCTTCTTCCCATGCCTGAAATCTTGGCAGGAAGTCTAAGGCTTAACTGTGATTGTCCATAGGAGCAGTACCTTTCTAGTGCGGTATCCTCATGGTGTAGTTGGAGTCCTTATGTGATGGTTGGCTTATTTCTGAGTAAACATCCCAAAAGAACCAGATAGAAGTTACATGACATTTTATGACCATGCCTTGGAAGATGAATACTGCTAGTTTTGTCATAAATGATGGTATAAAGTCACAAGATTATCCAGATTCAAGGGCCTTATGCCTGGATGAGAGGAGTGTCAAAGAAATTTGTGACTCTAAACAAAACCACCACAGCAATGTTTATGAAACATGAATCAGATCATCTGACTTTCCAGATTAAAAAATTTCTGTTTCTTCTAGGATAAACTAAAACGATTGCAATGGATACAAAATATTTAAAATACAGCCACAAATTCGGTAAAGGCAGAAACCATAAACAACAACAATAAAAAAAGAATGGCAAGTAAAAATCAACTAGCTTTATATGGAAGGAGCCCTGATGGTGAAGTGGTTAAAACACTCAGAAGCTAACTGAAAGACTGATGAATTGAATCCACAAGCTTCTCCATGAGAGAAAGTGTGGCAGTCTGTTTCTGTTCAGATTTACAGCTTTGGAAACCCTATGGGGGTGGTTTTACTCTATCCCATAGAGTGGAATCAGTTTAATGGCAGTGGGTTTATTTTAGATCTGTTTGGTAAAATGACATAGACAAAGTTGAAAGGCAAAGAATATACACAGGATAAGCCAATATTCAGAAAGTTCTTATAGATTAATAAGAAGAGGATAAATAGGTCAATAGATAAATGGGCAAAGGATATGAAATGGAATTCTTCAGAAGAAATGCATATAATGGAATGTTTATATGACATGCTAGTAACTCTGCTAGTTTAAATGCTAATTACAGAATAAGAAATATCTTTTTTTAAAAGTTTGTTTTAACAATGGAAAAGGTTTGAAGAGTTTTTTTGTTGTTGTTAAAGCTGAGAAATGAGTATTTACATACAGTACCTTTGATAGAACATGTTGGAATTCAATCTCTGGAGGACATTTTGGCTATATGTATAAAAAAACTTAAAATATGTGTGTGTTTCCATGATCTCTGATTTCAAATCCAGTAATTTATCCTCAAAAATACTTGCAAAAGTGTATACAGGTACATGTTCAAAGATTTTCCTTGACAGTATTATTTTATAAGAGTAAAAACTGGTAATAAATATCTTTCTATGAGGAATTTGGAGTCCTGGGTGGTGCTGTTGGATTAGCACTACACTACTAACTGAAAGGTCAGTGGTTCAAACCTACTGGCTGCTCCTCAGAAATTCTATATGGGTCACTGAGTTGGAACAGATTCCATGAAATTTAGCTACAACAACAATGAAGAATTTAGGGTCCTGGTATGGCACTATAGGATAAGCTCCAGACTCCTAACTGCAAAGTCAAAATTTCAAATCTACCAGGACATTCTCAGAAACCCTATATCCTGTCACTATGAGCCAGAACCAACTTGACATTACATAGCACCAAAAATAGATTAGGAGTTTGCGTAATACTTGTCTATCAGTTTATCATACTGTGGTGGTGACTTGAAAGCTATGTCACTGGTATTTTAAGTACCAGCAGGGTTACCAATGGTGAATAGTTTTCAGTTGAGATTCTGGAGTAAGACAGACTAGAAAACAAAGAGAGGACTACTTCTGAATATTTAGCCATTGAAAACATTATGAATAGCTGTGGAACATTGCCAGATAGCACCAGAATATTGAACATTGAAACATTATGAAGAACACTAGAGTATGGTCAGATATAGTGCTGGAAGATGAACCCCTCAGGTTGGAAGGCACTCAAAATAGGAATAGAGAAGAGCTGCGTTCTAAAAATAGAGTTGACCATGACGACATAAATGAAGCAAAGCTTTCAGAACTTTCATTTGCTGATGGGGCACAACTCAGAATGAGGAGAAAGAGCCATAAACATCCATTAATAATCGGAACATGGAATGTATGAAGTATGAATCTAGGAAAATTGGAAGATGTAATAGAATGCACAACAATCTATATACTAGGCATTAGCGGACTAAAATGGACTGATATTGGTTATTTTGAATCTGACAATCACGTGGTTTGCTATGCCGAAAATGACAAATTTCAGAAGAATGGCGTCGCAGTCATCATCAGAAAAAAATTTCAAGATCTATTTTGAAGTATAATGCTGTCTGTGATAGGATAGCATCCAGACACCTACAAAGAAGACCAATTAATACAGTTATCATTATAATGTACACACCAACCACTAAAGCCAGTGATGATGAAATTGAAGAATTCTATTAACATCTTCAGTCTGAAATTAATCAAGCATGCAATCAAGTGGTGCAGATAATTACTGGTGACAGAAATTCAAAAGTTGGAAACAAAGAAGGATTAAAAGATGGAAAATATGGCTTTAGTGATAAAAGTGATGATGTAGATCCCATGACAAAGTTTTGCAAGTCCAAAGACATATTAACTGCAAATATCTTTTAAACAACATAAATGATGACCTTGAACACATCCCATCAATATTTAGAGATCATCTCAAGAACAAATATGATGCATTAGACACTAAAGACCGAAGACCAGAGAATTGTGATATGACATTGGTAGCATAGTGGTTACGAATCCGGCTGCGGACCTTAAGGTAAGCGGTTCGAAACTACCAGCCGCTCCGCGGGAGAAAGATGAGGCTTTCTACTCCCGTAAAGATTTACACCCTCGGAAACCCTGTACAGGGTCGCTATGGGTCGGAACCAACTCAACGGCACTTAACAACAACAACAACAGAAAGAAAGCAAAAGGTCATTAAGAAGACAAGAAAGAAGGAAAATAACAAAATGGATGCCAGAAGAAACTCTGAAACTCGCTCTCCTACATATAGAAGCTAAAGCAAATGGAAGAAATGAGGAGTTAAAAATGTTGAAAAGAAAATTTCAAAGGGCAGCTCAAGAAGACAAAGTCAGGTACTACAGCCAAATATGCAGATTTGGAATTAGAAAACCAAAAGGAAAGAATATTCTCAGCTTTTCTCAAGCTGAAAGAACTGAAGAAAAATTGTTTCAAGCCTTAACTTGCAACATTGAAGGATTTTATGTTTGTTTGTTTTTTTAAATGATGCAAAAAGCATCAGAAGATGGAAGTAATACACGAAGTTGCTGTACCAAAAATAAATGGGTGATGCTCAAACATTTCAAGTGATAGCATCTGATCAAGAGCCAATGGTACTGAAGGAATACATTGCAAGTAAACTAAAAACATTGGCAAAAAACAGGGAATTGATGGAATAAAGATTGAAATCTTTCAACAAATTGATTTAGCACTGGAGGCACTCACTTATTTATGCCATGAAATTTGTAAGACAGCTATCTAGCCACTCAATGGGAGAGATCCATATCTGTGCCAATTCCAAAGAGAGATTACACAACAGAATGTGGAAATCATTGGACATATCATTAATATCACTTGCAACAAAATTTTTTCTAAAGGTAACTTAAAAATGACTGCAACTGTACATTACAGAGAACTGTCAGAAGTTCAAGATGAGGACATGGAATGAGGGATATCATCACTGACATCAGATGAATCTTGGCTAAAAGCAGAGAATACCAGAAAGATGTTTACCTGTTCTTTATTGACTATGCAAAGACTTTTAGCTGTGTGGATGATGACAAGCCATGGATAACATTGCAAAGAATGGGTATTCTAGAATACTTAATTGTGGTCATTAGTACATAGACCATGAGGCAGTAATTTGAACAGAACAAGGGGACATTAAATAGCACCATGATAAATGGAGAAAAGATTGAAGTTGTTGGAGAGTTCATTTTGCTTGGACCCACTATCAACACTTGTGGAAGCAGCAGTCAAGAAATCAGACAACTTATTGTATTAGGCAAATTGACCACACAAGATCTTTTTAAAGTATTTAAGAGCAAAGATGTCAGTTTGAGGACTAAAGTGTGTCTGACCCAGATCTTGCTATTTTCAATAGCCATAAACATCCATGTGAATGTTGGTCAGTGAATAAGGAAGACCACAGATGAATTGATGAGTTAGGATGTTGAAGCATAATATTAAAAGTACCATGGACTGTTACAAGAACAAACAAATCTGTGTTTCAAGAAGTACAACAAGAACGTTTCTTAGAAGCCAGGAGGGCAAGACTTCATCTCTCATACTTCGGACATATTATGAGGAGGGACCAGTTCCTGGAGAAAGCATCATGCTTAGTAAAACGGAGGATCAGTGAAAAAGAGGAAGATCCCCAATGAGATGGAATGGTGTAGTGGCGGCAGCAATGCTCTCAAGTATAACACAGATTGTACAGTTGGCACAGGATTGGACAGTGTTTTGTTCTGCTGTTCATAAGGTCATTATGAGTCAAAACCAACATCTGAAAACAGCAACATTATAATTCAGTCATACAATAGATTGCCTATACACAGTAAAACATGTACATAGCTTAAGTCAACTAATACAATAAGACTTTAGCAAAACGTTTTTTCTAATGATTTCTTCTTACCTAGTACTCTTCTTATATATTGCATATTGATTTACCCTGTGTATATCCTCTGCATTTTATCTTTGTGAGCTCTGGTATCGTAGTGGATACAAATCGAGCTGCAAACTGCAAGATCAGCATTTCGAAACTACCAGCTGTTCATAGGAGAAAGATGATACTTTCTGCTCCTGTAAAGATTTACAGCCTCGGAAATCCTGTATAGGTTTGCTATGAGTCAGAACTGAATCCACGGCACATAACCACCACCATCACCATGACATTTTACAGCATAAATAGAAACACTTTGAATTTATTTAGCTTGTTTATTTTTGCTTCATTGACTTAAGATGCTGGCTTTATGATATACAAATCTCCCTTCTATTATTTATGTCTGTGGCTGTTTGTTACTCTGTTTTATTCATCTGTCTATTAATGTGCAAATTTTATTTCAGTTTTACTGGTGAGGAGTTATGTTGTTGTTAAGTGCTGTTGAATGAGTTCCAAATCATAGTGACTTTATATAGGGTTTCAGAGAAGTGGTTCTTGAATTTGAACCACTAACATTTTGTTTACTAGTCTGGTGTTTATCCTACAGTGTCACACCAGGACTTCAGTGAGGAATTAGTCAGTTTTAATATCTTATAGTCCTCCTCATTAATCTTTTCAAAATCATATATTAACACTGAAAGCTATCTATAAACTTTGTTTCTGTTGCAGGAAACATATTACAGAAAATACATAGTGTGATCAAAGGCATCATCAATTCCTAATTTAACTGAATTTTAAATAAAAAATAAAATTTAAATGTGTGTTATATTTTATCATATGCTTTTTCAGCATCAATAGAGATTATCATATGATTTCTTGCATTGGAATTAAAAAATATATATATTATGAATAAAGTCCTTGCTGTATCATTGCTTTTTTCTTGTTAAGTGCTGATAAGTCTCATAGCAACCCTGTATAGGGTTCCCAAAGAGTGGCTGATATGTTTAAACTGCTGACCTTACAGTTAGCAGCCCAGTGCTTATCCTACAGCACCACACAAGGGCCTCCAAATATCAAATCTTGCCAAGATCAAGTCTTTCTTATTGTTGTGGGGGACAAATATGCTTCACTATCAATGTTAGGAGACCTGAAAAGGGAAAGAAAGATGGAGTCTTTCTACACACAATGGTGAGATTTCTGCTTAGTCCTCCTGTGTTTCAGCTCTATGTATTACTCCCAGGCCTACTATTACTCGTGCCTCAGAATCTAGAATATATGGTTCAGTTTTTCCAGAAAGGGGGAAAGCATTGAAACTGCTTTGCTATGTGCATTGAGGGATTGGATATGATGTTTAACTGCTTCTTATACCGTCTTTTAATGAGTTTTCTTCAGCTCCATGACTTACCCTTCCACTCTTCTTGGTTCTACTAGTTTTTGAGTATTTTGGAGTTTTGAAATATTAAATTACTTGTTTTTGTTGGCTTTGCCCTTCACTGTATCTTAGGTTTCCACTTTCTTGAGTTGTAACAGTTGTGATGTAGCATTTGCTTTGTGCCTTCCATAGTTTTGTTGATATGTCTTGTCTGTTGTTATTTCAGCTATTTGTCCTTATGGGTTTATAGTTTTAATTTTTTTGAGTGTGTTGTGTGGTTTCGATGGTGTTTTGAGAGAGAAAAGAGAAATGAGTTGTAATTTTAATTTAGTAGTGTCTTGAGAGGAATAAATATGTGTGTTGAATCCATTCATCTTGTATAATGGAAGCTCATTATATAACAAATAAATGGTAGCAAAACAACAAAACATGAGCTTTTCAATTTTGACAAGAAATAACAAGCAAATAGAAAAACAAAAATCCAGACCCCTAGAGATTTCTATATTGTCTTTCTATTGAATTATATAGAAAGGGATATTTTTAATGAGTTTCATGATTTGTAAAAATGAATCTTAAGAAGAAAAAAAGCTTTGAAATGTATTATAGGAGCTTCTTCTATTTATGACCACTGTTCTAAAAGACTATCTGGGGTCTCATTTTATAATCTTCTTTTTTTTTTCATAGTAAGATTATTAGTGCATCTTTAAATGGGTGACTTAATATTCCTTAAATGTTTATAGCTTTGACCAAGGTGTGTGCCATGACTTCAACAGTACATTGGCAGGAGGCTGCCACAAATTCAAGCTGGATTTATAAGAGGATGCAGAATGAGGGATATCACTGCTGATGCCAATGGATCTTGGCTTAAAGCAGAGAATACCAGAAAGATGTTTACTTATACTTTGTTGACTATGGAAAGGCTTTTGACTGTGTGAATGATAACAAACTGTGGAGAACCTATTGAAGAATGCATATTCCAGAACACTTAATTTGGCTCAATTTTAATATAGATCAAGAGGCAGTTGTTTCAACAATGCAAGGGGATACTGAATCATTCAAATTCAGGAAAGGTGTTCATCTTGGCTGTATCTTTTCTCTGTACTTACTCAGTCTGTATGCTAAATGAATAACCTAGAGAAACTGGAATATATGAAGAAGAATGTGATGTCAGGAATGGAGGAAAACTCATTAACAACATACAATATAGAGATGATAAAACCTTGTTTGCTGGAAGCGTAGAAGGCATAAAATACTTACTGATGAGGATCAAAGACTACAGTCTTCACTATGGATTGTAACTTGATGTAAAGAAAACAAAGACCCTCATAACTGGATTAATAAGTAACATAATGATAAAAGAAGGAAGTATTGAATTTGTCAAAGCTTTCATTTAGCTTGGATCCACAATCAACACTCATGGAAGCAGAAGACAAGAAATCAAACATTGATTTCATAAGGCAAATCTGTTGCACAAAACCTTTTTAAAGTGTTAAAGAGCAAAGATAGTATAAGGAGGGACCAGTCCCTGGAGCAAGGCATCATGCTTGGTAAAGTGGAGGTCAGCGACAAAGAGGAAGACTACTAATGAGATGGACTGACACAGTGGCATCAATAATGTGCTCAAACAGAACAAAACTAGTAAGGATGCTACAGTGTTTCGTTCAGCTGTGCATTGGGTTGCTATGAGTTGGAACCAACTCAGTGGTACCTAACAATAACAAGAGGTGTGTGCCTATAACACATCCAAGTAAATGATTATTCTATCATGTATAAGGTGGATTAACTGCTATCACATTTAATGTAGAATATGATAAAAATTTCATTTAGCCATCAAATCTTTTTTTTAAATATATATGGGGAATTTTATGACTATAAATAGTGTTTGGATATTCAATTACTTGGTGATCAGGATATAGACACACTCACCCAAACCCTGGAATCATATATTCTCAGTAAATTTGATTTCAATAGGGAAAAAAATGAGTTCTATCATGAACATCACTTTTTGGTACAGTTAGAAATGAATCTTTGAAACAAATGAATTTCAAAGCACATTTTAGGCTATTGAAAATCAGACTAAAAATATACGAACACTAAAAATATTGTCATGCATTCATTGATAAGTAACTTACTAAATATATATTTTGAATAGCTCTCCAACTTTCCAACATGTAAATCTTACCATATTTCAGTAAAAATAAATGATGGACCCTTGTAGGAATGAAAGCACATTCATCACAGGCTGCTAACCTCAAGGTCAGCAGTTTGAAACTACCAACTCTTCCATGGAGAAAGATGAGGTGTATTGCTCCCATAAAGATTTATAGCCTTGAAAATCCTATACTGGGTCACTATGAGCCAGAACCGACTCCACGGCACAATACCACCACCACTGCTATACTAAAATATACCTCTGTTTTCAGTTTTGATTTGCAATAAAGGATTTAAACAATATAAAAATTAATTCTAGAGGGGCCAGGACAGAGTATCTTGGATTAGACATACCTCTACCAGTATCACCTTCAATCTGTCAGTGCTTGCAGTGTGACCTTGGTCATTGAATTCTACTTCTCTGAACTTAGATTACCAAACCCGACCCCTTGTTGTCAAGTTGATTCTAACTCATTGTGACTCTTCAGGACAGAATTGCCACATAGAGTCTCCTGGTTATAATTTTTATAGAAGCTCACTGTCACTTCTTTCTCTGGCGGAGCAGTTGGTTGATTGAAACCACAGACCTTTCCACTGGCAGCGTACACATAAACCACTGAGCCGCTAAGCTCTGTGAACATAGATTGTTGGTGTTAAGAGCCATTAAGTCAGTTCTGACTCATAATGACCCTGTATAGGAATTCCAAGCAGTGGGTGGTAGATTCGAACCATTGACCTTGTGGTTAGCTGTCCAGTGCTTATTCTATCTACAGCACCACACCAGGGCTTCAATTACTTATTTTTAAATAAAATAATTGAGTAGGTACTCTTTAAGATGCCACCCTACTCTGAATATCAAAACAACTATTAACTAAATCTATATTTATGATCAGTTTATAGAATAGGAATGGGAAACCAAGGCATACAAAAGTTAAAATGCCCTTTATGATATCATCAAGAGTTTTTCATGCCCCTGGAATAGCTTCTACAACTCACAGAAACTAACAAGAATGACTGCAATACAATTTCAAGTGTCAGCAATGATTTAAGAGAAATGGTTTCAGGCATTATTTCCATTCATTACTGAGTGAAAATTCTTCAAATGTGTATTGAGATGACCTGAAAATCAGGAGAGAAAACAATGAATCACTGATGAAGAAGGAATGAATCTTAAAGAGAATCCTAATAAAGCAACATTTATCATTCTCTCTTCTTGATTTATCTTCTTAGCCTGAATGAACATTAGCTTTTCCTCTGTGTGACGGATGCTATTTTAAATGGCATTCTTCTCTAACAGTGCATGGTGAATGAAATTCAGAGCTTTATGACGAAACAGGATTATCAACATTTACAGTTCTCATCCCCTTCCACTCATTCTTTGGTCAATTTGTTGATAGTGCCTGGTATATGAATCAATAATTCCATGTGGTAAGGTAAACTAAATCAGAAATCTCCACTGATTTGGTCAATCTGCTTCTTTAAGATAATCAAATTTTAGAATCACAGAAGAAAACGTGAGGATGATTCTGACTTATTACCTTTTTTGGTGTTCACGTTTGTCTCTGATTTCCTTTTATCTTCTTTCTGGGCTTCCTTTTGGTTACCCCTTCAGTTATCTATAACTGTCTTATCACAAAAGATCTATTAAAGCAACTTATATTAAGTTTTAATGATTTAGTATGTGCCTTTTCTTTATACCTGTAGCTACATATTTCAAAGAGAATAATGCTTCTAATGGTGAATTATATGAAAAAGAATTGACTATGAGGAGGAGAAATTCATGCTAAGAGAGTCTTTCAAGAGCACTGCAATCATATCACATGAAGTTATGAATACTAAATTTGGTAATATCAATTTTCAGATCCTACACCAGATCTATTTGATCAGAATCTCATGATATTCTTTTAAAACTGGTATTTTAAGAACCCAATAGTGATTTTGATGGTCAGCTTTGGTCGACAACATTTGGTATTTAAACCTGTTTGTAGTGAAATGAGTTCTCCTATGTGTTCTTTTGCCTTGGTTCTTTGGAAAACAACTTGAGAAATTTCTGCCTAAGTTATGAGGAGCTACTTTTGTACCCTAAAAGGTTTGTGACATTTTCTGTGTTAGTTGTAAACAATTTGTGATATGATTTTTGTGTGTGTGCTTCTGAGCTGCAGCATACTCTGTGATTGGTATATACTTTGCAGAGATTGGTCAATTGACTATGCAAATAAAATTTCTGTAGCCTACTATGCAAATGAAGTGTCTCTGGCCTACTGAGAGGAAATTGGTCATATTGTGGTCCTGGGGGGAGAACCATGCCTTGAAATTGATGTTTGTAGATATAAGCAGCCAGTCCCACTGAAGTTTTTGAGACAGAAAGAAGCAGGAAGAGAAGCAGCAAAACAGAAGTAGAGAGAAGAAACCAAGGCAAGAAAACTCCTAAAAGAACTATAACATGGATCAAGATCAATAACACTGAAGAGAGCAAGAGGCCCTGAAGGGACCCTCCAGCTGAATCATTGCCTCCAGCAGTGACAGAGACAGGACAAAGAGGAGCCTGTCCTGAGAAGGCTAAAATGAGACTGTCCTCAGTGGTCTGGAAGGAGCTGTGGTAGAGAGGAGCTGAAAGAGCTGCACTGAAGAAGGAAGTCTTAGCCTACGTGCATCCTGATCCGGATCCTGAGCTTTACCCTGTTTCTTAATAAACCACTTAATTGCAAGTATAGTCTGTGAGCCCTGTGTGGCCATTACAGTGGACTATCAAACCCCAAAGAGAAGTAGAATGGTGTAGGAAGGATGGCTGGGATCAGAATTGTTGGAGTACCTTTGTGTTTGCCCTCCATCTCATAGGGATCAGCCTTGAGCTGATCTCGATTCACATGATCCCTCCTGAAGTTAGGCCGATTCAGACACTACTGCTTGTATAAAGATTTACAGTCTCAGGAACCCTGCCACTATGAGTCAGAATCGTCTAGATGGCAGTGAGTTTGAGTTTGAGACCCATTTTACATTGTCCATTTCACTCATCACAAATAAATTATGGTAATTTATGATGAGTAGAGTGGAAGATTATGCTCTCATCTTTAATTTAGTTTAATAGTACTTTTTTTCTTTCATATTTTTGTGAATTGTTGTTGTTAAGTGCCATCGAGTCAGTTCTGACCCATATCGACCCTGTATATGGTTTCTGAGGAACAGCTGGTGAGCTTGAACTGCAAACTTTGCAGTTCAAACGGCTTTGCAGTCTGGTGCATTAACCCAAAGCACCATACCAGGACTCTATTTTTGTGAATAGTTCTGAACAAATCCTTGAAATATATTTAAGGATAGTGTTGCAACAACTAGGACCTAATCAAGTTTTACTCCTCAACACCTCAAAATATGGGTAGGATAGACATGTTGCAAATTGAGTCATTCAATAAAAATAGTTAGGATTCCAGGTAAGAACTGGCTTCTAATCATTGAAATCAATATAATATCAGTAATTTTGGCTTAATATAACATAGTTTGGCAAATTTTCCAAACTAATTTCTAAGTAAGCATATATAACTCATCTTTAAACAAAGGACTTAATAGACAAAATGTTCTATGTTAAATGAGTATCTGAAAGATATATGACTGAATCACCTAAAGAGTTACACTTCAGCTCTTTCAAACCCAATTCTTAATGAAGATATGTAGGTGACATCATATCTCCTAGTCAGAACAGTCTTACAGTAATAATATGTACTGTTAGCACTCAGAACAGATCAGAATATATATATATACATATATATATGTATATAAGTGTGTGTGTATATAAAATATGAAGTCTAGGTGTGATGTAGCAGGATAAGCACAGGGCTGCTAACTGCAAGGTCAGTGGTTCAAACCCACCAACTGCTTCTAGGAAACCCTATACAGGGTGGCTATGAGTTGGAACCGACTCAATGGCACTTAACATATACACGTGTTACAGTTTTGTTATAATACATCCTGTTTCTGTTAATTTTCTATAGAGATTGCATAGTTGACCAATTTGCAGAAAAATAGTGAAAAAATATATAAGAAATTTTGCTAGAGCTTTACTTCTGGTCAGAGATTTTCTTTTTATTCAAGCTTTCTTCAAGACAGTAAAAATAAATTATAAATGGTAGGAATAAAGACTATGAAGATGAAAGGCCTGGCCTGTAACTGTCATGTGCTACAACATTCTCAATCTACCCACCCCAGTGTAAATTTAATTTACAATTATATAAACTTTTAGTAAGTATGTTTTATTTCCTAATAAGAAAAGTTAACCCAATTCGGACCACAATGGGGCACTTTATGCAGCATAAGGAATCTACTGTGATTACTCTAAAACCCAGAGTTAAATAGGTAGAGTTTTTCTAATGAATAGGTTGTATTCATTACAACCTATGGAATGGAATGTGGCAAATAATGAAAGTATGCCTTTCTTTCATCAGCACCAAGTATTCTCCATCAATACTAAATACACTATTAAAAACCTGCACTCAAATCTCAAAAGTATTTTTTTGAGAGTTAATTCATGCCTTTTACTATTTTAATTGTGTCTGTTACTATTTTAAAAGAGTCCTGGTGTGGTGCTGTGAGTTAATGCTTCTGGACTGCAAGGTTGGTTTGAACTGCAAGGTCAGCAGTTCAAGCTCACCAGTCGCTCCTTGGAAACCCTATACAGGGTTGCTATGAGTTGGAACAGACTCGATGGCAGACACTGAACAACTAGCTTAAAAGCAATTGTTTTCAACTGGCTGTTTTCTTTCTGTGAAATTATCTTCTGATATTTGCTTATCATCTACATAATTTTCAGATATGATATTAAATGTCATTTCCTTAAAGAGACCTTCTCTAACTACCTGTTGGGAAATAAATATAAATCAAGACTCATAGGAACATACCAGTGTTCCTCTGGGCCTTGATTAGCTGATTTAATTATTGACCAAGATGTTCCTGGGTGACCCAAATAATTAAGTGCTTGGCTACTAGCTGAAAGGTTATGTATGGGTTTGTGTATTACCAGAGGTGCCTCAGAAGAATGGCTTAGCAATACACTTACAAAAATCAGCCATTGAAAACCCTATGAGTATATTTCTATCTGGCACCCATGGGGTCACTGTGAGTTGGAATTGAGTTGAAGGCAAATTTTTTTTTTTTTTTTTATATTACCAGAGGTGCCTCAGAAGAATGGCTTAGC
>NW_006408804.1:1533773-1555325 GCF_000296735.1 Chrysochloris asiatica
AAATCTGTTGGGCCAGCTAAATTTAAGGAAAAGAAGTCAGCTCAGGAGGACTCCCAAGGTGCAATCTTGATAGATATTCTGAAATGACATAAGACAATCATAGTGGCTTAGCAGGAAGACATGTTAAGAAAATTGAAAACTGCATTGGTGGAAAAAAAATTTGCAGCAAGGTTTTACATTGGAATTTCGTTCCATCATGACATCTACCTGCTCATTGTTGGAGGGCAGAAAGGATTGTCCTATAAGAATTTTGTTGGCAGACCTTACCCCATCCATCCTACGTCCCTGATCTTGTCCTTTTAGATTTTTGTTGCTACCCAAACTCAAGGAAGGAACATTTAAAAATAATGATTTCAATCTCTTGAATATGCCAAACTGATTCTTTGACATGGTGTAAATAGAGAAGCACAGAATAATTAGGCAAAATGTTATGTTGTTGTTGCTGTTAAGTGCCATTGAGTTGATTCTAACTCATAGTGACCCTGTATAGGGGTTCCAAGACTATAAATCTTTGCAGGAACAGAAAGCCTCATCTTTTTTCCAGTGAGTGGTTGGTGGGCTCATACTGCCCACCTTGTGGTTCAAAATCCAGTGGTTATCCTACCGAGCAGTACATTTGTAGTAATACATTTTGTCTTATCCTTGTATATAACATTGTGTGTGTGTAGATATGTACCCATAAAATTATGTATACACACATAGATCTAACATTGGGCATACATTTTCAGATAGTACTTTTTTCAATTATTTTCTCTGATGTGTATATGCGATGCAGGAGAAAGTGTGGATAAGTGAGTCCAATGTGTATCACTCTTAAGACATGGAAAAATATTAATCTTCATATTTATCTATATTTCTGCTTGCCTTCCATGTAGAAATGAAAGAATTATCTGAAGAACAAATTTGCTAAGGCATTTTACTTCTATAAAGTGAAGTTACTGGAAGAAGAGAGGGAGTCTGAATGGATTGTGTTTGGGTAATTAAGGAAGAGATTATATGTCTCCCTCCTGATGAGAATGTAGAGCAACTTGACTTTCTCATAGAACATTGGGATTCTCTACTGTGAAGTGAAAAATAAAAAAATGTAAAGCATTGGTATTGTCTGTTGTTAGATGCCATTGAGTTGACTCTTACCTATAGTGATCCTGTATACAACAGAAAGAAATACCACCTGGTCCTGTGTGATTTTCACATTTACTGTTATACCTGAGCCCATTGTTGCAGCCACTGGGTAAGTCCATCTTGTCAGGGGTCTTCCTCTTTTTTTGCTGACCCTATACTTTACTGATCCTCAGAAACCCTATACAGGGTCGCTGTGTGTCAGAACTGACTCACTGGCACTTAACAACAACAACATACTTTACCAAGTAAAATATCTTTTTCAGGGACTGATCCCTCCTGACAACATGTCAATCATACCTGTTTAGGAGCATTCTTTCTGTACTTTTCCAAGACAAATTTGTTTGTGATTCTGGCAGTCTAGTGTTGTGGAAATCATTTTGAAGAAAAAGGAACGTAAACTAAAAAGAAGAGAAATAAAACATTGACAAACACAAAATCTACTATATTTTTACTGTTTGAGAGAAGAGACTGGCTATTACAAGTACTTTCCTATTAATGTTGTTGTTATTGTTAAGTGCTGTTGAGTTCATTCCAACACATAGTGAGCCTGTATAGGGTTTCCTAGACTGTAAAACTTTGTGGGCACGGAAAGCCTCATTATTATCCTGAAGAGCAGCTGATGGACTCAAACTGCAGACCTTGTTGTTTGAAGTCCAGTGCTTATCCCACAGAGCTACTGCACTTCTGTTCTATTATTAATACTAAGAAATTAGTTGTTTATACAAATAATTATCCTTATTTCTCTCTTTTTTAAAGTTTTTATATAAGAAATCTAAAATATGAACTAAAGAGCATTTTTAAATAGTAACACTCTTTGGGTTTTTGATACTATAATTAACCTTATAATATCACAGAGAGAAAGGGGAAGAGAATGAGGAAAAGGAGAAAGTAAGAGAAATAAAGAATGGGTAAGGGGGGCAGTGAGGCATTGTGGGATATGCACTGGCCTCTAACTGCAAGTTTGGCAGTTCAAACCCACCAGCTGCTCTGTAGGTGAAGGATAAGGCTTTTTTTGCTCCTGTAAAGATTTGCAGTCTTGGAAACCTCTACAGAGTAGTTATGAGTCAGAATTGATTTAATGACACTGAGAAGTTCTCTCCAATATAAAAATAACAATAATAAATGTTAATAATAATAATAAAAAAACTAAAAATAACCAAGAACCAAACACTTCTTTTGCCATACTTCCAGCTATTGGGCTGCCCTGGACTAGCAGAACCATGGTGAGTTGCAGAGGGAGATGGAGTTAACTTGGCAGGCACCTTTCATCAGCTCTCTGTCCAGGTACCTGGTGTATCCAGACAGGGGGACAGTGATTCCTTGGACATTGCCCAGTCACTGTGAATGAGACTACAGGCTCCTCAAAAAGGTAGATTAACTTTCCTGCCCCAGCTGCATGCTCATTTTTCATAGAGCCTACAAGTTTTGTAACTGGCTCTGATTGAGTGCTGTTGTCCCCAAGGTCACCAGTCTCCTACAGGTCACCAGATTCAGTGGATACTCACCTAGTTGCCTTCTTCAACTTTACAGGAGCTTTACCACCTTTGTTCACTTCTTTCTGCCTAATCCTGTTCTTCCTCTGCCCCTTGGTGTACCTGGTTCTCCACCTCTGTCTCCCTGTCAATAGGTTTTGCTTTACTACTTAGTGATTTGGGGGTTTTGTATGAAATCTTCTGACCTTCGTATTCACACACTCCTCTTTCATTCACATCTTTCTCTGAGAACTGTGCACCAACCCTGGCTATTCCACTGTGTCTAGTGGGATAGTCTTGACCCTATTTTATTTTCCTTCCTGTCTCCCAGGACACAGCTGTTCTTCCTAGGTAACAGATAAGTTTGTTTTTGCTAGTAGCTGTTGCTTAGTCAGCACTTCCTAAGAGGTAGGCATGTTACTTATATGTCAAAGTATTATCGTTTGCATTTACACATGAAGAAACAAAGGCTAAGAGAACTTAAGAAACCTTCATAAGGTCACAAAACGACTAGATTGTTCTTTAAATAAAATACTGATTAAATGAGGCAACTACTAGAATGTTTTTCCCTTTATTTTCTATGGATTATCACTCAGCAGATGTGAACCTAAATATACCTTCCAGGGGATGTCATCCTTCTCCACCTCATCTGAGTAGGCTGGTTTCATTACTCATCAACATCACACTGTTTCTTTTTATCATCAGAGGGTGTATCACCATTTGTAACTATGTATTTATTTCTTCTGTGCATGCTATTGTGTAAAATCAAGCACAGAGAAATACATACAGCAGCTATTTGTTAAATAAGGCACTGTCCATTGAAGCTCATTTCAAAGGGAAGCATCTCTCACTTCCCTACACTCCTCTGGTTTATGCTTTGTCTTGTTGTAGGATTGAATTGACACTGAAGAGATGCATTTGGAACATTTAACTAGCCAGGGATTATAACCATTCCAGTGCTTAAAAGCCTATGAGTCCCAGTTGAAAGCTTTCTGTTTCTTTTGACTAGCTCTCTGTTCGTTAAATTACAGATCCAGTGAGGCCTGTGGCACTGCTGAACTTGATGGGGAGACTGGGCGCTCCGTGAGAGTGAAAGGAATTCTCCATCTGTTAACCCGTTGAAATGCCTTTCAACTTGCTTTAGAAATCATCACAGAAAGGAATGCAGGGGTGTGAGGTGTGGCAGAGTTCCCACTTCAGTAAGATGGATGGTGGTGCTAGGCTTTGCTGTGGTTATGGTTGAAGAAAGTGCTGGACCATGACAGGTTACTGAGGATGAGGCGGACTACCTCTGCATGCCTCATTGCTGATGTCCAAGAAGGAGTAAATATAAAGAAATAGAGGGTTAGCTTCTGAAGTTCGAAATCATGCCAACAGAATCTTACTAGTTTTTTTCCCCACTTTATTATTTTCAACCTCAGTATCTTCAAACATTGGTATCTTGTTTCATTTTCAAATGTCTTTAACAAGTGCAGTCACATTTATGGCATTAGTGATGACAGTGGAAGATCTTGACGCACAGTTTTTTTGTTTGTTTGTTTGTTTTGTTTTTAATGAGGCACAGATTGCCTCAAATTTTATACTGCAAATGAAGAACTTGTATGCTTCCTCCATTCTCTCCAAGGATGTTCACTAGGAAGGACTCTAGGAGTAAACAAGTCTGCTTTTATATAAAGACCACATGTTTGGGTCCCCATTTGTGACTTGATATTTAATCTTGATTAATTAAAAGAGCAGAGCTTTGACTCAAACTTGGCAGTGTTTTGCTTGCTCCAGCTTAGCTACGGTGCACGAGACACTCCCCGATCTGTGACCTGGAACATTGCTACACAAGGTTTTGCAGAAGCTGCTGTCTTTTTTCTTTTTTCAGTTCCCCAGTTTCTAGCCCAATAATGCAAGGTGAGCCAAGCATGCCATCTCTGGAAGGAACACTTGCCTCACTCACCTTTTCAGTCTCTAAAAGTGCTTCTGCAGCAGTTGTGGTCATCGACCACGAGGCTAGTGGTTCAGAGTGAAAAGTATCAAATACTGTCTGGGGGTCTGCCTGTCTCGCTGCCCAGCTCTCTCTACAGACAGAAAGGGATTCATGTCAAGTTTATTCATTGTTGAAAATAGAGACGCCAGCGGTTTCCTGAAAGTGTCTGAAAATGGAATCCCATTCCCAGTCTGAGTCCCTAGCTTGATCACCTGCCCAGAGGTCAAAGGAGTCAGAATTTAAGCAACTGAGTCTCTTAGTATACTGTCACTATAAATCTTGCCTTTCACTTCTTTCTGCCTAAGATTAAAGGCATCTAAAACCCCTTCTCTTCAACTTTTAATCATAGCTGTCAGGCTTTCTTACTGTGTGTGCTGCATTAGAAATACCTAGGGACTTTGGGACCCTTTCTGGCCTACCCTTATCTACCAAGACAGTTTCAGAAGGGTGCAGTCTAGAAATCTTAATTTTTATACCAGCTCCATGAATATTTGAAATCCATTGAGGTGAATAAGGCCCAGTGCATGGCCTAGAGTAGATGCCTGATGAGTGCAGTTAATATGTTAACCTACTGATACAAAAACTCAGAGAAAATAGGGTGGAAAAAAGTACCCATTACTCTTTTTTGAATCCTGCTGAGAATTTTGCTTGAGAGCATGCTCTTTTAAAGTAAGAGACCTAACATACTGCCCCTAAATGAATTATTTAATTACAGAATTTAAGATTTCAAAAAAAGAGAGGGCCAGTGAAACTTGCCATTGAGTGCTGAGACTTTTATAATAACCACAGAGATTCTTATGTATTCTTTCTAGGGAAACTGGAAAAATATTCCTTTATAATACAAATAAGAAACTGTAACCATAAAATGCAGTTTTAAAATAATATCTTTGTGTGAGGAACTTATTCACACACACACACATACACACTCCCTCTCTTTGGTTTGCATATTTTTGATTTCAAAAGGTGTGTAACAGAGAAGGGAACATGGTAACTCTGTAGGATAAACACTGGACTGCAAACCACAAGCCCATCAGCTGCTCCTCCGGAGAAAGATGAGGCTATCTGTTTCCACAAAGATTTACAGTCTCTGAAACCCTATGCAGGGTTGCTAAGAGTGGGAACTGACTCAACGGCACTTAATAACAACAGTATGATAGAAAAAGGCAGTGAGGTGAGGAAGGGTAGAGGAGAAAAGAAGTGAGCATAAGGTATATTATAGTAAAAGTTCAATATCTCTTTCCTGGAATTCATTGGAAATTGGAAATTGAAGGTCAGGGTTAAAAGAGAGTCTATTAAGGAGAATATCCCCCCCACCCCCCAGTTTAATGATAAAAAGTAGAATAGTTCCTAAAAGAAACGAACATGTTTTAAATTCAACCACTGTTATAGCAGCTAGAAAAGAGGTCATTTAGGAAATTATCTTTGTTTATATCTCTATGTGTGTGGCTTGGTTTACTTCTTTAAAATGCATTTTTGTTGTTGTTACTGTTGTTTTTTTAGGGTTATGTTAAAGAGAATAGCATCATTCTACACAGAGGTAAAGGACTGTGTTGGTTGCTTGGTTATTTTTCTCCGTTAAATCTATAAAAATATTTTCTTATTTCTATGCTATGTTGAAAAGAAGAATTTAGTTGTAGAGATAGATCACCTTTTTGATGAGTGACCTAAGACTCAAATGACAAGGTCTACCAGGAGAAACTGCAAATGAAGCTTCTCATCATCACAAAACAGTAGAATATTTTTGCATAAGATTTCTAAAGAAAATTAGTGAGACTTTCTAAAACATGTATTTTATGAATTAAACTTTGTTAAAGTGAGGCTAAAAAATCATAATGTATAATGGCATTGTTTAAATGTTAAATAATAACATTTAAAAAAAATGGGTTTATTAATGGGTTAAAAAAAACCCATTTTGTTTTTTACCCTATATTTTATTTTAATCAATGCTTACTGAAATTCTGTTAAAAGTTTAATATGAAGTAAATATTTTTAAATCCCCTTTTTCTATTTGTTGCAAATTATTGTGACAGAGACGATGAAAATCAAAGGCTAAAACATTATTTATATATATTATTGATGGATAAAATTCACTGCTTGTTTATAGCTTGTTTCCCATTAACAAGAGTAACAAACAGATCTCTGGACTCAAAGAAGTATATATTGAAAATTAAAATCTCAGGACATGAATGTCTAAAATACTACAAATATAGAAATCCATGTTACATTGAAAATGTCATTTTGTCATCTAATTGATATTATTCTGAGGATATTGTGAAGCTATTTCATGCCATTCAAACAGTAATGAGTACATAGCTTCTCCAGTTAGGAATCTGATTCCCTGAATATACTAGAAGTCTTTTAGGTCCTGTTTCCGTTAGGTCCTTGTTGTAAAGTGCTGTCGAGTCAATTCTGACCCATTGTGACCCTGTATAGGGTTTCTGAGGAGAACCTGGTGAGCTTGAACCACCGACCTCACAGTTCTAATGGCTTTGCAGTCTGGCACATTAACCCACAGCACCACACCAGGATTCCATAGATGTCATTATGTCATTTCCTACTTATAGTGACCTTTCATAGAACAAAACAGTGCCTAGCCCTTCATTATCCTCACAACTGTTGCTATATTTGAGCCCATTTTACAGTCACTGTATCAGTTCATCTGAATGAGGTCCTAGGCAAGCATAATTTTGACATTTATGGTTTTGACTAGATTTAAGGCAACCTGAAGATTCACAGCATTGTGTAATTTATTAATTTAAATCTTGGGAGTCTTGAAATACTTTCTTCATGAAAAATGGTCTGAGATGAATGCCTGTGGGTCACATAAAAATCACCATCTTTGTCTTATACGGATAAGGGTAAGTGACACTGTTTATTGATTTTTGTAGATATTGTGGACTTACGTAGGTTCATATTTAATGTCACCACAGTAATGGTATAACGTAAAGTGGGGTGGACACGATTTGGCAGCAAAGTTTTTTTTACAAGCTTTACACATTATTCTAATCTTCTTTTTATAGAATAATTAAGGATTTGAGTCAATTAAATTGTTCATTTATAATTTTCTACCTAAAAGGAGAAAATGATATGTCATAAAAGCTGTTCACTCGTAAGCTTAGGAACCAGAAAAATGTCTTCTAAGATATTTATCATAATGTATGTGCGAGACTTTAACAACTTCCCATAGGGAAGGAGCAGCACGTTTGAATAAAATAGAAATTCAAACTTTCAAGAACTAATTTTTTTGTTTCCTTTAAGTTTGCTTATAAACACTGTGGTGCTTATCGACAGAAGGCAGGGCATTGTGACTTGGGGTTACTGAAGTTTCAAGACATTTCTGAGAGGAATTTCCATCGTTTAGTATTTACCCTAATTCCTGTGGCCTGATTTGTGCTAGGTGAACGCTTATCAGTGCTCTCATTGAATCTAGAGAAACGTCTCACCTTGTGACCATCTCTTAGCAAATCCTCAAAAACAAATCCTAAAGTATCATAAGTAGCTCGTGATGCAGTCAAGGTAGTTGGAGTAAGAAACCTACCTTGGAATGCTATTGCTATCTTAGGTGAAGTCAGAGGCTCTGTACCTAGTGCTTGCTACAGTGTTATTTTGTGCTTCGAATACCTGCAGCACAGAGCTGGAGAGGCCTTATAGAAGACATCGGTTTAAATCATAAATCTTCTGTCAAGGGGACAGAACTGAAGTCCTTTCTTTCCTAGTCTCTCTCATATTCTTTTATATTGTTAGAACAATCCATTCATACACACCCATGTGTTGTTGTTCTGTGCTGTCGAGTTGGTTCCGATTCATAGCGAACAGGGTTTCCGAGGCTGTAAACCTTTACAGGAGCAGAAAGCCTCATCTTTCTCCCATGGAACAGCTGGTAGTTTCAAACTGCTGACCCTGAGGTTAGCAGCCCAATTCGTAACCACAACACTACCAGAGTTCCTTACACAGCCATGTGTTATTGTTGTTGTTATGTGCCGTGGAGTCGATTCCGACTCATAGCGACCCTGTACAGGGTTTCTGAGGCTGTAAATCTTTACCGGAACAGACCGCAAAAGATTTCTCCCGAGGAGCTGGTAGTTTCGAGCTGCCGACCTTGAGGTTAGCAGCCCGATTCGTAATACGTACCCAAAATAAGTAAAAACTTCAACCCAGAAGAAAAGGGAAGGAAGAGAGAGAGAAAACAAACAAACAAAAACTCAAAATATTTAATGCCATGTTTTGTTTGTACCCAAATACGACAAATAGGATGAGACTCCTGCCTTATACGTAAGGAAGATTTAGCCCTTGTTTATGATAATACCGCATTGTTGAACCTTTCTTCCTGGATTAGATTTGCCCACTGTGACTATTTTAGTAATTGCATTTCGTCTGTTTGAGTATTGATAAGTAGTGGATGAAAAGCAGAAAGCATTCATCCTGCGAAAATGGGAAATTTTATGGCAGACGGGTAAGTTTTGTATTTAAATAGAGACAAAGACAAATAAGATAGGATATGGATATATTTTGTTTTAATGCAAAATGCTTGAACGTTATTATAGAATTTCTTTTGTAGGTATTTCTATTTCTGATTCATTGCCTTCATTTTAAATCCCGCTCTACTAAGGCAAAATAACCACACTTGTTTATATGCAGAAAAGGGTCTGCATATAAAGTTTAGGGAGCTTATGTCACATGGGCTACAAAATCAGTAAAAAATTAGCAATTTACTTAAATTTAAACTAGATCCACTTTGCCTCATACTTGTCACAGAAGATTTTCTCTGTACCATCTTTTCTTACTCTGCACAACATTCTTGGGATCATATTTACTCATGAAATTTCAGTTGCCAACAATGCACCAATGAGTCCCAGAGCCAGATTTCATCTATGCTGTGTACATGGGTATATTTACTATTGTGTAGTAGAGACTAACTATATTTTGCAAGAACCATTGGCATGTGGTACTTTAAAAGAATAAGCATCTCTTTGAATTACAGTGATAACATTTATGAAAATTTCTGCTGGTTTTTATCTTCCTTAACTTTTCTATTTATCCTTAGAAGCCATTATTGTTAACTTTGCATTTAACCAAGAACAAACATTATATGCAGTGTAAAATATACATAAAGTAGAATTCATTGTGAGGAGTTATGATGTACAAGGTAGAATTCTTTTCAAGTGATCAAAAATCATGCTTTTAAAATTTTTAGTATGTTTACCTTTGAGGAGTACTTGGCTGATACATATATTGTTGTTGTTATTGCTAGGTGCCATTGAGTCAGTACAGATCCATAGTGACCTTATGCACAGAAGAACGAAACACTGCCTGATCCTGGGCCAACCTCACTACTGTTGCCACACTTGAGTCCATCGATGCTGCCACTTGGCCAATTCATCTTATTGGGGGTCTTCCTCTTTTTCTCTGGCCCGCCACCTTACCCAGCATGACATCCTTCTCCAGTGACTGTTCCCTCCTGACAATATGAGAGACGAAGTTTGGCCATCTTGGCCTCCAGGGAGAACTCTGGATGCACTTCTTCCAAAACGGATCCATTGGTTCTTTGGCAGTCCATGACACTTTCAATATTCTCCTCCAACACCATAACTCAAAAACATCAATTCTTCTACAGTCTTCCGTATTCACTGTCCAGCTTTCGCATCCATATGAGGTTGTTGAAAATACTATGGCTTGAGTCAGGCACACCTTAGTCCTCAAGCTGACATCTTTGCTCTTCAACGCTAAAAAAGGTCTTATGCAGCAGATTTGCCTAATACAATGTGCCATCTGATCTCCTGCTGCTGCTTCCATGAGTGTTGATAGTTGATCCAAGAAGAATGAAGTCCTTGACAACTTCAATCTTTTTTCCATTGGTAAGAATGTTGTTTACTGGTCCAGTGGTGAGGATTTTTGTTTTCTTGACATTGAGATGTAATCCATAAGGAAGGCTGTGCTCTTTGATCTTCATGAGTAAGTGTTTTAAGTCCTCTTCACTTTCAGCAAGCAAGGTTGTATCATCTGCATATTGCAGGTTGTTAATGAGTCTTCCTCCAATCCTGATACCACATTTTTCTTCATATAACTCAGCTTATCAGATTATTTGCTCAGCATACAGGTTGAGTAAGTATGGTGAAAGAATTCAATCTTGTCGCACACTTTCTTAATTTTAAACCATTCAGTTTTCCCATGTTCTGTTCAAACAACTGCCTCTTGGTCCAGGTACAGATTTCTCGTGAGCACAATTAAGTGTTCTGGAATAATCATATTTCACAATGTTGTCCATAGCTTGTCATGATCCACACAATCGAAAGCCTTTTGCATAGTCAATAAAGCACAGGTAGGCATCTTTCTTGTATTCTCTACTTTCAGCCAAGATCCATCGGACATCACCAATGATATCCCTCATTTCACGGCCTCTTCTGATCCAGCTTGAACCTCTGGAAGTTCTCTGTCAATGTATGATTGTAGCCATTTCTGTATAACCTTTAGCAAAACTTTACTCGCTTGAAATATCAAAGAGATTGTCCAATAATTTCCACATTTCGTTGGGTCACTTCTCTTTGAAATGGGCACAAATATGGATCTTTTCCAATCAGTCGGCCAGACAGTTGTCTTTGAAATTTCTTGTCAGAGATGACTAAGTGCCTCCTGTGCCGCCTCACTTTCTTGAAAGATTTCAATTTTTATTCCAATTCCTGGTGCCTTGTTCTTTGCCAATTCCTTCAACGCTCCTTGGACTTCCTCCGTAAGTGTCATTGGCTCTTGATCATATGCTACATCTTGAAATGGTTGAACATTAACCATTTCCTTTTGGTATAGTGACTCTGTGTCTTCCTTCCATCTTCTCTTGATGCTTTCTGCATCATTCAATAATTTGCCCAGAGAATCTTTCAATAACGAAAGTCAAGGCTTGAATTTTTTTCTTCAGTTCCCCCAGCTTGAGAAATGCTGAGCATATTCTTCCTTTTTGGTTTTCTGATTCCAGATCTTTGCACATTTTGTTGTAATATTTGGCTTTATCTTCTTGACCCGATCTTTGAAATTTTCTGTTCAGCTATTGGACCTTCTCATTTCTTACATAGTTTACTTATTCTTTTAGGAAGTTGTTGTGTGCCTACAGGTCACTTCTGACTCATAGTGCTCCTGTAAGACAGAGTAGAACTATCCTAGAGTTTCAAGGGTTGTATTCTTTACAGAGATGGATTGTCATATCTTTCTCCTGTGGAAAGGCTATTGGGTTTGAACAGCTGACCTTTCTGTTAGCAGTCAAGTACTTAAACATAGTGACACTAAGACTCCTTTTAAGAAGCAATTTATCCCAATAATCCCAACTGAAGAATTTTTTATCCTAAATTGATTCAATGAAGCATTTTTGCTTAATTTACATAGAGCTATCTTGTTGTTGTTTTTAGGTGCCATTGAGTTGGTACCGACTCATAGTGACGCTATACACAACAGAATGAAACACTGCCTGGTCCTGGGCCAATCTCACAATTGTTGTCACACTTGAGCCCATTGATGTTGACACTTTGCCAATCCATCTCACTGGGGGTCATCCTCTTTTTCTCTCACCCTCTACCTTACCAAACATGATAAGTTCCCTTCTGACAATATGTCTGAAGTATAAGAGACAAAATCTGAATATCTTGGCCTCCAAAGACCATTCTGGATGCACGTCTTCCAACATAGATTTGTTGGTTCTTTTGGCGACTCATGATACTTTCAACATTCTCCTCCAACATCATAATTCAAATGCATCAATTCTCCTACAGTCTTCCTTATTCACTATCCAACTTTCACATGCATATGAGGTTATTGAAAATATCTTTGCTTGGGTCAGATGTACCTTAGTCCTCAAGTTGCCATCTTTGCTCTTCAACACTTTATAAAGGTCTTGTGCAGCAGATTTCACTAATGCAATGCGTTGTTTGATTTCTTGACTGCTCCTTCCATGAGTGTTGATGGTTGATGCAAGAAAAAAATGAAGCCTTTGACAACGTCAATCTTTTCTCCATTGATAAGAATGTTTTTTATTAGTCCAGTGGTGAGGATTTTTGTTTTCTTTACATTGAGATGCAATCCATACCAAAGGCTGAGATCTTTGATCCTCATAAGTAAATATTTTAAGTTCTCTTCACGTTTAGCAAGCAAAGTTGTATCATCTGCATATTGCAGGTTGTTAATGAATCTTGCTCCAATCTTGATGGCACATTTTTTTTCATATAATCCAGTTTCTCAGATTATTTGCTCAGTATACAGGTTGAATAAGTATGGTGAAAGAATATAATTCTGTCACACACCTTTCCTAATTTTAAACCATTCAGTGTTCCCATGTTGTATTCGAACAATTGCCTCTTGGTGTATGTACAGTGTTTCTCATGAGCACAATTAAGTGTTCCAGAATAATCATAATTCACAAAGTTGTCCATAACTTGTCATGATTCACACAATCGAAGACCTTTGTGTAGTCAATAAAGCACAGGTAGGCATATTTCTGGTATTCTCTGCTTTCAGTCATCTGACATCAGCAATGATATCCCTCATTCTGTGTCCTCTTCTGAATCTGGCTTGAACAGCTAGCATTTCTTTGTCAATGTACGCTTGCAGCCATTTATGTATTGCCATTAGTAAAACCTTACTTGTGTGGGAAATCAAAGATATTGTCTAATGATCTCCACATTCCATTATGTCACCTCTCTTTGGAAAGGGCACAAATACAGATCTCTTCCAATAGAGTTGGCCAGATACTTGTGTTCCAAATTTCTTAGCATAGATGAGTGAGTGCCTCTAGTGCCACCTCACTTTCTGAAATATTTCTGTTTCAATTTATAGTCTATCAATTTCCGGTGCCCTGTTCTTTGCCATTTTCTTCAATGCACCTTGGACTTCTTCCTTCAGTATCATTGGTTCTTGATCATATGCTACTTCTTGAAACGATTGAACATTAGCCATTTCCTTTTGGTACAGTGACTCTGTGTGTTCCTTCCATCTTCTTTTGATGCTTTCTGCATCATTCAATAATTTGCCCAGAGAATCCTTCAATAATGAAAGTCCATGGTTGAATCTTTTCTTCAGTTCCCTCAGCTTGAGAAATGCTGAGCATGCTCTTCCCTTTTGGTTTTCTGACTCCATATCTTTGTACATTTCATGATAATATTTGATTTTGTCTTCTCTTCTCGATCTGACCTTTGAAATTTTCTGTTCATCTCTTGTACCTCCTCATTCTTCCATTTACTTTAACATCTCTGTGCTGGAGAGCATGTTTCAGTGTCTCTTCTGACATATATTTTGATCTGTTCCTTCTTTCTTGTCTTCTTAATGACTTTTTGCTTTCTTCCTGTATGATGTTCTTGATGTCATCCCATAACTCACCTTGTCTAACAGATCAGTACAAAATGGTGCCATTGTCTCATCTATTATAGCAGGAATGTCACAATTAGTAATGATGCTACATGGTCTCCCACCCAACAGGAAATAAGTGCATTATATGTCCTGCTGTTCATAAACAATTCTTAAACTACCATTAATTAATCACAAGTTAACTGCAGCTTTAATATTGATATGTCTTATCTTCTTCAACTCTTCCAATTTTTTTCTGGCAAAGCCCTCAGTATATGCATGTCATACTACATCGCTTTAATAAGCACTTTTTGAATGAAAATGTGATATTAGAAGGTCTAGGCTTTGTAAGTTTCAATTAAAGTTGAGAGCAGGACGTCTATAATGGGCACACAAAAGTCTGTTAGTTAATGCTGAGTTTGTTTTTTGTGTACTTAAAAATTCTTTTTTTCCTAATGGGAAAATGAAAAATTCCTATCTTTTTGCTGTGTAACTTCTTTATTGATTGTCCAGGACTCTGTGATTTCCTAAGTTGGGAGTTACTAAATAAAAACAAATGAAATAGTACAGATGAAAGTTGATTTCTGGAACAGAGACTCTCAAAGTTTAAAATAATATATGAGACTTACTTCTGAGACCAATGGATCATATAAAGGATTACTTGTATTTTCATAACCTATTTTTGAGTTCTTTATGATCCAGAGGGGTTTCTGTCAGTCATATTTGTATGAAATACACCACTGCTGTTGGAAGGAAATTACAACTATTTACTAAAAAAATCCCCTTGATGAAAAGAAGGGGCTAAGAGGATCTGGAATAAGCTGGAGTAAATAAGAATAGTTACTTAAGGCTGTTTTTAATTGTACATAGAAGGGAAGCTAGGGGACTATGCCAAGTTCTGGAAACAGTAAAAAACAAAAACAAAACATTTAAGGTCTTTTTAGCTTTTATTTTTTCCCTCTTTGAAAATACTGTGTTTTCATTTGGTCTTTGTCTGGCTGTCCATCTCCCTTCTTCAACTCCAAACAGCTCTAACTTTGATCTTTACCCTGGGATTTTTATTTATTTATTTTTTTGTGGGGGGGGGGCAGTGGTGGGGAGAAGGGAGGGAGCTCAAATTAGCTTTTACTCATTTTAGCCCCCTTTTGATCTCTGATCTGTCCTTCTTACATATCCTAAATAAAATGTTTAGCAAGGCATATAGAGAAAAAGAAGCAAATTTGGAATTCATAGAGATTCTAAGTTCAAATAACTACATTTCCCCTCTTATTAGCTGTGCAGGCAAGTGCCACCATGACCCATAGTTACATGTGTGATGTGCAGCTGCTATTTATATATACAGCCGCAATAGCTGGAAAAAGTTATCATCTCAGCCAATTCCTAGACTCTTGTTTGTAGCCACTTAGAAATATATTACATGTCCAATCTTGTTTTCAGCTATTTATAAAAACAATGAATGTCCAGAACACTGCAAACAATTCTTACATGCCCCGCACAGTCACATCTCAAAGCATGTTTCACTTATGTGGCCACTGGGGTCCCTTATATTTCTGTGTTTCTCACCCTCTATTTTCTTTCTTTCTCCTCACCCAAGTTCTATGTCCTCTAGCCAAAGCTCATTTATCTCTAAGAAAGTTTAGGTACTCTAAATCTTCACATTCTTCAGAGTAGAACAGCTATAAAAGAACCAGACTATTCTTTTACTAATATTGATCTCTTTCATAGGCTGGTTTTGATGTATTACTGTACAAAAGGAACTTCTACCCTCCAGGACCAAGAATGAGAAATGACTGAAGGGATATAGGAAACAGAGACCAGTAGAGCCTTTGTCTCACAGGACTTGGAGGACGGTGAGGCAGGATGAATGTGTGAAAGGGCACTAAACATGGTCCTGCCATGTGTGTAAATTCCTGATTCCAAGAGACAGTCTAAAACAAAACAAAGCAAAGCAAAAGAAAACACAACACATGCTAAACTTTGCATACCATGCAAAGGAATCTGATGAAAGAAAGCCCCTGCTAGGGTCACTATGAGTAGGACCGATTTAAGGCATCTAATAGCAACCACAAGCTACCACTTGTCTGTCGGTATGTCTACTGTGGTGGTTTGTGAGTTGCTGTGATTCTGGAACTCATGTGGACAAGTTTCAGATGAGCTTCCAGATGAAGACAGACTAGGAAGCAGGCGAGACAAACAACTTCTGGATATTTAGTCACTGAAAATCTTATGAATAACAGAGAAACACTGTTAGAGGTAATGTTGGAAAATGAGTCCCTCAGGTTGGAAGACACTCAAAATACTACTGGGGAAGAGCTGCCTCTCAAAGTAGAGTTGACTGTGGTGACACAAATTGAGGAAAGCCTGTGGGAGCAAATCCCTCAGGACCTTCATTTGCTGATGGGGCACAACTTAAAATGGAGACAAACAACTGCAAACATTCATTAATAATTGGAACATAGAATGTATGAAATATGAATCTAGGAAAATTAGAAATTGTCAAAAATGAAATGGAATGCATAAACATCAATATTTTAGACATTAGTGAGCTGAAATGGATTGGTGTTGGCCATTTAAAATCTGACAGCCCCATGGCTTACTATGCTGAGAATGACAAACTGAAGAGGAATGGTGCTGCATTCATCATCAAAAAGAATGTATGAAGATCAGTCATGAGGTACAACGCTGCCTGTGATAGGAAAATGTCCATGCACCTACAGGAAAGACCAGTTACTACCACTATTATTCAAATTTATGCACCAACCACTAAAACCAGTGAGGATGAAATAGAAGAATTCTACCAACTTCTTCAATCTGAAATTGACCAAACATGCAATCAAGATGTAGTGATCAGGAGGCAGGGCTTGATGGCAGCTAGGGTGGAGGTGCAGTGAGGTTCTCCATTAGCAATACCACAGAATACCAGGCAAAGGAGATACAGGGCAGAGCTCCTAAACTTGGAACCACATAGGTAAGAATATTTTAAAAGTTTGAAGGCTTATAGCTAGTGGAACTTGTACTGAAAGGAAGAAATCGTGTACTTTTGAATCTACCGGGTTTGGCAGCCTGGAGCCAACAACTTGGGTTATACCAAAATGGCAAGACCAAGCAGGGGAACAGACACACCATGGAAAAATGCCACAGGAACCTTGGAGCAAAGGTTGTCAATACACGTGGTCAGTTTTGCTTTGTTCTGATTTTCTTTTTTTAGGTATCTGTTCATTACCTCCCCCACTGTTTGTACACCTCCATTCTGGTGATTAGAGGGAGTGCCCGATCGAGTGGTCACCCCCACCCTCACCACTGGTGGGTTCTTCTGACACGCATGTGTACAGATACTCTCAGCCCAAGAGCCAGCTCTGAACTGTTTTTTGTTTGTTTGGTTTTTTTAGTACAGAAAAGGGGTGTAGAGAGGGAAAGACAGTGTAAAAACAAAACAGGCCAAAAATTAAATTAAATAATGAGGTACAGCATAACAACCAACAGTGGCATCTAGAAATCACACAGGCAGCTTTGAAAGCAAGAAGCTGAAAGAGGACATTAAAGTCATACTCATATTAGTCAACAGATTTTTTTTTTTCCCTTCTCTTCTTCCTCTCCCTTTTCTGTGATTATAGACTACAGTAACCAGTCAAGTTTTGTTGTTGTTATTTAAAAAAAATTTTTTTTGCTGTTGCTGCTTTATGCTCCCCCTTCTAACTTTGAAGGACTATTTCTCTCCCTCTATTACCCAAGAAGAAACAGTAACTGCTGCCACAGAACAAAGAAATCAGCAACACCACCAAAAAATAATAATAAAAAAATAATGGCAACAATTAATCCATACCTATTGATGATGGTGTGGTGCTGTGGGTTAATATGCCAGACTGCAAACCCATTTGGACTGCAAGGTTGGCAGTTCAAGCTCACCAGTCACTCCTTGGAAACCCTATACAAGGTCGCTATGGGTCGGCACTGACTCGACAGCATTTCACAACAGCAATGTTGATAATTACAATGAATGTAAGTGGATTGAATGCACCAGTTAAGAGAAGGAGGGTGGCACAATGGATAAGAAAACAAGATCCTTCAATATGCTGTCTGCAGAAGACACATCTTACACATAGAGACAAAAACAGATTAAAAGTCAAAGGATGGGGAAAAATATACCAAGCTAATGGCAATCAAAAGTGAACAGGAGTGGCAGTACTAATCTCTGATAAAATAAACTCTAAGGCAAAAACCAGCATAGTAGATAAAGATGGACATTATCTCATGATTAAAGGGACAATTGAACAAGATGACATAACTATAATAAATATCTATGCTCCCAATGAAAGAGCTCTAAAATAAATGAAGCAAACTCTAATAGATTTGAAGAAAGAAATAGATGTATCTATAATAATAGTGGGTGACTTTAATACACCACTTTCAAAAATGGATAGAACAACCAGAAAGAAACTTGACAAAGACACAGAAGAACTAAACAACACAATCAGCCAACTGGAGTTCATAGATATGTACAGAGCATTTAACCCAACAACAGCACAATACACATTCTTTCCCAGTGTACATCTAACATTCTCCAGAATAGACCATGCCTTAGGCCACAAAACAAATCTCCATAAATTTAGAAATATCAAAATACTACAAAGCATCGTCTCAGACCACAATGCTATCAAATTAGAAATCAACAATAGGAAGATGAAGGAAATAAAGTCAAATACATGGAAAGTGAATAACACACTGCTGAAAAGCAACTGGGTAGTAGAAGAAATTAAACATGAATTCACAAACTTCCTAGAAACAAATGATAATGAAAACAAAACATATCCAAATCTTTAGGACACAGTGACAGCAATGCTGAGAGGACAATTTATTGCAATAAATGCAACACAAACAAAAAGAAGAATGAACCAAAATTAACATATTAACACAGCATCTAAAACAGAAAAACTATAGAAAGAATCAACAGGACAAGAAGCTGTTAGGAAGCTTTGAAAGGATTAACAAAATTGACAGACCATTGGCAAACCCAACAAAAGAAAAGAGGGAGAAGACACAAATAACATGCATTAGAAACCACATGGGCAATGTCACAATAGAACCAAAGGAAATTAAAAGGATAATAACAGAATACTATGAAGAGTTGTACCCCAAACAAATTTGAAAATTTAGAAGAGATGGATAGATACATTTTTAGAAAAAAAAAACGACCTACCAAAACTTACACAGAGTGAAGTAGAAAACCTGAACAGACCCACAACAAAAGAAGAAACCAATCAGGTCATCAACAAACTCCCAACCAAAAGAAGTCCAGTCCAGATGGCTTCACTGGTGACTTCTACCAAACACTCAGGGAAGTGCTAGCACCAATTCTACTCAGATTATTCCAGGAAAGGGACCCAGGATAAGCAAAGCACTGCTAAAGCAGAAGAATAAGGTTGGAAACCTCTCATTTCCCAACTTCAAAATTTGTTCCACAGCTACAGTGGTCAAAACAGCTTGGTACTGGTACAATGAAAGAGACATTGATAAATGGAACAGAATTACAAATCCAGAAATTAACCCATCCACATACAGCTGATTGATTTTTGACAAAGTACCTAAATATAATCACATTAGAAGGTGACTCTTCCACAGATGGTGCTGGCAGAACTAGAAAGCGATATGCAAAACATTGAAACAATACCTTCATCTCATGCCTTATACAAAAACTGACTCAACATGGATTAAAGACCTAAATGTGAATCCCAGAATTATGAAGGCCATCAAAGAAAAAATAGGGACAAATGGTAATACACAGACTACCAACATTTTGAAAACTACGCAAATGAAAGTAGACAAAATAGATGATTGGGACATACTAAAAATTAAAAACTTATGGCATCAAAAGACTTTACCAGAAGAGTGAAATGGGAACCCACAGAATGGGAAAAAAATCTTTTGCAATGACACATCAGACAAGGGATTCATTTCTAAAATATATAGGAAACTACAACACCTCTACAAGAAAAAGACAAATAACCCAATTAAAAAATGGGCACAGGACATGAACAGACACTTCACCAAGGAAGAAATCCGGGCAGCCAACAAACATATGAAGAAATGTTCACGATCACTAGCCATTAGAGAGATGCAAATCAAAACAACAGTGAGATATCATCTCACACCAACAATAACAGCAAAGATCAAAAAAGTAGAGGACAATAAATACTGGTGGGGATGTGGAGACACTGGTATGCTCCTGCATTGCTGGTAGTATTGCAAAAATGGTCCAACTTCTCTGGAAAGCTATATGGAGCTTCCTCAGAAGGTTGGAAATTGAAATACCTTATGATCCAGAAATTCCTCTACTTGGTATTTACCCACAAGGAATATGAGCCATAACATGAGTAGATATATGCATACCAATGTTCATAGCAGCAGTATTTACAATAGCAAAAAGATGGAGACAGCCTAAATGCCCATCAATGGAAGAATGGATAAGCAAACTCTGGTACATACTCACAATGGAATATTATGCTACCTTGAAGAATAACAAAGAAGTTGCAAGCCACCACATAACATGGATGAAACTTGAGGACATTATGTTGAGTGAAATTAGCCAGTCACAAAAAAAGAAATACTGCATAAGACCACTACTGTAAAAGACTAAGAAAAAGAACCCATACTAAAAGAGGGGGGGGGGATTCTTTGCTGGTTACTGGGAAGGGGAGGGAGGGAAAGTGGATCACAGGGGAGGGAAAAGACACAGGATAGTTTGGGTACTAGGGAGGGGGCAATATATAAGAAGGGGAGGGGAATGGAAGAACAAAGTGGATGGGAAAACAATTAGGCAGTTTTTCATGGGCTAAGTGGGACAGAGGTAAATAATGATGTATGCACAACCTTGGAACAACAGGGCTCTGAGATACAGGGAATTAGACATGGTTGGAATGGACAAAAGGTGGGGGGAATAATGTTAAGATGCTTTGCTGTCTTTTGAATCTTGGTTTCCCTGGCATACCATTATAAAATAGACACGTGAAAGGGATAAAAGGAATAGCCAGAAATAGCACCATAGAAAGCTTGTAAATCCATCCTCTGCCTTTAACTGATTGGAATACCTAAAATGAGCCTACAAAGTGCCCAATCAAGGAGGCTTCCTAGGGAGCCTCTGCATTACATAAGACCATAGGTGGAATCCTGAACCGCATCCAGAATCTTGAGAGGTGAGAAATTTCCACTTGAAAGGACAAGCAGACCAGCCTGGAGTGGCTAGAAGAAAAGAAGATACTTCTTGAAAGAAAGACCGACTGGAAAAATACAAACCAATATAGGCAGTGCGACTGTTTACTACAAGAACAAGCACTTTGCTCGCCCAGGAGACATCAAGGCAAGTGGTTGGGTCCCCTCAGGGTAAATCCCCTTCTAAGACTAAGACTCAGTGGGAATACATGCTCTGATTGTTGACCACATTTGTCAAAGATAAGGGAAGTGAGGGAAAAACAGCAATGAAACTGCAATCAAAGCCCTACAATATTCAATAGACTCCTGTGTACCCGTGTGGAAACCTGGTTGGCCAGCAGTGTGGCAAGACTTGGGGACTCTTGGATCCTGAGTTAGTGACATAGCCACAAAGGACTAGAGTGGAGAGTGAAGTGAACAGCTGATAAGAAGAGAGGGCATATGCATAAGAACACC
>NW_006408804.1:1555563-1567519 GCF_000296735.1 Chrysochloris asiatica
CACTGAGTAGTATCCAATCTGTCAGGGCTGATGAAAGGCAATGCGAATAGATCTCTTGTGATACAATAGTGAATAATTGTTTTCAGGACTGATTATGAGGGTTGGAAATGTAAATGTAGACATTTTGTAACAAAAGCAGGGGAGTGATTGACTTTGCAGTCCTGGAGTGTAGGTGTCTGGGACCATCAAGCGCGAAGAGTGGACAGCGGGACCCTTCACAGAGAAGTAGTGATACCAGAAATGGAGGTAGAGATGAAGACGTGGAGAGATGAAACCCCTGGGGACTTTAGACTCAGAGAGGGAGAGGGGCTGTGTGCTGATGACCGAGGGGCAGGCTTGCAGGGTATACCCTTTGGTTGATGATGCATGGAGGGGATTGTAACCATGGCTATGAAATGCTACATGATAGGACGAATGTAAAGCTAATGTTCTCCCATGTAAACTATCACATAATTCACAATAAAATATTTTTTAAAAAAATGATGTATTGATCATTACTGGTGATTGGAACGGTAAGATTAGAAACAAAGAGGAAGGATCAGTTGTTGGAAAATATGGCCTTGGTGATAGAAATGATGCTGGAGATCACATGATACAATTCTTTGAAACCAATGAGTTATTCATTTCAAATACCTTCTTTAGACAGCATAAGAGACGATATAAACAAGGACCTCATCAGATGGAATACACAGAAATCAAATTGACTAAATCTGTGGAAAGATATGGTGGAAAAGCTCCATATAATTGGCCAAAAGAAGGCAAGGGCAGATAGTGGAACAAACCATTAATTGCTCATATGCAAATTCAGACTGAAGCTGAAGAAAATGAAAACAAGCCAAGAGGGCCAAAATATGACCTTGAATATATGTTACTTGAATTTAGACATCATCTGAAGAACAGATTTGATACATTAAACACTAAAGATCAAAGAGTGTGGGATGACATCAAGAACATCATACAGGAGAAAGAAAGAAGACAAGAAAGAAGGAAAAGATCAAAATGGATGTCAGAAGATACTGTGAAACTTGCTGTCCAGTGTAGAAATGCTAAAGCAAATGGAAGAAACTAGGAGGTACAAAAGCTGAACAGAAAATGTCAAAGGTCAGTTCGAGAAGATAAAGTCAAATATTACAATGAAATACTACAATGTGCAAAGATCTGGAGTCAGAAGACCAAAAGGGAAGAACACACTCAGCATTTCTTAAACTGGTGGAATTGAAGAAAAAATCCAAGCCTTGACTTTTGTTCTTGAAGGATTCTCTGGGCAAATTATTGAATGATACCAAAAGCATCAAAAGAAGATGGAAGGAATACACAGAGTCACTGTGCCAAAAGGAAATGGTAGATGTTTAACCATTTCAAGAGGTAGCATATGATCAAGAGTCAATGATACTGAAGGAAGAAGTCCAAGGTACATTGAAGAAAATGGCAAAGACCAAGGTACTGGGAATTGATGGACTACAAATTGAAATCTTTCAAGAAAGTGAGGAGGCACAAAAATGCCAAGAAATTTGGAAGACAAATAGCTGGCCAACTGATTGGAAGAGATCTGGATTTGTGCCCATTCCAAAGAGAGGTGACCCAACGGAATGTAAAAATCATCGGACAATATCTTTGATATCCCATGCAAAGTAAAATTTTACTAAAGGTAATATAGAAACAGCTGCAAGCAGACTTTTACAGAGAAATTCTAGAGGTCCAAGTTGGATTCAGAAGAGAACATGGAACAAAGAATATCATTGTTGATGTCAGATGGATCTTGGCTGAAAGCAGAGAATACAAGAAAGATGCCTACCTGTGCTTTATTGACTACACAAAGGTCTTCGATTGTGTGGATCATGGCAAGCTATTGATAACATTGCAAGTATGAGTATTCTGGAACACTTAATTGAGCTCATGAGGAACCTGTACCTGGACTAAGAGGCAGTTGTTCAAACAGAACATGAGACACTGAATGGTTTAAAATTAAGAAAGGTGTGCGACAAGGTTGTATTCTTTCACCATACTTATTCTATCTATATGCTGAGCAAATAATCTGAGAAACTGGGTTATATTAAGATTGGAGGAATACTCATTAACAACCTGCGATATGCAGATGATAAAACCTTGCTTCCTGAAATTGAAGAGGGCTTAAAATATTTACTGATGAAGATCAATATCACAGCCTTCAGTATGGGTTGCATCTCAATGTCAAGAAAACAAAAATCCTCACCACTGGATCAATAAACAACATTCTTATCAATGGAGAAAAGATTGAAGTTGTCAAGGACTTCATTCTTCTTGGATCAACTATCAACACTCATGGAAGCAGCAGTCAAGAAATCAAACGACGTATTGCATTAGGCAAATCTGCTGCACAAGACCCTTTTAAAGAGCAAAGATGTCAGCTTGAGGACTAAGGTGTTCCTTACCAAAGCCATGATATTTTCAATAACCTCATATGCATGTGAAAGCTGCACAGTGAATAAGGAAGACCATAGAAGAATTGATGCTTTTGAGTTATGGTGTTGTAGGAGAATATTGAAAGTGCCATGGGCTGCCAAAAGAACCAACAGATCTGTGTTGGAAGAAGTGCAGCCAGCATGCTCCTTGGAGTCCAGGATGGCCAAACTTCATCTCTCATACTTCAGACATATTGTCAGGAGGGACCAGTCGCTGGATAAGGATATCATGTTTGGTAAGGTGGAAGGTCAGAGAAAAAGAGGAAGACCCTCAGTGAGAAGGACTGGCAAAGTGGAAGTATTAATGGGCTGAAGCATGGCAAAACTTGTGAGCTTGGCCCAGGACCGGGCTGTGTTTCATTCTGTTGTATATAGGGTCGCTATGAGTTGTTACCAACTTGATGTACCTAACAACAGCAACATGGGTAAAATATTGACTGACTCAAGAAATATCAAAAGAAGATGGAAAATATATACAGAGTTACTGCACCAAAAAGAATTGGTCAATGTTCAGTTATTTCAAGAGTTCTATATGATTAAGAACTGATAATATTGAAGGAAGAAGTACAGTTAGCACTGAAGGCCAAAACCAGGCTTCAAAATTTGGTGGTCTACAAATTGAAATGTTTCAACAAACACTTGAAGTGTTAGAGTAGCTCATGTCTATGCCAAGAAATTTGGAAGACAGCTATTTATCCAGCTAACTGATAGAAAGGGATCTGTATTTGTGACCATTCCGAAGAAAGGTATCCCAACAAAATATGGAAATCATCAAACCTTATTAATATCATATGCAAGTAAAATTTTGCTGAAGATAACTCAAAAATGGTTGTAGACGTACATTGACGAGGAACTGCCATTAATTCAACATGGATTCAGAAAAGGATGTGGAATGAGGGATATCATTGATGATGTCAGATGAATCTAGGCTAAAAGCAGAGAATACCAGAAAGATTTTTGCTTGTTCCATATTGACTATGCAAAGGCATCTGACATTTATCCAAACTGGATAAATTTGTGGAAAATGGTTATTCCATATATGCATTTGTGCTCTTGAGGAAACTGTACCTAGACCAAGAGGCAAAACAGTGGATACTGAATTATTTTAAATCAGGAAAAGTGTGTACCAGGTTGTATCTTTTCATCATATTTATTAAATCTGTATGTTAAGCAAATAATCGAGGTGCTGGATTATAAGAAAAACAATGTGGCATCAGAATTGGAGGAAGACTCATTAGCAACCTGTGTGATGCAGATGATACGACCTTGCTTTCTGTAAATGAAGAGAACTTGAAATACTGATGCATATCACAGACTCTCGTCTTCAATATGAATTGCACGTCAACCCAGTATGGATTGAATATCAATATAAATAAAATGAAAATCCTTGCAACTGGACCATTAAATAACATAATGATAAATGAAGAAAAGTTTGAGGTTGTCAAAGACTTCATTTTACTTGGATTCACAATCAACACTCATGGAAGCAGGAGTCAAGAAATCAAATGATGTATTGCATTAGGCAATCTATTGCAAAAGACCTCTTTTAAGTATTAAAGAGCAAAGACGTCAATTTGAGGGCTAAGGTGGGCCTGACCCAAGTTGGAAAATGAAAAAGAAAAACAATAGAAAAATTGATGCATTTGAATTATGGTGCTGATGAAGAATAGTGAAAGTATTATTGTCATGTGATAGTTAAGGCTGTGTATGAACTGGACTGGGGACTAGGATTCTCAGTGGCTTTGTAGTTGAGATGTGGTTATCTCTGTGGTGAGATTGAAGGGACTGTATTTAACTCTATGATGACTAGCTATGAGCAGAGATAGTTAATACGACGATGATTGACTAAGAGCCGCCAGTCAATTGAAAGGAGATGGCTACTTCCGATATAATGAACACTCAGGCAAAGCTTGCTTGCTTTGTACTGGGTCTGGATCTTGCATCTGGGTTGTCCTCCAAACTCTTTGGGCTTAAGCTAGTGGCTTGCTCTGTTGTTTGCCTGCCTTCCTGCCTGCCAATCTTGGTTCTATCTGCCAATCTTGGTTCATCTGACCTGGACTTGGGACTCTCCCACCTCTACAGTCGTAAACCATTTCCTTAAAATAAATTTCTTTCTCTTTCTGTCTGTACACATAAACATATATTAGTTTTACTGGTCTTTCCTCACTAGAGAACCCAGTCTAAGACACAAAGTTTGCCAGAAGAACAAATCTATGTTGGAAGAAGCAGTCAGAATGCTCCTTAGAAGTGAGGATGGTGAGACTTTGTCTCTCATGCTTTGGATAAGTTGTCAGGAAGGACCAATTCCTGGAGAAGGACATCATGCTTGATAAAGTGGAGAGTCAGGTAAAAAGAGGAAGTTCCCCTATGAAATGGATTGACACAGTAGCAACAACAGTGGACTCAAATATGACAACAATTATGAGAATGGTGCAGGACCTATCATATTTCCCGTCTGTTTTTCATAGGGTTGCTATGAGCCTGAATTGACTCAAGGGCACCTGAAACAACAATAACCTACTAAAAGACTAAAGTTGGTAGTACAGTGGGGAGTAAGAGACAGGGAATTTTGCTGTGTATTAGAGTAGTCATGTGGCTTTTTGGAGGCTATAGTCCAGGAGACTCTTTAATCAATCTTGTTTGTGGTTATTGGGGGGAGACATTTAAGTGTACTGTGTTCTAATACTGCTACGTCATTTTGAGGTCGATGTTGAAAAGCACTATGTGCTTTATTACTAATCCTGAATTACTCAAGAAAAAATTTGTCAGATTAATTTTGTTCTAATTTTTTTTAAATCGAGATATTCAGATTTCTTTGTTCTTAGCTTTTAGCATATATAATACATTTTATATAATTTCCTATGCAAGACTTTGAGGGACAATTTTCCTAGGCAATATTTGTTGAGTATAACATAGTTGAAGGTCCCTTTCATAAATCACTTATCTGTGGCTTATATTTTTTCTTTCTTACTGTAAAATATTTTTATTCACTCTTAATTCCCCCCCTTTCTTTTTCTTAAAAGATGACCATATAATTATGTGGGTTATATTCTTTGAACAGTCATGAAATGACAGAAGATAGAAATTTTAGTTCACAAAATGCATCAGATTATCTCAGATATGAGAAAAAGCACTCAGGAAATATTGTGATGCGTTCTATCTGTAGTCTATCACTTTAGTTCTCAAAGATTGCTGTCTCTCTATTCTTCCATACTTTACACATCCTACTCCATCCTTACCCTGTTCCTTAAGGAACAGGCATTTTCATAAAGGTATTCTTAACAAAGTAGCATCTTCTATAATGATCGACATTTTTTGATATAAAAATAGGGAATCTGTGCTTATTCCTTTACTAGTAGAGGAAATAAGGTTTAAACCCCAATTTATTCAACTGCATGGTAATCCTTAATGCTTCCCTAATGAGATGAAAATACAAAAGTTTTTGGTGAGAGATTACAACATTGAGAAAGTCATAAAAAATCTGAATAATAATTAATCCAGTTGTTTCTTCATAAAGAATTATAAAGCATAACTACTTAGGAATGATGCAATGGTGTTGATGTAGATATTTACTAAGCATCACCTGCATGCCAACCACCATGCTAGTTGTTACATGTAAAAAAAATGAGAGAATTGTTCCCATACACAAGAAACTCAGGGCCAAACTAAAAGATAGGTATTAAATAGAAAAAAAAAAAAAATTAGTCAAAATGTGGTACTTGTAATGTAACATGGATAATATGAAAGAATAGGTGTAAAAAAAGTTATTTATAGTCAAGTGATAGTTTAGACACTGAATTCACATCTACTTTAAAAGAGAGAACATGAAATGGTATATGAAGTATTTAAGGGAAATTCTGCTTAAGAAATGACAAAGGAAGGTCAGCGATATTAACCATGCTTGCTCATGCAGGATCATTTATCAAACCATCCAATTATAAACACATTGGGATGGATATGAAATGCCAAAGAATGATGCTAACACTAATCTAAGGAGATCTTGGAGAAGACAGAATTTGATAAATGAACTGGAATTCACCTGCACATATCTTTTAAGGAAACACTGGAGTGGAAAATGCCACTAATCTTTTTTTTTTACACAGAACATTTTATTGCCTTTAGGTCAGTTGGGAATAATTACTTGCATTTATGCCTTAAGATATTTCAGCTCATTAAAAGAAAAAAAATACAAGATAAATGGTATGTTATACACTTTTGACTTTCATGTGTTTGCTGCTCTGGATTGAGAAAATGTTTAGTTCTCTCATGTAATATGTACTTCAGTATTACAACTCATCAACAAAAGGTGTATGCCCCAAATTTCCACTTGCTGCCATTGACTTTTTGCCAGAAACAAACTTCACTGCAGCATTTTGGACGTCAGCAGCAGTCACTGAGTCAATCTGCTGAAGGACTGCAGTTGGTGGCATACATGAACCAGCGGCTAGAGCCTGGAACCCAACTTCATCCAGAAAACCCTCTGAAGAATGCACTGACATTAGGTATCCAGCTTTCAGCTTGTTCTTGGCCATCTGGATGACTCCATCAGAAAGGTTTCCCTGAGCAATTGTTTTTACATGGTTATAGGCAGCCTTGATAACATCTCCAGCAGCTGCAGCCTGAGAAATGGTATAAATCCCAAAGAGTCCGGAATCTGAGTAACTAGCATTAAAAGCAGAAACGTCAAATGGTAGGTGAACTCCCTTGGCAACAGCCTGGTACAGAGAGCTGGTGGTGTTGCTGCCCCTCTTGACATATGGGCCGGCACCAAGCACATTCTGGAACACACTGAACGCATTTGCTTCTGCACTTCCTATGGGAGCACTTTCTGCCACGAGAGCAGCATGTACCAGACTGCCTCCATTCTGTTCTCTGATTTCACCTCCACGGTAGACAGTCTTTGCTCCAGATAAACCTAGCCCACCCCTCATGTTGAGAAACTGTTCAGCAACTTGCTTTAGAACAGGATGGCTCATGCCAATTCCAATCAAAGCCATTCTTGCACTTGTAAAATTGTTCTGAACATAGTAATATAGCTCCTCTGATGTCACTTTTCCAATCCTATAATCAGGACAATATGAGGAATTAGCCAAGGCATTCCGGTAAGCTGCAGCATGTAAATTTTCAATGACATGTGCCTGTGGATTCTGGAAAGCCACAGCTTTGTCAATCTTTAGCTGTGACTGAGGGCTGCTACTTCCCAAGGCCGAAATTCTGGTGCTATGGTGACATTGAGCAGGAACTCCATTAGAATATCGATATTGTCTCGCAGGCATTCCACGGTATAAACCATGTGTTCCCTTGTTGTAGTCACACTTAATTTACCACCAACTGCTTCAATCCCACGGGTTATCTTGAAAGATGACGCTCCTTTGGTAGTTAAGCTGGATGCAAGACGCAGCAAATGAGAGGTTCCCAAATTGCTGGAGTCCTCATAATCTACTGCCCGCTTTAATGAACAAACCAATTCTCGACGCTGGGGCATAGTTTTCTAGGGAATCAATCACTAAACCATTTGGTAATTTGGTAAACTCAAGGTCTTGAGACTGCGGGAGTGCTCCTGCGGGGGCAGCTGAGGCTTTAACTCTGGGAGCAACTTTGAGGAAATAAAATCTCGAGAGGGTGCCGGCTCTGGTTAACAGCTTCATGGTTTAAGATTGGTGTACGCCCCGGTCACCGCCAGGTTAAAGGAAAGCAAGATGGTGGCGGAGGGCGAAATGTCCCAGCTTTGCCACTAATCTTTTTTCGCAACAATAATGGAAACTTTCTTGAAATGGCAGACACACTCAAATAGATTTGGATCTCTGCTCAGCTGCTTATTTTCTCTGCAAATTGTTTAACTTTCTGAATGTCAGTGTTTGTTTGTTTTTTGCTTCTGAGTACCACATATTTCGGAGCCCTGGTGTGGCGCTGTGGGTTAATGCTCCAGAATGCAAAGCCATTTGAACTGCAAGGCTGGCTGTTCAAGCTCATCAGCTGCTCCTCAGAAACCTTATACAAGGTCGCTGTGGGTTGGAACCGACTCCACAGCACACAGCAGCAGCAGCAACAGCAGCAATAATATATAGAAATATCAAATTTCTTAGCATAGACAAGTGTGTACCTCCAGTGCTGCATCAATTTGTTAAAACCTTTCAATTTGTATTCCTTCAATTCCTAAAGCCTTGTTTTATTGACAATGCCTTCAGTGCCTCTTGGGCTTCTTCCTTTAATAACATCATGTTTTGATCTATACTACCTATTGAAATAGTTGAGCATCAACCAGTTTATTTTGGCACAGCGACTCTGTGTATCCCTTCCATCTTCTTTAGATACTTCTTGATTCATTCAATATTTTGCCCATCAAATCCTTCAGTATTTTAAGTTGAGTCTTGATTTTTTTCTTAAGCCCTTTTAGCTTGAGAAATGCTGAGCATGTTCTTCCCTATTGGTTTTCTGACTCCAGGTCTTTGCACATTTCATTATGACTTTGTTTTCTTGAGCTGTCCTTTGAAATTGTTCAGCTCTTTTAATCCATCATTTCTTTCAGTTGCTTTAGCTTCTCTATGCTCAACAGCAAATCTCAGAGTGTGTTATGACATCCACTTTGGTCTTTTCTTTCTTTTGTGTCTTTATGCTTTCTTCACATATAATGTTCTTCATGTCATTCCACAAGTCTTCTAGTCTTCAATTGTATTTAATGCATCAAACCTGTTCTTGAGATGGGCTGTAAATTCATGTAGGATATACTTAAGGCCATATTTTGGCTTTCATGGACTTGTTTTATTTTCTTCAGCTTCAGCCTGAACTTGCATAAGAGCAATTGATGGTCTGTTCCACACTGGGCCCTTTGCCTTGCTTTGATTGATGACATTGAATTTTTCCGTTATTTCTTCCCACAAATGTAGTTAGTTAATAAATGTTAGTTCTAGTCAATTATAATTTAACATTAATCGAAGAGGTGTCTTCTGCACCTTCTGAATTCCAGGCTTTCCTCCAAAAGTAATGGCAAACAAGAACAAACACATCAATAGAGATTTTGGTGTGATCAAAAAATGACGTGATCTGAATTTGTCAGAATATTTAGTTCCTTGGATGCAGGTTTAGCATCATGATTCCATGGGACATCTCAGTTAATTAGCATAATTGTGTGTCTAGTGATTCGTTCTGCCTTCTAGTTTGTTGTGTAGTGCTTAGGGGTTTATAAGCTTGCAAGTAGCCATTCAAGGCATCACTAGTTCATCACCATGAACAATAGAGAAGAAAGAGTCAAGAACAGGAGAAAGATACAGAATCTTTGGGTTATTGCCTCTATGAACAACTGCCTTCTTTGCCAAGAGTCCAGAAGAACTGGATGGCACTTGGCTACCATTATTGAACATTTTGATCAGAGATTCTTCAGAAGGATCTTGATCAAGAGATGGAATATGTAGAACTGAATTTCAAATTTTCATGAACTTCTTGAAGTATGGAGTCTGGGAAAAACCTTAAAGTCATTATTCTTTTGTAATTTTAAAACCTTTAACAAAAAATCTCTGGAGCCATCTTAAAGCTGAACCTTAAGTAGTAAAACAGATCTGTCTTGAGCATATCCTTTTTGAAATATCTTAAAAACACAAGATGTGATCTGCTATTTGGCAGAATATAGAATGGTAGACGGAAAAGTTAGGCCTCATTTCTCATGGAAGTAATTTACCAAAACTTGGTAATTTTATTGATGGTTATAGCCCTTTAGAAATCAATGTAAAGAATACTTTTCAGACCTAAAATCATGGCTCTATACATTTAATGATTCTAAAAGGAGCTCTGTTAGCGTAGTGGTTATGAATCAGCCTGTGAACCGCAAGACCAGCAGTTTGAAACTACCAGCCATTCTGCAGGAGAAAGATGAGGCTTTCTGTCCCGTAAAGATTTACAGCCTCGGAAACCCTGTACAGGGTCGCTATGGGTCGGAACCGACTCCACGGCATACAACAGCAGCAGCACCGGCAGCAGTAGCAATGATATATAGCTATAAATATAAAGGCTATAATATGCAATTTATAAGTTTATTTTCAATTAGTGAGAAGTCTAAAGATTTGTTCTAGAAATAATTTAGTTTTCTATATCTAATTACCTTTGCTATATGTCAATATATATACATTTCTGTTAGGTGTGGTGCTATAGGATAAGCACGGACCACAAGGTTCATTTGAACTGCAAGTACAGTGATGCAAATCCACCAGCTGCTCCTTGGAAGCCCTACACAGGGTTGGTCGATCACTATGAGTCAGAATCGACTTGATGGCACTTAACAAGAAAAACAATAATAAAATATTGTTATTAGCTGCCATTGAGTTGGATTCTGACTCACAGGGCATAGCAGGATTGAACTGTTATAATCCATACAGTTTTCATTGGTATTTTCTCATAAGGAGAAAATTAGTCTGGAAGCACCCCTGAAACCTGTGTAGCATCACAAAACCTCTCAAGCTACTGCTGACATAACTGGTGGCTGCTTTTGAAGTAAATTTTCTGGGAATTGAACCCAGATATCTTGCATGGAAGACGAGAACTATACCAAAGGACCACAGCTATCATCTTTCAGTATCTCTACCTCTACCTGGAGTCCTGATGTGGTGCTATGGGTTAATGAGCCAGACTCCAAAGTCATTTGAACTGCAAGGTCGGTGGTTTAAGCTCACCAGCTGCTCCTTGGATACCCTATACAGGGTCACTATGGGTCAGAATCGACTCGACAGCACTTTACAACAACAACAACAACCTCTACCTAGATCACTCATCTATAGCTGTGTTGTCCATATCTCGCCAAGACAACATCAGAAATATGCAGGAGAAGGTTGTGAAGGCCTGATAACATATTTCTGAATTTAAGATAAAAGTAACACTGCTAACAAAGAAAGGACTTTTGGGACTACATTTGAAGGATAAATAGGAGTGGGTCAAGTTGAAAATGTCCAGGAAGAGGGAACAACATAGAGGGGGACAACATGTGCAGTAAAAGGCATAAAGATGTGAAATTAGCACATTGAGTGCTGACAACTGCAATCAATAGGTTTGCTTGTACTAGAATATGAAGGAAAAGGCAATAGTTGTTAGGAAGTGAGCTGCAGAAGTGAGAAGAATATAATAATTTTATTGGATGAGATTTACACTGCTGTGATTGCCTTCATTGCAAAAACGGTAGCAGTAGCAAATATGAACAGAAATAGGTGCAAAGACAGAAGTATCTACATTGGTGCAGGAACTATTCTGGCTAATACAGATAAAAAAGGAGTAGTGACTGAAAAAGAGATCAAAAGACAAATTTTATAATGACTAGAGAAGAAGATCTAGATAAACATCAAGTTGGTTATTACCCTCAAAACTTCAGGTTAAATAAGATCTTTGTTCCTTACTGAGAACAGACTGATAGTTAACACAAGTTTCACATCATTGTTATGAATCTTCAATATTTTCAATTATATGAGTATATATAGCTATAAAATGGTTGTGAGTGATGGTGGTGGTGGTGGTCATGTGCCATGGAGTCGGTT
>NW_006408804.1:1567759-1583193 GCF_000296735.1 Chrysochloris asiatica
GCTGGTGAGTTTGAACCACTGACCTTGCAGTTCTAACAGAACTTGTGGTCCAGTGCTTTATTCCATAGTGCTATACAGCACTACACAGCAAGGTTGGCAGTTCAATCTCACCAGCTACTCCTTGGAAACCCTATATGGGGTCACTATGGGTGGGAACCGACTGGATGGCACTTACCACCACAATTATATGTATATACACATATATCTATGTATTGAACATCTACTATATTGCTATGACACTTAACAACAACAACAACATTAGGATATTAAGTTGCTATGATGCATAAAAAGTGGGTCCTGGAATTCAAAGTACATGTGAGTTGCAACGAATGAACCATAGGAACTCAAATGAGACTTGAAATTGTCTTTCTGTTTCTAGAGCATATGGTTTTATTTGTTACCTTTCTAGATTGTATGCTTTTACTGGGAAAATGGTTACTTTGTTTTCCATTTATAGGGAGGAGGCCAGACAAATGTTTCTCATTTTAAACTTATGTAACACTTGCAAATAATAAGGACATAGGATTTTGATTAAAGCCCTTATTAGGTTTAGCATGATTTTCCTAAATGCTACCTTAAAATAAATTATACTGCATTTTCTCAGGTATGTAATTATGTGGATTCTGTTTGTAACTTGCTTGGGTGAGACTGAAAAAATGAATTATGCATCCAAAGCCAAGATGAAGTAAATCTAGAGAAAAGAGAAAGACATTTTTCACTTCTAATAATTAGCAACATAACTAACATGGATCAATTTTAATTGGAGAGCAGACATAATATACCAGTTAGCAAAGTCAGCCATTAAGAGTCAGACATACTTTTTTCTATCTCTAGTTCTGTTGTTTTTTTTTGTGTGTGTGTGTATGTTTCCATTCACTTCCTCCTGAATTTTTTCCATGAGCAATTTCTGCCTTTTGATCTCAAATAATTGATTGTTGTAAGGGGTGTGCCCCTCTCTCACATTTTTGTTCACCTTATAGACCTGTCTGATGTGGTACTGTACATTAATGTGCTGGACTGCAAAGTCAATTTGAATTACAAGGTCAGTGGTTCAAGCTCACCACCTGCCCCTTGGAAACCCTATACAGGGTTGCTATGGGTTGGAACCGACTTGATAATACTGAACAACAACGTTGAGAATTGTGCTATGGAGGTGAGTTCAGTTATAGGCCTGACAAGTGACTAGTCTCAGGGTTTTCGCCATTTTTTATCAGACCAGTGATGCTGGTCTTTTTAATGATTTCAAGTTTTGTTCCAGTTTTCTCCCACTCTATTTGGAACCTTTTAATGTGACCTGTTTCTGAGTAGTTGGTAGTGGTAGCTGGGTACCACAGTTCTTAGGCCTCAGGGTCATGGAGGCTGAGGTTCAGGTGGTCCATTTGTCCTTTGTACTAATTGTTTCCATGTGCCTTTGATCTTCTTCACAATTTTCTCTAGACAAGGTAACTCCAATAGTTGTACCTTAGAGAGCTGCTCACAAGTTTTTAAGACCCTAATCATTACTCATCAAAGTAGGATGTAGAACATTTTCTTTGAACTTTTTGGTGCCAATTGACCTTGATGTTCTTGAGACTATGGTCCTGAGCCCCCTCAGGCTCAATGACTAATTTCCTTAAGGTGTTTAGTTATGGCTAACAATTTTCATAATTATGTCCCTTATATGTTTTATTATATTTATGGATCTATGAGGGGACTTCAAAAAGCTTGTTGGAAAATTCCATTATCTGTTTTTATTTGCAGCATAATCATATATATATATATATATTCTATGCCAATACTATATATATTCAACACTAGGAGCCTGAAAGTAAATGACAGAATATGGAATGGAAACATTCTTAAACATTGATCAAGAAAAAGTTCTAAAGTCAACCATCAGCAGGAAAATTGATGCTTCCAGTTTTCTGAGATTCTCATGGGCCATTATTGGAACATTATCAGGAAAATCATTCAACAATTAACAGTACTCTTTACAGTGAGATTCTCACTGAAGAGCTGAAGCCTAAACTTCAAATGAAATGAAGAGGACAGCTATCCAAGGGTTTTGTGATCTTGCTTGACAATGAACATCCACACACCTCTGCCCACACTGTTAACAGCCTGAAAAAGATTCCTTTTGAGGTATTAAGCATCCTCCCTATAGTCCTGATCTTGCTCCATAGGACTTTCACTTGTTTGGCCTCCTGAAAGCAGCCCTTCAAAGATGAAGATTCAATGCTCAACCTAAAACATTTTTTAATAAGGGAACATGGAAGCTTGTTGACAGATGAACACAGTGTTATTATGTTGAAAAATGATGTATTTGTCTTTTCTAAAAGTTGATTAAAATATATTCTATAGCCATAACGTGAATAAGTTTTGACTCTCCCTCATATAAGTCATTTTGATGATCTGATTATTTAAAATAGCAAGCTGATAATTTAATATTTTAAAATTTTGATCATAATATTAATAATACTGTATATGAGGAGCCAGAGTCCTGGTGTGATGCTGTAGGATAAGCACTGGACTACTAACCAAAAGATTGGCAATTCAAACTTACCAGCTGCTCCTTGAAAACCCTATACAGGGTTGTTATGAGTCATAACTGACTCAACAAGACTAAACAACAATATATGAGGGGGCTTAGAATCTCCACTGAGTAGTATCCATTTTGTCTAGTCAGAGCTGACTAAGGGAGATGCAGATAGGTCTCTTGCGATACAATAGCGAATAATTGTTATCAGGACTGACTGTAAGGGCTAGAAATGTAAAGGTAGACGTTTTGTGGCAAAGGGAGGGTCGTGATTAACTTTACCGTCTAGGAGCGGAGGTCCCTGGGACCATCAAGAAGAAGAGCGGAGAACAGAATCCCACCCAGAGAAGCAGTGATGCCAGGGATTGAGGCAGAGATGATGACGTGGGGAGATAAAGTGGCTGGGGACTTTGCACCTGGAGAGGAAGAGGGGCTATGTGCTGACGACCAGGGAGCAGGCTTGCGGGGTATATATATACCCTTTGGTTGGTGGATGATGCATGGAGGGGATTGTAACCCTGACAAGGAAACGATATACGACTGGATCGATGTGAAGCTAATGTCCTTCCATGTAAACTAACTCATAATTTTCAATAAAGCATTAAAAAAAAACAAAAAACAAGAGTTCATGAGAAAATACCATTATCTTTTGATTCCAATTTACCATGAACTTTTTGAAGTCCCCTTGTATTTTATTGACAATGTTTGCTTAGTTTGAAACTAGAAGTAAAGTCATTTCAGGATAAAACAGTATTACATAATATGATTAGAAAAAATATCCTTCGGCTCAATGATATTTTTCATATTAACAGACGAAAATATTAACACCGTTCTTCCCAAAGCAAAACGGGCAACTTGATTCTTAAGGCAGAACATAATGCATCTGTTCTAAAGCTTTGCTGCAGAATTATATTACTCAATATGTTGATGTTTCAGGTAAAGTTTTCAAATTGATTTATCCTTTTAAAGATACTAGATTTTCTTTCAGAGAATATTCTAAAAAAACTTTATTTTCAGACTCTCCAAAGTAATCAATTATTAGTAATCAACCACTTGGTATTTTTTACCAAAGTAATATTTTGCTTGAATTTTCCCTAAAAAAATTAACAATTCACCACAGATAGCTTTAATTATTTCAGCATATTTGATTAAGTACATGAGAAGCTGGCTGTTGTTATAATGTCACATGTCATCTACATGTCACAGTAGACAAAGTAGACTCATGTTCAACAGGGCTATGTATACCAACTGCAGATGGTATATACTAACTGCAGATGGTATATGCAGAATCTCTCTCTATATATATATATATCTATAGATATATATCTATATATACACACATGTATTTACTGTAATCATTTTCTGAATTAATCATACTAAAACACAACTTCAATGTTCCACATGGTGGTGGTTGTGTGCCCTCAAGTTGGTTCCGACTCATAGTAACCCTGTAATAGAGTTTCCAAGGCTGTAAATCTTTACCGAAGCAGAAAGTCTTATCTTTTTCCTGTGGAGTGTCTGGTAGATTCGAACTGCTGACCTTGTGGTTAACAGCCCAGTTTGTAACAGCCCACTACATTACTAGGGCTCCTAATGTACCACGTATTCACTAAAAATAATGCAAAGACTATCTTTGATTATATTTCTTTATGCGGAATTGAAGATTTTCTGAATCCTAGTTCCAACTTAGCTTTCCTGTCAATTCTTACTATCTAGAGACAAACATAAGTGCTTGTGGTAATCTATCATAGAAAATGGGGACCTGCTTCAAGATTCATACACACGACAGGAATTGTTCTAGAGGTGAAATAACTTAGTCATCTAGTTCACAGTTTTGTAACCACTGTTATGGGAAGATTCAGTCAAGTAGGGTCTCTGTGCAGAAAGGAACCCAGTGGTCAATACCAGAGAACTGAAGCTGAGGGATGAGAACTGGTTCAATTCACTAGTTTGAGAACAATATGTTTCTAGTCTATGAGAGGAAATGGTGGACAGGAATAAGGACAAGCAGCAAGAGATGCCCCCTCAGGCTGTGTTCTGATGACCAGGGGGCAGGCTTGCAGGGTATACCCTTTGATTAGTTGATGATGCATGGAGGAGATTCTAATCATGGCAATGAAATTATATACAATAGGATGAATGTAAAGCTAATGTTCGCCCTTGTAAACGATCACATAATTCACAATAAAACCTTTTAGAAAAATGACAAACATTTCTGATTTAAACAACAACAACAACAACAACAAAAGAGATGCCCCTGAGAGGAGGTAAAGGACAAAACAGGTGCAGGGGTGTCAATTTGAAGGCTAGGATCAGAATTGTTTTGGTAAAGACAAAGAAGCAGTAGTGTAGGACCCCCAGCGATCATGCGAAGTCACTGGATTTGGTGGCCTGGCTTCTAGGATGTTGATGTCCTTCTTACCTTAGTCAGAAGTACCTCCAGGACTAGGGTAAAATTATCAGAAAAACTAGGTGTGAGAAAACAAGAACATCAGAGGAAGAAATTACCAGAAACTGTGGTTCCCATTTTGCCCCTTACTCTTCTAAATGCCCAGCTGACAACAATCCACCTTTTGTTCCTAGAAGATTCTCTGAACATAACAGTCTTCTTTTCTCCATGCCCCTATCCATTGTGTGTGGTACTTTGCCTAAATAAAATGTACTTCCCTATGGTTTAAGCAAACTTTTCATGTCAAGTTTTCTGAAAAGCCTCAGTACCTGTTCTTGAGAAGCTGTCTTAATCCCAATTGCCTTTCAAAACTTCCTCCTGGATCCCTTACTGTTCACTCTTTCTCCTTAAACTTTTAACCATAATGACTTGAGACATTTTATATTTATATGTGTGTGTTAATTAAACTCACAATGTACATCACTCCCCTGCCCTATCACTGGTGTATAGATATTGTGCATTGAAATTTATGTCCACCTATGTATGTAAGCCCTGCTGATTTACTGGCTCTTTTAGTTTTAAAGTTTGATGACTACAGATTTTGTTTATCACCAGGGCATTTGCATTAAATCATGTTAATATCTATGCAATTTGGTCAGTTATCCTAAAATTCACTTAAGACATTTACATTTAAGAGAAAAGAGTCTTTAACTGCAAAAACAGATTTTCTGTAACAAACAATTCTACCTTCAGCATGATATTTATTTATATCTTTAGAATTAATGTAGGGGATGTGTTAATTTTATGGTTTATTTGGTACAAGTTTGTTTTCAGGGCTAACAGTCTATTTAAAACCAGTGGCCCTACAACATTGAGGAGAATTACCTAATGTTTGTATGTTTAATTGAATAACTCAATCTAATTACAATGTTAATTTGATTTTTTTGTTGTTTTGTTTCATTGCCTATAACATTATTTATTGCCTGTACTGTTAAACTCATATTTATGAGTTAGCTTATATGAAATTTTAAACAATTATTGTAATTAGATATTAAAACAGGGTTGTGCAGTCACTAATGAATCATAATAGAATTTAAGAAAGAAAGGGAGACTCGGGTAAACACCTTGGTCAGCTTTGAAAAAATTGTAATTGGGGAAATGTAATTCAAATAGAAGCTGCTATAAAGGATTCAATACATAATGTAAGAAGCAATTATGCTGGTTTGAAAAATTATACCACTCTTTATTTTTTCACCAAATTTAGATTTTTTTCCCTAATAATTAATCATCTTGGTAGTTGAGGCTAAATATTTTCAGTACTGAAATGAATTCAGATAGGATAGTTTCCTTGATAACAAAATGTGACTAGCCTTTTAGGTATAATCCTTGAACAGACTTCATAGTGTTAAAACAGGCTGGAAAAATAGAGATTGAATGACTAAATTTATTCCCATTCATTGCAGTTATATATAGAATATGACTGAATAAAGCAAACAACCTTCATTGAAATGATACTCTTACAATCCGTTCTACCATAGCTGAGTATGTTGCATCTTACTGTATTTTTATGAAAACTCTGATAAGTGACCAGTGAGACAAATGCTCTTTGAAGGTAATTTCTGATACCTAATGTGCCAGACTGCAAAGTCACTTTGAACCGTAAGATCGATGGTTCAAACTCACCAGTCACTCCTTGGAAAACCCTATACAGGGTGTTGCTATGGGTCAGAACTGACTTGATGCACTTAACAACAACTTTCACAAGGACTCACGAAGGATGTTTCCATATTTTTATGATGAATCCTAGGCCAACATGTAGCCACATTGGTCTTTTGATGATGCCTTATAATTCTTATTTCTAAAATTCACTTGGACTTTCTTCCACAAAGAGCACTGCCTTGATTTGCATTATTTTTTATGCAGATAAGTATAGCTGCATATGCCTTATAAAATTATTCTTGTTGAAATAAAATTGCTTTTCCAGACTTCTCTTGCGCCTTCTTTATTTCTTTTCCTTATTTACTTATCAGGTGAGTGGAGGTAGAGATGCACTTTTTCTCATCATTTGGGAGAGAACTTTGTACATACTTACTGGAGTACCCAAGTGCCCTGGAAGGAGCTCTGCTGGCACACTGGATTAAGGCTGCTAACAGCAAGATCAGTGGTTCAAATCCACCAGTTATTCCCTGAGCTAAAGATGAAGAAGTCTGCTTTTGTAAAGATTATAGCCTTGGAAACCATATCAGGCAGTTCTATTCTGTCCTATATAGTTGTTATGAGCCAAAATAAACTTGCCAGGAATTAAAAAAAAATTCTTTTTAATCATATTTGTGTTCATGATCATTTGGACCATTTAAGACAGGCTTTTCAACTCTCTACTAGAAGAGGCAAAAGAAACATGTGAGGAACTTGAGAATGTTGTTAAGTTCTATCAAGTTGGTTCCAATTCATAGAGGGTTTCCGAGGTTTTTAATCTGTGCAAGAGCCATGCTTAGAGAATGTTATTGTTGTTAAGTGCCGTCGAGTCGGTTCTGACCTATAGCTACCCTGTATAGGGTTTCCGAGGAGCAGCTGGTGAGCTTGAACCGCTGACCTTGAAGTTTAAATGCCTTTGACAGTCTGGCATATTAATCCACAGTGCCACACCAGGACACTTAGAGAACAGGACATGCAATAAAGTTTTGTGGAGTCCTGATGTGGTGTTGTAGGATAAGCACTGGACCACAAGTTTGGTTTGAAATGCAAGGTTGATGGTTCAAATCCACCAGCCACTTCTTGGCAACCCTATAAAGGGTTCCTATGAGTCAGAACTAATTCAACAGCACTTAGCAACGCCACCAACAATGCAACTACAGGTTTTTAAGTGCCTGTACAGGGTCGCTATGAGTTGGAACCGACTCCATGGCACATAACAACAACAATAACAACATTATGTGATAGACACTGTGCTCAAGATTTTCGTATTTTTTTCCCTAATATTTAACATAATTTTTAACATTACTATGCTCATGCTCTTTCTGATGATAAAACCAGACTATACTTTTAGAGTAAATCCTCTTCTGGTTTTAATAGCAGAAATTATTTTGTCTTTCTGAAGAATTCAAATGAAGCAATAAAAAATCCTAAATTAAATCTACAGATACGAAAGTAAAATGTTGACAAGATCATTTTCTTCTATTAAATATTTCTCTAGTTCCCAAAGGGAGATACAACTTCAATAAGTCTTAGGTATGATGCTTCAATGAGAAATCTTGCATATACTGCCTCTTGTTTGTATCATCTTTTCCTTTTAACTGAAATTGGTTCAAGCCCTTCGTTTCTCATTGAACTATCAGAGAAACTTCTCAATGATTTTTTCTGAGATTTCTGTCTCTAATATTCTGCTTGCTGTCCATTTTTCATAGGGAAATGTAAGCAATCTTTCTGAAACACAATCCTGAATACAGTATTTTCTTTCAAAGAACTTTGTGTATTGCTTTCAGAATATAAAACAAACTACTTAGAATGACATTCAGACCCTCATCCTCCAGCCCCAGTCCATTAATTTCTTTTTTGCATCCCTTTATTCATTCTTCGAACTCCTGGTGTGGTACTATAGGATCAGCATTGGACTTTGAACTACAAGGTCAGCAGTTCAAAACCACCAGCTGCTCCTCAGAAACTCTTACTAGTTGTTAAGTGCCTTTGAGTTGTTTTTGACTCTTAGCAACCCTGAATAGGGTTTGGAGGAGTGGCTAATGAGCTTGAACCTCTGACCTTGTGGTTCAAACTGACCTTGGGGTCCAGTGCATTATCCCACAGAACCACACTTGGACTCCCAGAAGCCCTATGCAGGGTTACAATGAGTTGAAACTGACTCAACAGCACTTAACAACAATTCATTTTTCACTCCACCAACTCTGACTGTGTGCTAGTTCAAAGTAATTCTTTTGCTTGACACAGAGAATGGTTAAAAGTCCAGGTCTACTGGTCAGAAAGAGACTATGGTCCTTAACCGCCATTCAGATCTAGAAAAGAAGCTCACCCATGTGGCCCAAATTTCAGCCAAGCAGTAGATAGGTGTATGGTGGGGTAGGGACAACAACACTAACAAGGTATGCTCACCATCAAATGGTCAATCGTTCAAAATCAAAAGGGCAACATTTTCCTAAGGACAAAGTTGAGAGGGGATAGGAAGGGAATGGAATGCAAATAGGAACCAATGCGAGGAAGCAGGATAACTTGTTGAATGGAGGGGATTGTAGTCATTGAGATAAATCAAAGTGCATAAGTTATTAAATGTATAAATGATGATCTTATCTGTAAACCTTCATTCAATTCATAAAAAAAGTTTAGAAAAATAAAAAAAGTCTGGAGACACATGCCTCAGGTTTAAAAACTGGCTCCACTTGTTACTAGCTGTGTGACTTTAGTCATTTAACTTTTTCTGCACTTCTGTTTCCTCTTGTAAAATGAAGATAATTTTAGTACCTACCTTATAAGGAGTCTTGGTGTGGTGTGGTCGGATATGCAATGGACTGTTAACTGTAAGGTTAGTGGTTCAAACCTACCAGTTGCTCCTACACAGGGTCACTATGAGTTAGAATTAACTCAAAAGCACATAATAGTGTCATAAGATTATAGTGAGAATTGAATGAATCATATATATATGTTGTTGTTGTTGTTAAGTGCCATCAAGTTGGTTCCAACCCATAGCAATCCTGTATAGGGTTTCCAAAGAGCACCTGGTGAGCTTGAACCACTAACCTAGCAGTTCAAACTGACTTTGCAGTCCTGCTCATTAACCCACAGCACCACTTAGGCTGTGCCTGACATAAAGAGGCGGCTACACAAATGTCATTGTTATTTCGTATCTCAGAGGAACTATGGGTTAAGCATTTGGTCTGCTAAGCACCAGTTGCTCTGGGGGAGAGAGATGAGGCTGTCTGCTCCCTTAAAGATTTACTCTCAGAAGCCTTAAGGCGAAATTTTACTCTGTGCTATAGGTTCTCTATAAGTCACAATTGACTAGGTGGTAGTGGTTTTCTTTCAATAATTTTATAATACTGCTAAAGGAAAGGTTGGTTTTTTTGAGAACCCCAGCTAGGATAAGCACGATACTGTTAGGCACAAGGTAAGTGGTTCAAACCCACCAGCTGCTTCTCAGAAACCCTACACAGGGTTGCTATGAGTCATTGAAGGCATTTAGCAACAATATCAACAGCTGTTTCTCAGGAGAAAGATGAGTCAGTCTGTTTCCTGAAGATTTAGATCCTTAGATATGCCGTGGAACAGATCTACTGTGTCCTGTGCGGTCATTATGAGTCAGAACTGATTCAAAGGCAATGGATTTTATTTGAACTTGGAACACCTCCCATTCCCACCTCTCACAATTTGTCCTTCCAGACACTATTCAGATGGTTATCTCCATTATTAGTCTTCCTAGACATACCCATCTAGTTTATTCTATCTTGCTCCTAATCTATTACCATGATTTATTATGTTTGTATTTATATTATGATGTCATCACATTCTGCTTGTACATGCTGTATACTTTCCCCATGAAGATTTTTTTTTTAAATCAATGTAACTTAAAAGTTATTAAAGATGCATTATACTAAGGAAGAAATTGTCTTTAGGTAATATTCTCAAAGGGTTGCTTCTGGCTCTTTGGTTCCCATTGAGTATTACAGGAGACCAAATATTCCACATTCCTAGGTATGATGATGCCGGACTTTAAAGGCAAGGACCATATGCTCAGTGTGTTGTGCAATAGAGCAAGCTCTGGAGTTTCACAAACCTAGGTTCAAGTAAACTGCAGTGGAACAAGGGAAAACTATGTGATACCTTTAAGCCTTAGTTAACTCACCTAAAAAATGAGTAAGTAGCTACCAGCAAGAAAAAAGCAGGGCTGGCTTGACAGACAAACTGCATGAACAATCTGTAAAACCCCAACATAAAAGGATACAACTAGGGAGGATAGGGCTGCAGCCAAGCAGAGGCAGTGACCCAGCACTGGAAGCTGCAGAGCTGCACATCTGGGGAGAGAGGTGTGACCAACTTTTCATCTTTCACTTTTCATTTTTCATGTATCTTTACTCTTCACTCTGATTGTGCCCTCACTGCCCAGCCCTGATGCCTTCATGTAGGCAGGAGCACACTCCCGAAAGGGTCCAGTGTTGCACCCACAATTTTCCAATGGCTCAGAGAGAAAACCCGCAGGCTGCTTCTTATGATGTTTGACTCTGGGACCCTGCCCCAAAATTGACCTGGGTGGGACCCTTTATTGCTGCTTGCACAGCAAATGCCAGTGGACAATAACAATTTTATTTTTGTTTTTGATTCATGGTTTCTGTCACTGCTTCTATATTGTTTCTGTCTTTGGTCCTTTTGGTCTCACTCTTTTCCCAGGGGTTGGAGCTTTCTCCCCCTACCTTACCCAAGAAGAGACAGCAACTGTGCTCATATAGCCAAGCTACAAGCATACTCTGTAATGCCCCACCATCTGGACAAGAGCCAAAACCAGCTGCTAGGCATTACACATGAAAAGGGAAGCCTATCTCCAGATCATATCCACAAGGAGAGGCTTAATTAGTAAGCTTAACAACAAAGCAACATACATCCATTTAATCATTAAAAACCCACATAACTGCTGAAAATGTCCAAGAATACACAATTAAAGATCTCAACACATGTCCAAAAAGAGAAAGAAGTAACTGAGACAAATTAACTGGAAGCAGACACAGACTTTCCAGTAGAAGAGCAGGCTCTGGGTCTGCCTGAGAAGGAATTCAGAAGAATGATAAGGAAACAAATTCAAATGCTCCAAAAAGGGGTGGAAGAAAATAAGGAAGTCAGGAAAATGCTACAGGAGCAATCAAACAAGATAGAGATGGCACTGGAAACAATCCAAAACCTGCAAAAAGAAGTCCAGATGATTAATAATAATAACATATCAAAAATGGACAACACACTGAAAAAAGATGGAAGTAGAATGGAAAAAAAGTAGAATGGAAGAGGTGGAAGCCAGAACCAGTGAACTGGAAGACAAATCTCTCAATACTGCTAAGATAGAAGAGCAAGCAGAAAAAAGGATTTAAAAAATCTGAAGAGAGTCTAAGATTCATGCTGGATAAGATGACGAGGAATAACTTAAGAATCAGTGGCATTCCAGAGCAGGAAGAATCAAAGAAGTCCACAGAAGAGCTTCTAGAAGAAAATTTTCCTAACATCTTGAAGAATGTGAAGATAAACATTCAAGAAGCTGAAAGAATCTCAGGAAGAATAGACCCCAAAAGAAAATCACTGAGACATATCATAATCAAGCTTTCCAAAAATCAAAGACAAGGAGAGAATCCTAAAAGTGGCCAAGGAAAAACGAAGTGTTACTTACAAATGCAAGCAAATCAGATTAAGCTCTGACTTCTCAGCAGAAACCATGCAGGCAAGAAGGCAATGGGGAGATATATATAAAACCCTAAAGAAAAAATTGCCAACCAAGAATCATCTATCCAGCAAAACTGTCAATCAAATATGATGGTGCAATCAAAACATTCCAGGATAAACAGAAGCTAAGAGATTTTGTCAAAGTCAATCCAACACTTCAAAACATCCTAAAGGGAGTTCTTTGGAATGAAAACCAAACAGAACAGACAACAACCAGAGATTGACAGACGTGGCAACACCACCTGGAACTCAGCTGACAGATAGCAGAGTTCAGAACAGAACAAAATTACAGCACTGAATTCAGAGGACCTGTGAGGGCAACCAAAGGTCAAAATAATAACAATGTCAGAGAAGGGGAAAATATAGGAACAGAGATCCAGGTGGTGAGGAGGTCAGGTAGATTGAAGGATACAATAGACTGTCTTAAATGATGGGGAAAGGTAATAGACCATAGGGTAACCTCAAAGAAAGTTAACACTTCACAACTTACCATGAAAATGAAGACCAAGCATAACAAGGAAACATTAAAACTAATAAAAAACCAGCAAGAAATAGCACAAAAAGCATGAACTCAGCACAAAAAGGCATGCAGAAAGAACAGCAGCACAAAAAATTAACATAATGACAACAATTAATTCATACTTATCAATAATACACTGAATGTCAATGGATTAAATGCACCAATGAAGAGACAGAGAGTGGCTGAATGGATAAGAAAATAAGACCCTTCAATATGCTGCCTGCAAGAGACACACCTTATACACAAAGACAAAAACAGACTAAAAGTTAAAGGATGGAAAAAAATATACCAAGCTAACAGCAATAAAAACAAGCAGGAGTGGCAATACTAATCTCTGAAAAAATAAACTTTAAGGCAAACCCAACATAAGAGATAAAGAAGGACACTATCTCATAATTAAAAGGTCAATTGAGCAAGATGACATAACCATATTTACATCTATGCTCCAAATGAAAGAGCACAAAGATATATAAAGGAAACCCTATTATAATTGAAGAAAGAAATAGATAATTCTCCATTTATAATGGGAGATTTTAGTGGTTACGAATCGGGCTGTGAACCTTAAGGTCAGCGGTTCGAAACTACCAGCTGCTCCGCCGGAGAAAGATGAGGCTTTCTACTCCCGTAAGGATTTCCACCCTCGGAAACCCTGTACAGGGTCGCTATGGGTCGGAACTGACTCGACGGCACTTAACAACAACAACAACAACTTTTGAAAGGGAATAGCACAACCAGAAAGAAACTCAAGAAAGCTAAAGAGGAACTAAACAGTACAATCAACCAACTTAACCTCATAGATGCGTACAGCGCATTCAACCCAACAACAGCATAATACATGTTCTTTTCCAGTGCACATGGAACATTCTCCAGAACTGATCATGTGTTAGGTTACAAAGCAAGCTTCCATAAATTTACAAATATCAAAAATCTATAAAGCATCTTTTCAGACCCCAATGCCATAAAATTAGAAATCAACTATAAAAAGACCAAGGAAATAAAGTTTAATACATGGAAACTGAATAACACCCTGATGAGGAACGACTGGATAATAGATGAAATTAAACGAGAATTCAGAAATTTCCTAGAAACAAACAAGAATGAAAACACAACATACCAAAATCTTTGGGACATGGCAAAGTGGTGCTGAGAGGACAATTTATCATGATAAATGTGCACATCCAAAAAGAAGAAAGAATCAAAATGAACACATTAACAAAGCATCTCCAACAACTAGAAATAGACAAACAGAGGGAACCTACATTCAGCAAAAGAAAAGAAATAATAAAGATCAGAACAGAAATAAATGAGATAGAAAAGAGAAAAACTACAGAAAGAATCAACGGACAGGAAGCTGGTTCTTTGAAAGGATTAATAAAATTGATAAATCATTGGCAAATCTAACAAAAGAAAAGAGGGAGAAGACACAAATATCACACATTAGAAACCACATGGGTGATTTCACAACAGAACCAAAGGAAAGCAAAAGGATAATAACAGAATACTATGAAAAGTTTTACTACAATAAATTTGAAAACTTAGAAGAAATGGATACATTTTTAGAAAAACACGACCTACCTAAACTCACACAGAGTGAAGCAGAAGACTTGAACAGACCCATAATAACAGCAGAAATTGATCAGGTCATCAAAAAACTCCTAACCAAAAGAAGTCCATGTACAGATGGCTTCACTGGTGGGTTCTACCAGACTTTCAGGCAAGAGTGGTCAGCAATTCTACTCAAATTATTCCATAATATAAAGGAGGATGGAAAACTTCCTAATACATTTTATGAAGCAAGCATAACTCTCATACCAAAACCAGGGAAGGACATCACTAAGAAAGAAATATCCCTCATGAACATAGATACAAAAATTCTCAACAAAATCCTAGTAAACAGAATCTAGCAGCACACACAAAAAATAATACATCATGACCAAGTGAGTTTCATAAAAGGGATGCAAGGATGGTTCAACATTAGAAAAACAATCAATGTAATCCACCATATAAATAAGAAAAAGGAAAAGAACCTCAGGATCATATTGATTGATGCAGAAAAGGCATTTGACAAACTCCAATATCTATTGCTGATAAAAACACTCAACGAAGTAGGAATTGAAGGGAAATTCCTCAACATAATCAAGAGCATATATAGAAAACCAACAGCCTACATTACTCTCATTGGGAAGAAACTAAAAACCTTCCCTCTGTGAACAGAACCAAACAAGGATGCCCTTTGTCACCACTCTTATGCAATATTGTGCTGGAAGTCTTAGAGCTATTTGGCAACATAGGGAAATCAAAGGCATCCGAATTGTCAAAGAGGAAGTAAAACTCTCTCTATTTGCAGATGATACGATCCTATATATAGAAAACGTCAATGACTCAGTAAAAAAGCTACTAGACCTCATTGGAGGATTTAGTAAAGTTTCAGGGTATAAGATCAACACACAAAAATCAGTTTGATTCCTTTATACCACTAATGACAGTGCTGAAAATGACATTAGGAAAGCAACACCGTTTACAATAGTCACCCAAAGGATGAAATATTCAGGAATAAAGGTAACCAGAGAAACAAAGGACCCATA
>NW_006408804.1:1585112-1586122 GCF_000296735.1 Chrysochloris asiatica
CTACTCTGACAGGGATAGTATGAGAAGGTCCTGGGCAGAGTCAGAGAAAAATGTGGAACAAAACTCAAAATCATAAAATGACCAGACTTACTGATTAGACAAAGGTGAACAGAGTCCCCAAGACTATGGCACTTAACCATCTTTCAGGTCTGGAATTGAACTTATCTCCATGTTAAAATTTCAGCTAAACAAAAGACAGGTCTAAAAAGGTAATGTATGCACCCCTTAGAATAATCAAGCATTGGAGATCAAAAGGCAGCACTTTAAAAAAGACAAAATTCAGAAGGGTTATACAAGAAGGGGAAAGAAAAATGGAAAACACAGGAAAGATGTGGGATAGCTATCGTTACAGTGTCAGATCGCAATCAATGGCCTAAACACAAAATGTGTATCAATTGTTGAATGGAAAGGTGATTTGCTCTATAAATTTTCACCCAACCTGCAGTAGATGCCTCACTCTTTTGTTTTCCCTATGATAGCTACTCTACTACTCACCTCTCAGTTTGTCGTACTCTGGTGGCCTGTGTGATGTGATTCTGGAAGTTATGCCAACAGTATTTTAAATACTAGCAGGGTCAATCATGATGAACGGGTTTCAGATGAACTTCCAGATGAAGACAGACAAGGAAAAAGGAGAGATGGACTACTTCCTAATATTTAGCCACTGAAAACCTTATAAATAGCAGCGGAGCATTGTCAGATAGCACCAGAATATTGAACATTGAAACATGATGAAAAGCACCAAAATATTGTTAGATATAGTGCCAGAGATGAGCCCCTCAGGTTGGAAGTCACTAAAAATACACGTGGGGAAAAGTTGCCTTCTCAAAGTAGAGGTGACAGTTGTAATGCAAATAGAATAAATTCTTCGGGATCTTCATTTGTTGGTGGGGCACAACTCAAAATGAAGAGAAATAGCTGTAAACATCCATTAATAACTGGAACTTTAGGTGTATGAAGTATGAATCTAGGAAAATTAAAAGTTGTCAAAATGAAATGGACCACATAAA
>NW_006408804.1:1586822-1592794 GCF_000296735.1 Chrysochloris asiatica
TCCATATCATCAGCCAAAACAAGGCCAGGGGCAGATTGTGAAACAGACCATCAATTGTTCATATGCAAGCTCAGAATGAAGCTGAAGAAAATGAAAACAAGTCCTTGAGAGCCAAAATATGACCTTGAACATATTTCACCTGAATTTATGATCATTTGAAGAACAGACTTGATGTATTAGACACTAATGACTGAAGAATAAGAGAGTTGTGGGATGACATCAAGAACATCATACAAGAAGAAGTCAAAAGGTTATTACGAAGACAAGAAAGAAGAAAAGTTCAAAATGGATGTCAGAAGAGACTCTGAAACTTGATCTCCAGCATAGAGATGCTAAAGCAAATGGAAGAAGTGAGGACGTAAAAGAGCTGGACAGAAAATGTCCAAGGTCATCTCTAGAACACAAAGTCAAATATTATAATGAAATGTGCAAAGACTTGGAATTAGAAAAGCAAAAGGGAAGAACACACTCAGCATTTCTCAAGCTCAGGGAACTAGAGAAAAAAATTCAAAGATTTGACTTGAAATATTGAAGGATTCTAAGGAGCTCTGGTACCATAATGGATATGAGTCAGGTGGCTAACCTCAAGGCTAACAGTTCAAAACCACCAGCCATTTTGCTAGAGAAAGATGAGGCTTTCTGATCTTGTAAAGGTTTACAGCCTCAGAAACCTTATATAGGGTTGCTATGGAGTAGGAACTGACTCCACAGCACATAACTAACCAGTCAGCCATGAACAAAATATTGAATAATGAAGAAGACATAAAAAGAAGATGGAAGAAATATCCAGAGTTACTGTACCCAAAACAAATAGTCGATGTTCAAATATTTTAAGAGGTAGAATATGATCAAGAGCCAGTGATAATTAGTAGAATACTATTTGAAATCTTTCAACAAACTGGTACAGCACTGGAGGAACTCACTCATCTATGTCAAGATATTTGGAAGATAGCTACTTGGCAAATAGATCCATATTTGTACACATTCCAAAGTGAGGTAAAGGAACAAAATGTGGAAATCATCAGACAATATCATCAATATCTCATGCAAATTTTGCTAAAGCTAATATAAAAATGGCTGCAACCATACACTGATAGAGAACTACCAGAGGTTCAAGCCAGATTCAGAAAAAGGATGTGGAATGAGGGATATCATTGCTGACATCAAATGGAGCTTCGCTGAAAGCAGAAAACAGCAGAAAGATACTTACATGTACTTTACTGACTACGCAAAAGCTTTTGATTAAGTGTATCATGACAAGCTATGGACAACATTGTAGAGAATGATTATTCCAGAACACTCAATTGTGCTCATGAGGAACCTGTACACATATCAAGAGACAGTTGTTTGAACAGAACAAGGGAACACCGAATGGTTTGAGATTAGGAAAGGTTTGTGCATAGTTATATTCTTTCACCACATTTATTCAATCTATATGCTGAGCAAATAATTGGATAAACTGGATTAGATGAAGAAGAACAGCATTAGGATTGGAGGAAAACTCATTAACAATATCCGATATGCATATGATACAACATTGCTTTCTGAAAGTGAAGAGGACTTAAAATACTGATGAAGTTCAAAGACCACACCTTTCGGTATGGGTTGCATCTCAAGGTATAGAAAACAAAAGTCTGGACCAATACACAACATCTATATAAATGGAGAAAAGATTGAAGTTGTCAACGACTTCATTTTGCTTGCATCAGCCATCAACACTCATGAAAGCAGCAGTCAAAAAAATCAAATGACATATTGTGTTAGGGAAATCTGCTGCACAAGACCTCTTTAAAATGTTCAAGAGCAAAGATGTCAGTTTGAGGACTAAGGTGTGCCTGACCCAAGTCATGATATTTTCAATAACCTAATTTGCATGTGAAAGTTGGATAGTGATTAAGGAAGACTATAGAATAATCGATGCATTTGAGTTATGGGATTGGGAGAGAATATTAAAAGTACTTTTGTTGTTGTTAGGTGCCATCAAGTCGGTACCGACTCATAGCGACCTTATGCACAGCAGAATGAAACATTACCTGATCCTGGGCCAACCTCACTATTGTTGCCACGCTTGAGCCTGGTGATGCTGCCACTTGACCAATCCATCTTGCTGAGGGTCTTCCTCTTTTTCATTGACCTTCCACCTTACCAAACATGATATCCTTCTCCAGTGACTGGTCCATGCTGACATTCATATCCGAAGTATGAGAGAAGTTTGGCCTTCCTGGCCTCCAAGGAGCACTCTGGCTGCACTCCTTCCAACACAGATCTATTGGTTCTTTTGGCAGCCCATGGCACTTTCGATATTCTCCTCCAACACCTTAACTCAAAAGCATCATTTTTTCTACGGTCTCCCTCATTCACTGTCCAGCTTTCGCATGCATATGAAGTTATTGGAAATACCATGGCTTGGGTTAGGCTCATCTGAGTCCTCAAGCTGACATCTTTGCTCTTCAACACTTTAAAAAGGTCTTGTGCAGCAGATTTGCCTAATGCAATATGTTGTTTGATTTGTTGACTGCTGCTTCCATGAGTGTTGATAGTTGATCCAAGAAGAACGAAGTCCTTGGCAACTTCAATCTTTTCTCCATTGATAAGAATGTTGTTTATTGGTCCAGTGGGGAGGATTTTTGTTTTCTTTACATTGAGAAACAATCCATACCAAAGGCTGTTCTCTTTGATCTTCATCAGTAAATATTTTAAGTCTTCTTCACTTTCCGCAAGCAAGGTTGTATCATCTGCATATCTGAGGTTGTTAATGAATCTTCCTCCTAAAAGTACTATGGACCGCCAAAAGAACAAACCTGTCTGTGTTGGAAAACATACTACCAGAATGCTCCTTGGAAGCCATGTCTCATACTTCAGACATATTATCTGAGGAACCAGTCCCTGGAGAACGATATCATGTTTGGTAAAGTGTAGGGTCAAAGGAAAAGAGGAAGACCCTAATGAGGTGTATTGGCGCAGTGGCAGCAACAATGGGCTCAAACCTAGCAATCATTGTGAGGTTGGTACAGGACCGGACAGTGTTTCATTCTTTTGTACATGGGGTCACTATGAGTTGGTACTGACTCAATGGCACCTAACATCAACAACAACAATAACTAATACTTGATGTGGCATTAAGATAAGCACTGGACTGCTAACTACAAGGTCGGCAATTCAAGTCCAGCAAAAATTCCTTGGAAACCCTATACAGGGTCGCTAAGAATCAGAACTGTTGATAGCAACAATAGGAAAGAGCTAATGATCATGAACATTTCTTCATGTATTAGTTGGTCACTGGAATGTCTTCTTTTGTCTGGTGTCTGCTAATGCCTTTGGACCATTTTGAAATCTGAATTGTTTGTGTTTTTGTTGTTGATGTGTTGAAATGCTCTATAAATTTTTATAGATTAATTTCTTGTTCGTTGTTTCCCAAATATTTCCTCCCCCTGTCTTTTTGGAGAAGTCTTTTGATTCACATAAGTTTGGTGTTTAGGAGGCCCCAGTTATCTAGTTTATCTTTCACTGTTTGTGCATTCTTGGTTATGTTTGAAAGACTATTTATGTCATAAGTTAGGGCAAGTTTGTCCTTTCTGTTTTTCCTTTGATGAGCTTTCTATTTTTAGTTATTTCATTTAGGTATTTGATTTTTCTTGAGTTAGTTTTTATAGGCTGTTATTGTTCTTAAGTGCTGTTGAGTTGGTTTTGACACATAGTGACCCAGTATAGGGTTAGGGTTTCCAAGTAGCAGCTGGTATGCTTGAATCACCAATCTTGTTTAAAGCTACTTTGCAGTCCAGCACATTAAACCACAGTGCTACACCAGGACTCCAGTAAGAAAAGAATCTCGTTTCATTTTTCTGCAAATGGACATCTAGTTTTGCCAAAATAAAGAGACTCTTTCCCTATTTAATGAGTTTTGGCACTTGAAGATTAGGTGGATGGATTTACTTCTAGGTTTGCAATACAAAGTAACTCCTTTTATTTATCTCTAGACATAAACATAAAAAATCCAATAGTGTCTGATGCAATGGCCAGTCATGGTTTGAGGGGACCCAGTAGAATAACTTTATACAAAGTGAAGAATCTTTTTGTAATGTGAGAAATAACAACATAGTTTTTCAGTCTCAAATGTTAGGGTTTCCTATAGTAATTTAATTGATGCAAATAGAAATTGTCTTAAAGTATTTAAAAAAAAAAACAGTTAATAATTATATCACTAGTTCAAACTTAACATTATTTAAACAAAATTCATGATCTTTTTTCCTCCTAACATGCTTCTTCCATCTTACATAGATGACTTCACCAGCTTCATATTTACCTGGATTAAAGCATTAGTTATTGTCACTTTCTCCTTGTCTTTCTCTCTAATATTTATGGACTCTGTCTCTTAAAATGAACTCACACTTTCTTTCTTGATCCAATTTTTGCGGTCCTGTCTTGGTTTAACATTATTCTGGTTTAATATTATAATAGTCTCCTTAGTTTTTCTTTGTCTCAAATCATTGCTTCTTCAAATAAACTTCCAGAGTTATACTTTGAAATTGACTTGGTGAAACATATCACTCCTTTGTAGGAATACTTTGTGTAGCTCATCATTGCCTACAGAGCCATTAAATTACAAGTTTGAATATGACTTACAAGGTACTTCCTAGTCATGTCCCAATCTACCTTTCCAGCACAATCTTTTTATTATTTCTGATACATCATATGTTCTGGCCTACTTTGAATTTTCTACAACCCAAACAAATATATTTATCTTTTTTTATTCTTCATTTATCATCTATTTACCCACAATATCCTAAGATAAAAGAAAAAAAACTTTCAAAAAAAAAAGGTGTAGCGCTAATGAAACCAGAAGGAGGGAGACATTCTCAAGCACCTATAAAGAGTTCCCTGAATTTGAACTTTTTCATTACTATTGAGTTGCCTTGGATTTATGGCAGTCTCACGTATAACAGAATAAAACATTGCTTTGTCCTCTGCCGTCTTCATGATCACGAATGTGTTTGAATTCACTGTTAAAGCTATTGTGTCATTCCATCTCACTGATGGTTTCCCTCTTTTACATGTTACTTTATGAAACATGATGAATTTTTCTGCAGATTGGTCTTTCCTAAGGATGTGTCTAATATAAGCAAATCAAAGTCTGGCCACTTACGCATTTAAGTAATGTTGCCATTACATTACTTCTATGATCAATTAGTTCATTCTTTTAGTAGTCCATGATATTCAAGATTCTTTGCCAACACCACAGATAACAGCAAAATCCTCATTACATAATGTTTGTGAATAAAATGTAAAAGTCTCAAGGACAGGCTAGACTTCAGAATCTTTACTTTAAAATATCTCACTTGTTTAGGACCTAATGAAGTTGCTAGCCCTTGCCAGCTTTCTCTCCTTTTGGATTCTTGTCCTCCCATTCAGTCCCTATCACAGATAGTTCCACCATGACTGTGACCCAAAGTCCTGGTTTAAAAAAGAGATCATTCCCCTTCTCTCCACTCCCCTTTTCCATTGCTTGGTGTTGTATTCTATACTCCACATAAGAATTCTTGGGTATCTGTGCTAACCAGGATTGAGCCCACTTTCTCTAACCTTGCAAAGGACATTTGGCTTAATAAGATACTTAAATTATTATTTTTTTTCATGTTTTATTGTGAATTATATTATATTTTACATGAGAGAACTTTAGTTTTACATTCATTCCACTGTATATCATTTCATTGCCATGGTTCCAATCCCCTCCATGCATCATCAATGACCAAAGGGTATACCCTATAAACCTGCCCCCTATACTCCCCGCTCTCCCCCTCCATTCTTCAGCACACAGTCCCTCTCCCTCTCTGGATCCAAAGTCTCCAGCCGCTTCATCACCTCACATCATCATCTCTGCTTTTATCTCGGGCCTCGCTGCTTCTCTGGGTAGGGTCCCGCTCTCAGCTCTTCTCCGTTGATGGTCCTAGAGACCTCCGCTCCTAGACTGGAGA
>NW_006408804.1:1593115-1595585 GCF_000296735.1 Chrysochloris asiatica
TTTGTTCCCTCTTTTGGGTTACTGCATCCATAGGTGTAGGTCAAGTTCATCAAATTGTATCAGATCACTCTCCCCCCGCCCCTTCTTTCTTCTCCTGGTTGAATTCTGATCATCCATTCATCAGGGCCAGGTCAAGTGGGTACCATCTGCAAGTGTGGGTGTTCTTGTATGTATGCCCTCTCTTCCTATCAGCTGGTAGCTTCACTCTCCACGCCACTCTAGTCCTCTGTGGCCACACCGCTGACTCTGGGCCCAGGAGTTCCCAGGTCCACAGAAGCCCACTGAACACTGTAGGGCTTAGCTTGCCTCTTCTGGGTCCACAGAAGCCCACCAAACATTGTAGGGCTTAGCTTGCCTCTTCATTGCTGCTTTTACCCCACTTCCCCCTATCGGCGATCAATGTGGTCACCAATCAGGGTGTGTATTTCCGTCTTGGAAGGGGGTTTGCATTAAGGGGATCCGACCACTTGCATTGATGTTTCCTGGGCAAGCAATTTGTTTGTTCTTGTAGTAACAGTCAGTCTGCCTCTATTGTTTTGTATTTTTCCTGTAGGTCTCTCTTTCAAGAAGTATCTTCTGTTCTTCTAGCTGCTCCAGGCTGGTTTGAATACTTAAATTATTTTAAACACAGAAAACTTTCAAGGAACAGTTTTCTGTTCCTTGAAAGTTTTCTGTGTTTAAAACAATCCCTCACACCTTTAATACTCCCATTGCTTCTCCTTCCAGCACCTCCACTCAAAACTAGGGCCCTGTCTATGGTAAAGTAATTGCAGGAACAGAATAGAGCCCTGAACTGTCTCTTTGCTTCCATCCCCAGCAAGCTTTCTGTCGAGATAATTGCCATAGAACTTGCTGAATGAGTACAGATGAGATTGCATATAAGACCCTGTCACAACAAGACTGCTTCACATGCTTGTCAAACTTGGGTAAGTTCATCTTATTCCTTTCGTTGACTTCTGCATATATATTTATTTTGACAATTTGAATGGAAACTTGTTTAAACAAGATTGCATACAGTCCCTGAATGTCAGATGTTTATTTATTCGTGGACATGGTATGCAATTCAAAATGCTGTTGCTGTTTTTTTATATCTCCAAATGAGCCAATTATCTCATTTCAACTTTTTTTTTTTTTTTCAATCTTTTGAAAAGTTAAAATATGCTATTTTCAGTCATAGGGAGAAATGTGAAGGTCTATTCTAGTGAGTGTGCTAGTTTAAGCCTTGCTTTTAATCTTTTAAGGTTTTGTTCATCAGTAAAGTAGTTGTTTTCTGCTCTGCCCCTTTAGAGCCATTTTCACATTGTTCTTTAATGGAATTTTTATGTTTTATTATAAAAGCAGGAGCCATGGTAGCATTCTTTACTCCACAGCCTAGCAACAAGTAGCTAAAAGGTGACACTCAGGCCCAGATTATGGCTCATTTAGCATGGCATCCTCAGTGCCAGCTCCTATGGATGGCAGGCTTTAGAACTTGTGGAATTGATGGATCAAAGGCATTCAAGAAAGAGTGTAAATAGTTGCACTCAAATCAACAGTTTGTAAGAGCATGTGCTTTCATGGCTCATCACAAGTAAACCTTGAGTTTTCCTATTTTAAAAGACTTGCAACTTTGAAGGGAAAAAAAATGATGCTCAAGTTAGATTAACAAATAAAAGCATACAAATTATTCATATATTAAATACCCATTTATAATATTTTTCCAGCACATCTGTCAGATTGTCATACCGTGGTGGATTGATTGTTGCTGTGATACTGGAAGCTATGCCACTGATATTTTAAATACCAGCAGGGCCACTTATGGTGAACAGATTCCAATGGAACTACGAGTCGGGCTGCCAACCTCAAGGTCAGCAGTTAGAAACTACCAGCGATTCCATGGGAGAAAGATGAGGCATTCTGCTCCTGTAAAGATTTACAGCCTCAGAAACCCTGTGCAGGGTCACTATGAGTCGGGACCGACTTTATGGTACTTAACAACAACAACCAGACTAAGACAGACTAGGAAGAAGGAAAGGCAAACTACTTTTGAATTTATTGCCACTGAAAATCTTATGAATAGCAGCAAAACATTGTCAGATATAGTATCAGAAGAAAATATTTTGAATAATAGCAGGACATTGTCAGATGAAGTGCTGGAAGATGAGTCCCTCAAGTTGGAAGGTACACAAAACATGACTAGGGAAGGGCTGCCTCTTCAAAGTAGAGTTGACTATTTATGTTGTTGTTGTTGTTAGGTACCATCAAGTTGTTACTGACTCAGAGCAACCCCATTCACAACAGAATGAAACACTGCCTGGTCCTGTGACAACCTCACCATCGTTGCTACATTTGAGCCCATTGCTGCTGCCACTGTGCCAGTTCATCTTGGTGGGGCCTTCCTCTTTTTCTCAGATACTACCCTTTATCAAATATAATATCCTCCTCAAGGGATTGGGTCCCTCTGTATAATATGTACGAAGTATGAGAGATG
>NW_006408804.1:1595744-1599191 GCF_000296735.1 Chrysochloris asiatica
CAAGCTCACTAGTCACTCCTTGGAGCCCCTATAAAGGGTTGCTATGAGTCAGAACCAGCTTGTCAGCACTTAACAACAACAACACCATAACTCAACTGTATCAATTCTTCTAAGGACTTCCTTATTAACTGACTAACTTTTACATGCAGATGAGGGTACTGAAAATACTATGACTTGGGTCAGGTGCATCTTAGTCCTCAAACGGACTTCTTTGCTCTTGAACACGTTAAAGAGGCCTCGTGCAGTAGATTTGCCTAATACAAGATATCATTTGATTTCTTGACTTCTGTTTCTATGAGTGTTGATGGTTGATTCTAGCAAAATGAAGTCTTTGACAACTTCAATCTTTTCTCCATTTATATGGATGTTGTCTATTGGTCCAGTTGTGAGGATTTTTGTTTTCTTTACATTGAGATGCAGTTCATACCAAAAATTATGGTCATTGATCTTCATCAGTAAGTATTTTAAGTACTCTTCACTTTCAGAATGCAAGATTGTATCATCTGCATATCTTAGGTTGTTAATGAGTCTTTCTCCAATCCTGATACCATGTTTTTCTTCTTATAATGCAGTTTTTCAAACTATATGTTCAGCATATAGATTGAACAAGTATGATGAAAGAATACAATACTGGAACACATCTTTCCTAATTTTAAACCATTCAGTATTCCTTTGTTCTGTTCAAACAGCTGCCTCTTGGTCTATATACAGGTTCTCATAAGCACAATTAAGTGTTCCAGAATACTTATTATTCACAATGTTGTCCATAGATTGTCATGATCTACACAATCGAAAGCCTTTGCATAGTCAATAAAGCACAGGCCTCTCTGACGTCAGTAATGCTATCCCTTGTTCCATGTCTTCTTCTGAATCTAGTTTGAACATCTGGCAGTACTATTGAATTGTACTGTTGTAGCCACTTTTAAATTACGTTTAGCAAAATTTTACTTGCTTGAGGTATTGATATTGTCCAATGATTTCTACACTCCTTTGGGTCATTGCTCCTTGGAATGGGCACAAATATGGATTTCTTCTAGTCATTTGTCTTCCAAATTCTTTAGCATAGATGAGTGAGTGCCTCCAGTGCTGCATCAGTCTGTTGAAAGATTTCAAATTATATTCTATTAATTCCTGGTGCATGTCCTTTGACAATGCCTTCAATGCATCATGGATTTCTTCCTTCAGTGTCATTGGCTCTTGGTCATATTTGATTTCTTGAAATGGTTGAGCATCACCCATTTCTTTTTGGTACAGTGACTCTTGGTATTTCTTCCATCTTTTTTGAATACTTTCTGCATCATTCAATATTTTGCTCGTAGAATCCATCAATATTGCAAGCTGAGGCTAGAATTTTTTCTTAAGTTCCATCAGTTTGAGGAATGCTGAGTGTGTTCTTCCTTTTTGGTTTTCTAATTCCGGTCTTTGCATATTTTGTTACAATATTTGACTTTGTCTTCTAGAGCTGACTTTTGAAATTTTCTGCTCAGCTCTTGTACCTACTTACTTCTTCCATTTACTTTAGTATCTCTGTGCTGGAGAGCAAGGTTCAGAGTTTCTTCCCACATCCATTTTAGTCTTTTCCTTCTTTCTTGTCTTCTTAATGATCGTTTGCTTTCTTCCTGTATGATGTTCTTGATATCAATCCACAACTCCTCAGGTCTTTAGTGTCTAATGGATCAAATCTGTTCTTCAAATGATCTCTAAATTCAGGTGGGATATGTTCAAGCTGATATTTTGGCTCTCATGGATTTATTTTAACTTTTTTCAGCTTCATCCTGAACTTGTGTATGAACAATTGATAGTCTGTTTCACAGTGTGTCCCTGGCCTTGTTTTTGCTTTTCCACCATCTCTTTCAACAGATTTAATCAATTTGATTTCTGTGTATTCCATCTGGTGAAGTCCATATGTTTATGTTGTTTTTTTTTAAAAAAGTATTTGCAATGATTAAGTCATTCATCATTTCAGCTGAACTTCAAAGACAAAGAAGGCAGAAGGAGAGACAGACTACTTCCAAATATTTAGTCACTGAAAGCCTTATGAATAGCATTGGAACACTGTCAATTATATATATGGAGTCCTGGTGTGGTGCCATAGGATAAGCGCAGAACTAAAAGGTTGGTTTGGGCCACAAGGTTGGCGGTTCAAACTCACCAGCCATGCCTGGAAAAGCCTATACTGAGTTGCTATGAGTTGGAACCCACTGGACAGCACTTAAAAACAACAACAATGTAGATATATATTGTTTTTAAGTGCTGCCATAGCAATCCATTTTAGTGTGAATCTTGATGGGATCAAAAAGCCTCCTCTGTCTCCTGTCGAGTGACTGGTGGGATCTAACAACCAAGCATGTGGTTTGCAGTCATTGCTTATCACCACTGTGGGTCTCTCTCTTTATATACCTGTATATAAATATGCAAATATACATACATATATATATATATAAAGCTCTGGTTGTGTAATGGTTACGACTCAGACTATTAATCTGGTCAGCAGTTTAAAACTACCAGTGGCTCCGCAGGAGAAAGATGAGGTTTTCTGCTCCCATAAAGATTTACAGCCTCAGAAACCGTATTCAGGGTCACTATGAGTCAGACCAACTCCATAGCACATAATCACCAATCACCACCACTATATATATGGTTTAATGTGCTGGACTTCAAGGTTGGTTTGAACTCCAAGGTTGGCAGTTCAAGCTTACCAGAGATTCCTTGGAAACATTATACAGGGTTGCTACAAGTTGGAAATGCTCAATGGCCCTGAACAACAACAACATCATAAATGTGTATGAGTCTGGTGTGGCACTGTGGGTTAATGCGCTGGACTGTAAAGTTGTTTTAAAGGGCAAGGTCAGTGGTTCAAGCTCACCAGTCACTCCTCAGAAACTCTATACAGGGTTACTGTGGGTCAGAACAGACTCGATGGAACTTAACAACAACCACATATATGTATATGGAGTCCTGATGTGGCTCTGTGGGTTAATGTGTTCTACTGAAAAATTGGTTTGAATCACAAGGTCGCAATTTTCAAGCTCACCAGCCACTCCTCAAAATCCCTGTACAGGTTCGCTATGAGTCAAACCTGACTGGATGGCACAGTAACAACAACAACAAACATGCATATACACACACACATATATAAGAGTCCTGCTGTGGATATGTATGGGACTGAAAGGTCTGTTTGAACCACAAGGTTGGTAGTTCAAACCTAGCAACTGCTCCTCAGAAATGCTATACAAGGTTCCTATGAGTCAGAACTGATTTGATGACACTTAACAACAAAAACAATATTCAATACTTATGTTAAACAAGTAATCAGAGAAATTGGATAATCTGAAGAAGAAAGTAGCATCAGGATTGGAAGAAGAATCATTAATAACTTGAGATATGTAGATGAGACAACCTTGCCTGCTGAAAGTGAAGAGAACTGAAACTACTTACTGATGAAGA
>NW_006408804.1:1600211-1605967 GCF_000296735.1 Chrysochloris asiatica
ATACTAAAAGTGCCATGGACTTTCAAAAGAACCAATAGATCTGTTTTGGAAGAAGTGCAGCCAGAATGCTCCTTGGAGGCCAAGATGGCTAAACTTCGTCTCTCATACTTTGGACATATTGTTAAGAGGGAACGGTCGCTGGAGAAGGATATCATGCTTGGTAAGATGGAGGGTTGGAGAAAAAGAGAAAGCGATGGATCAGCCAGGTGGCATCATTGATGGACTCAGGTGTGGCAGCAGTAGTGAGGTTGGACCAGGATCAGACATTGTTTCGTTCTGCTGTGCATGGAGTCACTATGAGTCGGTTCCGACTTGATACACCTGACAACAACAACAGCAATATGTAACTCTGAGTCCTGATGTGGGGCTACAAGATAATGAACAGGACCACATGGTCAGTTTGAATTGCAAGGTCAGTGGTTTAAACTCACTAGTCGCTCATTGAAACTGAATCGTCACTTGACAGCAACAACAACAACAACACAACACAACAGCTCCTTTTATGTTAAAATGTTACTCCTTTCTTATATCTGGGGCACCCTCTTGTTTCTTTTTCCTCAAGTTTCCAGGTGTTTACAGTAACAATTATTTCTACTGCCTGCAATTCTTCTCACCTCATTTTCTTTTTCTCCTTTTCCTTTACCATATATTTTGCATACATTAACTATTGTCATGTACTCCACAATCATGTCATCTGTCATAGCATAGACCTAAACATACTTTCATCACTTTTATGCAAACATGTGCTCAGTTTTCAGTAATAGTATTTCATATGAGAGAATGATTCATTAATTCAGATAATACTTCATCTGAGATTATGGTTTTTCAGACAGTGATTGGACAGCATAGAGAAAATATACAGTTACTCTGTATATTAATGCCAATATCTATACTCTTTCAATTTATTTCACTTAAGTTTTTGTACAAACAAAATGAATTAGGTATTACTATTCCTGTTTTTCACAATTTAAAACCTGAGCTTCAGAATATTATGTACTTTCTTGAGGGTCACATGCTTTAAAGAGAACCATACAATTCCCAAGGCAAATATTTATAGTCTTAATGTACTCCCTCCTTACACTATAAATGACCAAATGCCAATTTTCTCAGTTAATAGTATAGAAAAGGAGTGTTCAGAGTATATTTAAATTGCTTTTGACCCAGACATAAATTTTTGTGGTTTGTGGGCATTTTTAAAGTACATTTTTTCAGAGAATTATGCCAATACAAATAAATTTTTATTGATTGAATCAAGGTAGCCAAAGGACTTCTAAAATATAGATTAATTACAGGCCTTTTCCAAATCTGGAAATGTTAAGATTGCTTTGTCTGCAAATATCCTAAATTCCACTTTCTTCAATCCAGACTGGCTCTACTTTCTTGTCTGAATAAGTGAGTTCTCACTCAGCCTCATGACCAATGTAGGAAGCTCTTCTCTGATCATAGGTTGAAATGTAAAGAAGGCAAGTAAATGTTGGAGGGAGGATTCAATTCAAATTCTGTTTCTTAACCTAATATAAGATAATTGTAATGTCTGGAAAAATGCTTAATAGAATGTGTCCCATGCCCTTTGGGTTATGTACAAAATTTACTTAAGTAGATGGTCTGGATTCTACTCAGCAAATAGGCAGACATTTCTCCAGGTTTTTCTCAACACCTTTTATTCTTTGGATTCATGGAGAAATGAAGCCTACAGGAATTTAATTTCTCTACATATCTAAATCCATGATCCATGAAAATAATCTATGGTATTTTCTTAAACTCATTTGAGTCTTTTCAAACTATTTTGAATCAGCTTAAGGCAGAGCACAATTGAACAAACTTGAAGAACATTGCTGTATCAATAAAAATATATGATTATAATCCTATTTAGAAATAATCCTCTTTACTAAAATGTAATTCTGAATCCCTAAGGATGAAATAGAATTTCAGGTACTATTGGATTAGTTAAGCTAGTCGAAATTTTATTAACTCTTAGTCCTGTTGTTGTTGTTGTCAGGTGCCATCGAGTTGGAACCAACTCATAGCGACCCCATGCACAGCAGAACGAAACAATGTCCGATCCTGGGCCAACATCACTACCGCTGCTACACTTGACGCCATCAGTGATGCCATCTGGCTGATCCATCTTGTTGGGGATATTCCTCTTTTTCTCTGACCCTCCACCTTACCCAGCATGACATCCTTCTCCAGCGACTGTTTTCTCCGGACAATATGTCCAAAGTATGAGAGACGAAGCCTAGCCATCTTGACCTCCAAGGAGCACTCTGGTTGCACTTCTTCCAAAACAGATCTATTGGTTCTTTTGGCAGTCCATGGCACTTTCAGTATTCTCCTCCAGCACCACAACTCAAAGGCATCAATTCTTCTATGATCTTCCTTATTCACTGTCCAACTTTCGCATCTCCTTGTGCTAGGGCCCTTAAGTTCGGCTCAAAGGCGGGATTTCCATCCTTGGATGTCAATCAAGAGGCAGAAGTGCAGCACCAGGGGCGACTAGGTTGTAGTGATTTGCTTTGGGCTGTGCTTGTGGGTCTCTAAGTTGGTCGACCAACTCTTAGTCCTAGGTACACATAAACACACATATATTCTAATTTTCTATAAGGAAACTTGTTTGTAACTAGTCAAGTTTGGGTTTCCTACTGTTCTTATAAACTAATGGTTCCCTAGAAAATAAATAGAAAGAAACTAATAAAAAAAAATCCTAGTTCTAGAAATACATCTGAATTTTGTTGGGCTTTTTGTTTGCTTATTCATTATGCTTTAATTCTTATTTTTCTTTCAACACTGAAATGAAATTCTTGTATGAAAATATTTAAACAGTACACAATCTTTATCTTTTCTCCTTAATATATGTGCTTGGTGGTTGTATGCCGCTGAGTTCGTTCTTACTCACAGTGATGTATAGGATTTCCAAGGCTGTAAATCTTTACAGGAGCAAAAAGTTTCATCTTTCTCCTACGGAGCAGCTGGTAGATTTGAACTGGTGACTTTTCTGTTAGCAGCCCAGCTGGTAAAGCAGCCCAGGGCTCCTTTGATTACGCATAAATGGCACTATATTTCAACATCTATATAAATAATGCTTCATGGTGGTTGGTGATGGTGTAACAACTTTACTATCAAAGTTCCTTAAATAATGCTTGTCACTTAGAAAGTTATATAAATTTCCTCCAAAACCAGAAACCCTATACAGAGATACTATAAGTCATAACTGAGTTTTTTGTTGTTGTTAGGTGTCATCGAGTTGGTACCAACTCATACCGATCTTATGCACAGTGGAACAAAACACTACCCGATCCTGGGTCAACCTCAGCACTGTTGCCACACTTGAGTCCATTGATGCTGCCACTTGGCTAATCCATATTGTTGGGGGTTTTCCTCTTTTTCTCTGACCCTCCACCTTACCAAACATGATATTCTTCTCCAGCGACTGGTCCCTCCTGACAATATGTCTGAAGTATGAGAGACAAAGTTTGGCCATCCTGGCCTCCAAGGAGCACTCTGGCTGCACTTCTTCCAAAAAGGACTAGATGGCACTTAACAACAACATAAAATGCTTTTTTTCAGAGGAGCCTTGGTGGCATAGTGGTTCGAATACTCAACTGGTAGCCAAAAGGTGGGAGATTCAAATCAATTGCTCTGCAAGAGAAAGGGCAATCTACTCCTGAAGAGACTGTGGTCTTGGAAACCGTACAGACTAGTTCTACATTGTCCTATAGGTTCATTATGAGTTGATAGCAATGAGTTTGGTTTGGGTTTGTACGATCTTTTTCAGTTTCTATGTGAAAATAAGTTTTGTGTCAATTGTCAGGTAGCTTCAAGTAGAATCATGTTTCAGGAACTTGCTTTCTAAGACTATTGTTTTCTTAACATTAAAATACAAATAGTAAGAAAAATTACCTAAGCAATATCATGAAAATGCATTGTGGTTATTTCTTTATTCTTATATTATTCAATCTCTCAACAGCATTTGGCAGAAGTAATTGGAGTTTGAATATAATATGAACATAAAACTAATAGAATATCTTGATTGATGTGGGATGTGAAAGAAAGAACGCAGACCTTTGTTATTGCTTTTATTTCTAAATGTGTCTTTGTTACTTAGTGTTGCACTAACAAAAATTCCCACAAGGGGGTAGACTTTAAAGAACATGGATTTATTGTCTGAAATTTTGGAGGTTTGAAGTATAAAGCAGGGCATTGGCTCTAGTGGAGAGTCCTTTCTTACTGGTAATCCCAAGAATTCCTTGCTGTCTGTTTTATTTCTATATGTCTGTCTCTGTGTCTGTTCAGCTTTTTTAATAAGTCATCATTGAGAAGTGATTAGGGTTAGAACATACTCACTCTGCTATGCCCTCATTAACATAACAAAAGAAACCTCCTTTTTCCAAATAGGGTTATGTTTACATGTGCATGGGTTAGGGTTTCAATGAAATATTTTTAGTGATGCAATTCAATTCATAATAATTTTATCTCTCTTCTCTGCTTTATTGGTACTTATCAAATTCAGATTTTTTACTTGCCTAGGTTAAAAATCCCATCACTACTCTGTCAGTTTGTGGTATTATGTTGGCTTGTGTTTTGCTGTGATGATGGAATCTAAGACATCAGTATGCTAAATACCAGCAGGGTCACCTATGGTGGACAGGTTTCAGCAGAACATCCAGATTAAGACAGACTAGGATAAAGGAGACGTGGACCACTTCTGAATGGTTAGCTATTGAAATGTTTATGAAGGGGAACGTCCAGAAAGATAGTGGACTAGGCAGAAAAGCTACACAGAACCTCTAAAACAAATATGTGAAAAAACAAATTAAACAGATGCTAATGATAGTCTCTGGAACCTTGAGATTCAGATGACAAGATAGAGAAGTGGACTGAATGCTTAATAGAAGAAGAAGCTGAACAGACATGGCAAAATGGAGACAGACACATGAGTGGTGCTAGTTGGCCAGTTGTGGAACAGCCATCTTGAACTTTTGCAAGTAGCTTTGAAAACAGATGATAGGTTGGTGCTCAGAGGCATACTTATGATTGGAATATAGGAAGGTATGATTTTTTTATTACTATCATTTTCCATGTTCCCCTCATGACCAGAGGTGTGTCCAACACCCACCTGCCTACACAGCCACAGGGCTCAAAAAAGCCTGGTAATGACCAGTATAGAGAAAGAGACATAGCTCGATAGAACAGAATTGAGGACCCAGAAGTAAATCCATCCACATACAGGTAGCTGTTCTTTGACAAAGGACAAAAATACATTAAATAGGGATGAGATTATGTCTTCAACAAATGGTGCTAGCAAAACTGGAAATGCATTTGCAGAAAAATGAAATAAGACCCGTATGTCATACCATATACAAAAATGAACTAATGTAAATCAAAGACCTAAATGAAAAACCTAGAAATATAAAGATCATCAGTGAAAAAATAGTAACAAAGTTAGGGCTCTGATATATGGCATAAGTATACAACCAAACATAACTAAAAATACACAAATGACACATAACAAAATAGATTATGGTCACCTCCTAAAAATTAGATACTTATGTGTATCAACAAATTTCACTGAAAGAATAAAAAGAAATTTTACAGAATGGGAATTTTTTTTTCATAATGACATAACACACAAGGTGGTTGTTGTTAGGTGCCATTGAGTCAGTACCAACTCATAATGACCCTGTATATACAACAGAACGAAACACTACCCGGTCCTGGGCCAACCTCACAATTGTTGCCATGCTTGAGCCCATTGA
>NW_006408804.1:1614342-1621891 GCF_000296735.1 Chrysochloris asiatica
TTGTGCTAGGGCCCTTAAGTCTGGCTCAAAGGTGGGATTTCCATCCTTGGATGTCAATCAAGAGGCGGAAGAGCAGCAGGGGCGACTGGGTTGTAGTGAGATGCTTTGGGCTGCACTTGTGGGTCTCTAAGTTGGTCGACACTGCCTCAAAGCCACGATCCAACAGTTAGGCTAGGACAGCGCTCTCACGTCCGGGGTAAGTAGGACAGCCTGGCCAGCCCCTGCAGTCTCTTCCCACTAGGCAGCGTCTCCCCATCGACCTGGTCTACTGACACCTCTCACCCTGCCGCTCTGTGGTCTGGGTTTCATTTAACACCTCCACTAGGTCTGGGCAGTTCTTGCACATTCATGAAAGTATGAACATACTCCAAATCCTTATCAATGTATAGCGCTGCAATGAATGATTCCTGAGGTTTTGGTCCTGAGGTCCACTGGCCTCTTGGATTTGTCATTGTAATGGCATACTCCTCATACTCCTGCATGCCCAGCTCCTCCGCTACCTTGGCTTGGGTTCTGTTCACCAAAGAGCTTCGCAACAAGCCTTTACATATTCAATAAAACATAAGTAAACATTGTTTTTTCTGTTATTCTTGGCTGTCAGCCAATATCCATCTGACACCAGCACTGATATCCCACATTCTATGTCTTCTTTGAATTTGACTGGTTTTCTGGTATCTCTCTGCCTATATACTTCTGCCACAATTGTTGAATTATCTTCAGCATAATTTTAATAGGATGTGATATTAATGATAATATTTGATCATTTATATATTCTTTTCGGTCATCTTTCTTTGGAATGGGTATAAATATGTATCTCTTCAAATCAGTTGACTAAATTCTTGATCTAGATGAGTGAATACCTACAGTGCTGTGTCATTTTGTTCAAAGATTTCAACTGCTGTTTAATCATTTCCTAGAGCCTTATTGGCAATGTCTTCAGTGCAAGTTAGACTTCTTCCTCCCGTATCATCGGTTCTTGATCATATGCTACCCTTTAAAATGGGTGAATATCAATTTTTTTTTTCTTTTGTTGGTACAGTGACTCTGTGCATTCCTTCCATCTTCTTTCGAGATTTTCTGTATCATTCAATATTTTGCCCATAGAATCCTTTAATATTACAAGTCAAGACTTGAATTTTTTTTTTCTCTTTTTTTTTTCAGCTTGAAAATATTTAGCGTGTTTTTCCCTTTTAGTTTTCCAACTCCAGGTCTTTGCACAATTCATAATGATACTTGATTTTGTCTCCTCGAGCTGCCCTTTGAATATTTCTGTTCATTTATTTTCCTCATTTCTTCCAGTTTCTAAAGAAGTCCAAGCTGTACTGAAGGCATTGACAAAAACCAAGTCTCCAGGAATTGGAACATCAATTGAAATGTTTCAATGATCTGATTGAAATGTTTCAGCAATCTGATGCATCACTGTAGGTATATCCTAAGAATTTTGGAAGACAGCTACCTGATCGACTCATTGATATATATCCATATTTATGTCCATCCTAAAGAAAGGTGACCCCCCAAAATACAGAAATCATTGAAAAATATTATTAATATCATGTTCAAATAAATTTTTGCTGAATACAATTCAAAAATGTTTGTAGCAGTATATAAATAGGGAGCTGCTAGAAATTTGAGGCAGGTTCAGAGGAGGATGTGGAATGTGGGATAATATCACTGCTGATGTCAGATGGATCTTGACTGTAAACACAAAATACCAGAAGGATATTTACATATGCTTTACTGAGTAAGCAGAGACATTCAGTTCAACTTTCAAGGTCATATTTGCCAGTGATGAAATAAATCAGGTGCCTCAATGAGATGGACTGACACAGTGGTGGCAACATTGGGCCGAAACTTAAACAATACTTGTGAGGATGGCACAGGATTGGGCTGTGCTTCATTCTGTTGTGTATAGGGTCACTATGGGTCAGAAGAGACTTGATGGCACCTATCAACCACAGGTTGAAACAATCCTCCTAACTGTTCTTTGCTTGGTTTTGTTATCTTGCCCAGGGTCTACGATATTTAAGTTACAGCAGTTCTGGCATTTTAACTGCTACTAGACTCCCTTTCCACTAGTCTATCACACACATTTCCATCAAAGGAATCCTCTTAAAACAGTAGCTTTTGTCATTTCACTGCATGCTCACAGTTCACCCTTTCATCAATTTCAGACAGCTAGGTCTGTTTTGTTGTTATTAAGTGCTGTTGAATCGGTTCTGACTCATTGAGACCCTGTATAGGGTTTTCAAGGAGTGGCTGGTGAGCTTGAACTGCCAATCTTGCAGTCCAAATCTCCCTTGCACTCCAACTCATTAATCTACAGTGCCACACCTGGACTCCACGTCTGTCTTGTAAATCTTTATCACTAAGGCTGCCTTAGATGAATCTTTAGAAACAAAGCAGATGAGGATAAATCTCATTTATCTGGAGATAGTGCTCAACTTCTTAGTTTGAACCCAGTTAAAGTTACAGCATTGCTACTAGATGTTTGTTATTAATTGTTGGATTTTTTTTTTTTCTGATTGAAAAGAGACTGTGTCATTCATGCTCTAAAGTAATGAACTTTGCTTTTAGAGCTTGAGGACTAAGGTGCGCCTGACCCAAGCCATGGTATTTTCCATAACCTCATATGGATGTGAAAGCTGGACAGTGAATAAGGAAGATCATAGAAGAATCGATGCCTTTGAGTTGTGGTGTTGGAGGAGAATACTGAAAGTGCCATGGGCTGCCAAAAGAACCAATAGATTTGTTTTGGAAGTGGTGCAGACAGAGTGCTCCTTGGAGGCCAAGATGGCTAAACTTAGTCTCTCATACTTTGGACATATTGTCAGTAGGGAACAGTCGCTAGAAAAGGATGTCACACTGGGTAAGATGGAGGGTCAGAGAAAGAGAGGAAGACCCCCATCAAGATGGATCAGCCAGGTGGCATCATTGATGGCATCAAGTGTGGCAGTGGTTGTGAGGTTGGCCCAGGATTGGACATTGTTTCATTCTGCTGTGCATGGGGTCACTATGAGTCGGTTCCGACTCGATGGCACCTGACAATAACAACAATGCTCTAAAATAATGAACTTTACAACTTTGAGCTATGTGGAGTTTTCATAGTTATCTGGATAAATTAAAACAGTATTATCTATAGAGAAAAAAGGTAAGGAGAAAGACTGAGTCAGAATCTTGGATGCAAATTTTATGTGGAAATTTTAGAAAATTATTTTGTATTTGACAAAGGCAACTGAATCATTAATTTACTGTTGGAGACCTGGAACTTTATTTATTTTATCATATCTCTTGTTGCTAGCCGCCTTTTAGACAGCTCCAACTCATATATAACAGAAAACACTGCCCAGTCTTGTTTGAGTCCACTGTGCGGTGATTGTGTCAATCCATCTCATTAAAGGTTTCCTTACCTTTTCAATGAACAAAATTGTCCACAAATTAGGAAAAGGTAGAAGAAAATTGAGTTCTACTTTATGCTTAAATTAATTAAGCCAGAAATTCATGATTTCTCATTTGTTCAACTTGTCATGCTTCACTATTTTAATGCATCCATATTATTCAGTTTTAAAACAATGTATTTTTGAATATTGTTTTATTCTGTGATATGGAAATGGATTTAAAATTTATTGATTGATTGATTTTTCTCTTTGGAACTGAATTATTTACCTGTAAGTTTAAGTCTTCAGAGAGAGCTACTCTTTCTGGCAGAAAGATTATTGATTCTGCTCAGTGCTTAAAAGAGTCAATTAAATTCTCTTCACTTTTTAACTAAGCCTAAGAAAAAGATGCTTTTTATACTTTTGTCAGCAAGTGAACAATCTGGTCATGCTATAGTCTTCGATTCTTGTAAATGTGGGTTAGGCTGATGGTAAATATTCATGCACTTATTCAGTGTTTCTTGAAAACTTCTTATGGTCTTGTGCTTACTTTAATTCTATGAAAAGCAAAAATGATTTAATTCATTCCAACTCTCCAAGGTTATAGATGACAATGACTAAATATATCACGAACCTCATAAAAACAATAGGTAGGTAATGCAGACACTAAGTGCAGAGAAACAAAAAATTTTCTTCTGGAATGACTTTTGGAGATTTTGTTGTTGCTGTTAGGTGCCATTGAGTCGGTACCAACTCATAGCGATCTTATGCACAACAGAATGAAACACTGCCCGATCCTAGGCCAACCTCACTATTGTTGCCATGCTTGAGCCCATTGATGCTGCCACTTGGCCAATCCATCTCGTTGGGGGTCTTCCTCTTTTCTCTGACCCTCCACCCTACCAAACATGGTATCCTTCCTTCTCCTGAGACTGGTCCCTCCTGACAATATGTCCTAAGTATGAGAGATAAAGTTTGGAGATTAGATAAGGAAAAAGATTCCTGTGATAATTGTTCCAGACACCTCAGTCCATCTTTTATGTGAAACTTCTCTCCGGATATGCTCTTGATTTTATATCCTCCTTTCTAGGAAATGGCTCCATTGTGTAACTACAGGTATTTCCTGACTGATGACTATTAGAATTACAACAAACTGCCTTATAGTTGTCCATTTTGGAGGGGCACAAATGAGTCACAGGGTCACTGTGAGTCAAAACTGATTCAGTTTGATGACACTTAACAACTACAACAATACTATCAATTATGAGGTGCTTTAACAAACATAAAATTTGTAATGATTATTGTTTTTATTTGCGAGAGCACACTCACTTCACAAGATTAGAAAGAATTAGAAATGAATTAGCAATTGATCATGACAGCTTGTCATCCTATACAATTTATACAATACCTGCCCCGACTATTTTTGAATCCATGAAGGAGAACAAGCATAACAAACGAGCGTTTGACAAACAGGCAACCTAATTAAAAGGCTATCAGGGACAGCAAATGGAACAGAAACAAATCAGGAAAAATTATGTTTGCTAAGGTTGATGGATTATTAATGCAAAACCAAAATGCTTGCGCATAAGCTATCTTTCAAATAGAAATCCAAACATAGCTTTTGTCAGAGGCTCAATTCAGCAAAATTGTTCTTTTTAGTTGCTTGGAGGTACATATGGAAGAGTAGATCTCTGTTTTCCATGAATTTAGAATGTATCAGAGAGGCATTAGAGGGTATTCAGTAATTAACATAAAGAAAAAAGCTAGTAGCAGTACTGTTTCTTCAGCAAAAACTTCGTATCAGTAATGCCTCTAATGTGACCTTTTAAAAGATTAGGAAAAAAAAAAAGAATAGGAAAGAAATAATGTGGATGCGACTTCATATTAGAATTATCATGTATTTTTGCAATAGATGTTGTCTGATATTTGTGTGCATTTATGAATATGGAAGGTGGAAAAAGCTATAATTCTATCAAGGAGTTCAAAGCTTTTAGAGCATTATAATATTGGTTATGGATAAAACACTTAATAAGAAAACTTTGGTCTAGGCTTTCAAGAAATTAAGAATGTCTGATACAGCAGTGACCAATTTTTCATTTTATATATTATTTATTGTAAGTGAAGATGAAGCCAGAAATCATATAGCAAAATATCATGATGTTGTTGGTGTTAAGTGCCGTCGAGTTGATTCCGACACATAGCGACCCTGTATAGGGTTTTCAAGGAGCAGCTGGTGAGCTTGAACCACCAACCTTGCAGTTCAAACAGCTTTGCAGTCTGGTGCATTAACCCACAGCGCCACACCAGGACTCCAATATTATGAAAGATACAATAAAATGATGTTGTTGTTAAGTGCCATTCAGTCAGTTCCGACCCATAGTGACCCTGTATTGGGTTTCCAAAGAGCGGCTGGTGAGCTTGAACCATTGACCTTGCAGTTTAAATGACTTTGCAGTCCAGCGCATTATGCCACAGCGCCACAGATAGATACAATAAAATCTATGGAAATCCTGGAATTTTAAAAGCCCATTTAGTTTATTGGGCAACTTTCTCTTTGCTACATTCCAATCTCAGAGTTCTTCCAAATCTATATCCACATCTCCCAAAGAATCTTGGGCCAAAAGGATCTTGCAACTGAAACTCAAAAAACATGTGAAAAACACCACGAGTGGATGTTAATTATTATGTTATCAAGAGGAAAGGGGAAAAATTGACTGGTTTCTTTATGTCAGTGCTATAACTCTGACAAATAATAAAGAAAGTAGATAATATTTTTTTCTGTCTTTTCTAATAATATTAAGTATTTTCTGAAAGGGATTATTATTATTATTTTTAAAATGAGAGATGATTTAGCCTAAGTGTGAACAGATTCTTGAAGTGTTTCATTGTAATATTGGAAAAAAATATTGTAGGAAAAGGCAGTGAATTAGGCTGAAAATGCGTGAAAAATGTAAACAAGAGTCAGAAAACCGGAGGAAAGTAAAGAGCCAAGCTGTTTTGTTTTTCCAAAAGAAGCAGATTTCATGAACATAGACTTGGAATCTTTGTCAAGTCTTTAGAACAAATTATTACAAATTCACTTTATGAAATTAAATGTTAAGATTCTAAACCTGATTCCAAGTACTAACTTTACAAATGAAGATAAAGAGGATTTGATAGCACTATAAAAAAATGAGACATTTGGAGTTGAAATTGAGAGTAAGTTCAATATGAATTGGCAGTATGGTGTAGCTGACAAAAGTGATTGTGCCCTCTTCTCTTTAACTTGTCTTCCAGGAGATAATTTTCTTTGTTAGATAAATCAGAAGCACAACACAATTTCTATTTTGTTTACTCGTGTTATTATTCATCAGAATTATATCATTGACCTCAGCATCTCTTCTGTCCTTCTCTGTCGGCTTTGCTACTAAACAAAATTATTTTAACCAGCTGAGATTGAAGCAATCCCAACTCAAGGAAACACCATGCGTGTCAGAGTAGAACTATGCTCCATAAGATTTTCAACGACTGAGTTTTTGGAAGCTGGCCATCGCATTTGTCTTCTGGGGCTACTCTGGGTGAACTCAAATCACCAGTCTTTCAGTTAGCAGGTGAGTGCATTAACCTTCTGAGCTACTCAGAGTCCACAGTCATACTTATTAGATTATATTTAAAGAAATGTAGTGACTAGAGTGGCATTCTCACTGTTCTCTGGCATCTGCTGATACTATCATTTATTGTTATTGTTAAGTGCCATCAAGACTCTGTGTCAGGTTTCTGAGGAGTGACTGGTAGGTTTGAACTGCTGACCTTGGGGTTAGCAATCTGGTGCCACACTAGGACTACTTACTGTTATTGTTGTTGTTGTTGTTGTTAAGGGTCCTCAAGTTGGTTCTTACTAATAGTGACCCTGTATAGGGTTTCTGAGGAGCGACTGGTGAGTTTGAACCACCCAATTCAAATTGAACTTGCAGTCCTAATGCTTATCCTACAGCGCCACACCAGAACTCCACACCACACCAGGACTGTGATTAGATCACACTTGTAATATGGAACTCAATTATAGAAACTAAATTATAGAAGCTTATATGAATTCCTCATGTGGCACTGTAGGATCAGTATTGAACAGCAAACTACAAGGCTAACAGTTCAACTCCACCCGCTTCTCCTCCGAAATCCTATTTAGGGTTGCTATG
>NW_006408804.1:1621991-1626890 GCF_000296735.1 Chrysochloris asiatica
TCCTTGACAACTTCAATCATTTCTCCATTGATAAGAATGGTGTTTATTGTTCCAGTGGTGAGGATTTTTGTTTTCTTTATATTGAGATGCAGTTCATATTGAAAGCTGTGGTCTTTGATCTTCATCAGTAAATATTTTAAGTCCTCCACCACCACTCATCTGTTAGTTTGTCATACTGTGCTGGCTTGAGAGTTTTTGTGATTCTGTAAGCTATGCCACAGGTATTTTAAATACCAGCAGGGTCATCCAGAGTGGACAGGATTCAGATGAGCTTCCAGATGAAAACAGACTAGGAAAAAGGAGTGATGAACTACTTCTGAATATTTTAGTCACTGAAAACCTTATGAATAGCAGAGAAACAGGCAAGGTGCTAATCTATAAAATTTATAAAACTTCATACTTCTACAAGAAGAGACAAATAATTCAATAAAAAATGGACATAAGACATGGACACTTCACTAAAGAAGACATTCAAATGGCCAACAAGCATACAAGAGAAGTTTGTTATCACCAGCCATTTTTTTTTTTTTTTTTTTTTACTATTGCTAAGTACCGTATAGTTTGTTCTGACTTATAACAATACTGTATAGGAACGTCTGTTGTGTTTGAACTGCCGACTTTGTGGCTAGCAGTCGAGTGCTTATCCTCGACAGCACCACACCAAGATGCAAATTAAAACAACATTAATAACAGTGTTCAAAAAACAGTAAACTCTGGCAAAGATGTGGGGAGACTGGGACACTTCTACAATGCTGTAAAATGGTATAACCATTGTGGAAAACAATATGGTGCTGTGGAAATTACTGTGGAAATTACAGTACCATATGAGCCAGCAATCCCTCTACTTGGTATATATCCTCAAGAAGTAAGATCCATGACACAAATAGATCTATGCATACACATGTTCATTGTGGCACTAGTCACAATAGCAAAAAGATGCAGGCAGTCCTAATGTCCATAATGGAAGAATGGATAAACAAACTTTGGTACATCCATACAATGGAATACAATGCAAAGTTGAAAAATAATGATGAATTTTCATAACACCTCATAAAATGGATGAACCTGGAAGACATTTTTTGTTAAATGCTTTTGAGTCAATTCCAACTCATAGAGACCCTATGTAGGGTTTCCAAACAGTGACTGAAGGATTTGAACTTCCAACCTTGTGGTTAACAGTCCATTGTTTATCCTATAGTGCAACACCAGGACTCTGGAGGCTATTATGCTGAGTATATTAGTCTATTACAAAAGGACAAGTATTGTATGTATCCACTATTGCAAACTCAAGAAGAAAAGGTTTTAATGCTAAAAGGAATATTATTAGATGGTTGCAAAAGGTGGGAGGGAATAAAAATTCATTGGCTAGAAGGTAGACACATCTTAACTCAGGTGATGGGGAAGGCAATATACAACAAGAAGGAGGTTGACAAAAGAATTATGAAGACAAGTGAAGATACAGGAAGGAATGCAAAGATTAAAGGGGATAGAGTTAAATACTGTTATATACACAACCTGGCAACAATAATGATTATATGAGGTAGATATATGAGCAGATACACAGATGATCAGGTATGGGGGAGAGTGGAAGAATGCCCCAAATATATGATGGTTTGAAAGAGTATGTTTGTAAATGTTTACCTTTTCTGGAAACACATCTATGAGTGTTTGGGAGCACATAGGGGGAAAATTATGAAAATTTCTTACACATTATCAAACATGTTAAGGCATGGAGCTGCTGGTTCTGCAGTTCAGGACCACAGTGTCAGGGGACACCATCATCAATTGGCATAACATGGTTCCCAAAGACCATGTTCTATATCTTACTTTGGTGAGTAGCAACTGGGATCTTAAAAACTCATGAGTGGCAGTATAAGTTGCAATTATTTGTCTCTCAATGTGTGGAGGAAATAACAGTGATTAAAATTGAAGATACTTGGAATCAATTAGTCCAATGAACTAATTGAACATGTAAACATCAGCTTCCAGGACCCTGAGACCAAGAGAACTGGATAGTGCCTGGATACCACTGCCAATTGCTCTGAAAGGATCGCATTAGAAGGTCCTGGAGAGATGGGGAGAATACGTAGAATAAAACCCTCAAAACTATGAAAAAGACCAGACTCAGTGGTCAGAAGAGCCCTGATGTAGTGCTGTAAGATAAACATTGGAATGGTAACCACAAAGTCAGCAGCTAGTGGCTCTTGGAAACCCTATACAGGGTTGCTATGAGTTGGAACTAATTGGGTGGCACACAGCAACACAATAGCAACAACTGGTCAGAAAGAGACTGGAGGAACCCAAGAATAGAGCCCTTGGTCACCCTTTAAGTCTGGAACAGAACTCACCCTTGTGGCCCAATTTCAGCCAAGCGGTAGATAGGTATGGGGGTGGTGGGGGTGGTGTGTGTGTACAACAATACTAGTAAGGTATGCTCACCATTCAAGATCAAAAGGGCAACATTTACCTAAGGGCAAAATTCAGAAGGGCTGGGAAGGAGGGTGGGATGGAAATTGAGAACCACAGGGAGAAAGTGGGCTAACTGTTACCATTGAGATGGAACAAAGTATGTAATTTGTTGAATTTAAAATTGATGATCTGCTCTGTAAATATTCACTCAATTCACAATAAAAAGTTAAAATACACACACACATACACAAGAAAGAAAAATCTTATGACTAGCAGAGGAAAATGTTCTAATACAGTGCTGAAAGATGAGTTCGTCAGGTTGGAAGGTATTCAAAAAACGACTGGGGAAGAGCAGCGTTCTCAAAGTAAAGTTGACTTTAATGAATGGAGAACACCTTTCAGGACCTTCATTTGCTGATGAGGCACAATTCCAAATGAGAAGAAACAGCTTCAAACTTCCATTACTAATTGGAATGTGGGATGTCCCAAATGTAAATTTATGAAAATTGGAAGTTGTTAAAAATGAAACGGAAACACATAATGATTGGTTTCCTAGGAATTAGTGAATTGAAATGGACTGGTAGTTCGAATCAGACAATAATATGGTTTACAATGTTGGGTATGACAAATTGAAGTGCAATGGTGCCACAGTCAAGAAAATTTCAAGATCCATATTGAAGTATAATACTGCCTGTGATAGGATACATCTACAAGAAAGACTTATTAATAGAATTATTAAAATTTATGCGCCACCCACTAAAGCAAGTCACAAGGAAATTGAAGAATTCTACCAACTTCTTCAATCTAAAATTGATCAGACATGCCTTTAAAATGTATTGATAATTATTGGTGATTGAAACTTGAAAGTTGGAAACAAAGAGGAAGAATTAATAGTTTAAAACATGGTTTAAAAATATGGTCTTGGTGAAAAAATGATGCTGGATATTGCATGATACAATTTTGCAAGACCAACAATTCTTCATTGCAAATACCTTTATTCAATAACATACTATACAAATGGACCTCACCGGTTGGTATACACAGGAATCAAAATGGCTCTATCTGTGGGAAGAAATGATAGAGAAGCTCAATATCATCAGTGAAAACACGGCCAGTGGTTGACTCTAGAGCAGATCATGGATCTTCCATATTCAATTTCAGGTTGAAGCTGAAGAAAATTAATACCAGTCCACAAAAGCCAGAAAATTAACACCAGTCCACAAAAGCCAGAAAATTAACACCAGTCCACAAAAGCCAGAAAATTAACACCAGTCCACAAAAGCCAAAATATAACCTTAAGTATTGTTGTTAGTGTTAGGTGCTATCCAATCAGTTCTGACTCATAATGACCCGATGTACAAGAGTAGGAAACACTGCCCAGCTTTGGGTCATCCTCACAATTATTTCTGTTTGAGCCCATTGATGCTATGCCACTGTTTCATTGCAAATTTCTGAGGTCTTCCTCTTTTTCGTTGACCCTTCACTTTGCCAAGCATGATGCCCTTCTCCAGGAACTGGTCCCTACTGGTAACATGTCTAACATACAAGAGATGAAATGTTGCCATCCTTGCTTCTAAGTAGCATTCCACTCACACTTCTTACAAGACAGATATGTTTATTATTCTGGAAGTCCATGGTACTTTCAATACTCTTCTTCAACATCACAATTCAAATTTATTGATTCTGCTACACCTTCTTACTCATTGACTAACTTTCACATGCATATGAGGTGATTGAAAATACCGTGGCTTGAATCAGGCATACCTTAGTCCTCAAACTGACTTCTTTGCTCTTTGATACTTGTAAGAGATTTTTTTGAAGCAGATTTGCTTAATGCAGTATGTCTATGGTTTCTTGACTGCTGCTTCCATGATTGTTGATTGTGGATCCAAGCAAAACGAAGTCTTTGACAACTCCAGTCTTTTCTCTACTTATTGTGATGTTATTTATTGGTCCAGTTGTGAGCATTTTTATTTTCTTTATGCTGAGGTGCAATCCATACTGAAGGCTGTAGTCTTTGATCCTTATAAGTAAGTACTTTAAGTCCTCTTTACTTCCATCAAGCAAGGTTGTATTATCTGCATATTGTAGACTGAGTCTTCCTCCAATCATAATGCTACATTGTTTCTAATATAATCCAGTTCCTTGGATTATTTGCTCTGCATATAGATTATATAAGTGTGGTGAAAGAATACAACCCGATGCACACCTTTCCTGGTTTTAAACCACTCACTATCTCCTTGTTGTGTTCTAACAACTGCCTCTGTTTATGCTTAGGTTCCTCATGAGCACAGTTAAGTATTCTGAATACCCATTCTTCACAATGTTATTCATAGTTTGTTATGATTTACACAGTCTAAAGCCTTTGTTGTTGTCAGGTGCCATCGAGTCAAAACCGACTCATAGCGACCCCATGCACAGCAGAACGAAACAATGTCCGATCCTGGGCCAACCTCACTACTGCTGTCACACTTGATGCCATCAATGATG